>NC_143014.1:197726530-198054655 GCF_055824585.1 Amblyomma mixtum
TCAGCTGTGTGTGCATCTGCAGTGGTGGAATTCGGCGAGAGTTCATTGCGGTGTTGCTCGACCGTAACATGCGCGTCGTCATCGCAAGGCCTGGCCAACTCTGCAGTCAGGTTGTCGGAAAAGCCGACCTGAAGGAATGCCCATTTGTGTGTCTAATTGAAGCGGATTCAACTGTTGAAACATGAAGTGGTCTGTGAGTAGTTAATCACAAAGGAACCGCGAGGCACTGGCTCAATAGGCAGCCAGCCATGAACAACGAAATACGGCCCGACAATACGGTCCGACAGTATTCGCCGTTTTCCTCCGGAACACTAGAAATGCCCACTTCTCTCATTCTTGCGCATGCGCCTACTATAAGCGGAAACAGGCTTCGTGCTCTTGATTGTGAAGTAAGATGGCGGAATTATTGTTGTCGTAACAATTAAATGTCATGGGCAAGCTTCTACTACCGGCAGTCAAGTGCAACTCTTGGCACGGCAGCAGCAGCACTGTGACTTGGGGCCATAAATGTGAGTGGTTCCGGCTTGCAGCAATGCGAACCCCTACTCTGTGATGCAGCCCGAGAGTTGGACATTAAAGGTGTGAAGCACGCGTAAACGTGTTCCCTGCGATGGCCATGCCAAAGAGTTAGATCTCTTAAGCCGAGTAGGGCGCTGCTTTAGCTCGCTCTCGTTGCATACTCTCTACGACTGTAAAACTTCTTGGCCTCATTAATGAAACTAACCATTTGCTGGCTCAAAAACTTGGTCCCTCGGTGAAGATGAAAGCAGCTTAAGGCCTTTAACAAGGACTGCTAACACGGCTATCAAATTTAGCAGTTTTTCGAAGAATCGTAGCTTCTGAGAACAAGAAAACCTCCCGCGAGAAGAAAATTATCTGGATCGTTAAAACGAACGCTGCCTACTGCGACAGTGCCCGCCAATTTCTGCTCAAAAAATTTCTTTTCCTGTAGTCTTAAGCATAAAAGCTGCCGTAGATACTACAATCAATAAAGTTAGGACTCTTAAGCTGCACCTTTAGTGACGCGATAGCGCCTTCTTTTTCCTCTTCTCATTCCTTGTCTTTCTCACTTCTCACCTAAGCTCAAGTTGCAGTCGTAGTTCGTCGGCACATCGTTCTCGACAAACCCAATGCCACGAACGTCAGCATAGCTTCCGCGCTGTACGAACGGGCAGCAAGCCGCAAGCTTCGTGGTGAACGCGCCTGGGATGTGCGCTGCGTTGTTCGCCGCTCACCGCGTGATTCCTGCGCCCCCACACGGCCCCACTGCGCCCGAACGAGACGAGCGGGAGGCGCTGCCGTCGCGCGCTGTCTGTTGGGGCAGTGGCGTACATTGCGAGGAGGAGGTCTTAGTGGGCGCCGCCTGATGGCGATATGTGCGAACCAAGCGAAGAGGAAAAGTAGCGGAAACGTACTTTTGCTACTCGCATAACTGCGACTTCTGTAATTTCCATGCTCATAATTGCTAATATACACCACAGCACATGTCTCTAAAGCACCCTTCTAAAACACCAAATTCACTAGACGTACCTGTGTTTATTCCAAACCATACAGTTGGCGGAGTGGTTAGCGCACTCGTCTCGCACTCCGAAGGCTTTGGTTCGATTTCACAACTCGACCCATTTCCTACTCGGTTTTATTTATTAATGCTTCTGGGATTTCCCGCTCACGGCCAACGCCGCCGACGCCGACACCGGCGACACGAGGCCCTTAACGCTATTGTGTTAAAACAAAGCGCATGGCAGCCAATTTCTCATGTGTTGGGCACAGCTTGTTTGAGGAGAAGTCGAAATTGTAGCTGCCAGGCAAGCTGTGAGGTAATGCTGTCCTGAGGTTCTACCTTCCTGACAAGTTTTATTGCTCATCCATGTCAAAATAACTCGGAATCAGGCACGATAGCTTAAATGCACCAATGCCAAGTTCAGCCCCGCCGCGGTGGTTCAGTGGTTACGGCGCTCGGCTGCTGACCCGAAAGACGCAGGTTCGATCCCGGCCGCGGCGGCTGAGTTTCTTGAAGGCGGAATTCTAGAGGCCCGTGTCCTGTGCGATGTCAGTGAACGTTAAAGAACACCAGGTGGTCGAAATTTCCGGAGCCCTTCACTACAGCGTCTCTCATAGCCTTAGTCGCTTTGGGACGTTAAACCCCAATAAACCAATAAACCAACCAATGCCAAGTTTACAAAGCAAGCTCAAGCTACCCACGCTTTCCTTAAACCGTGCGTGGCACGCACTCATTTCTTTCAATCTGCTTTTGCTCCTTATCATCTTATTCCTCGCGGCGTAGTTCAGGTTTCTCACAGTCCGGTGTGAGACAGTTGTCTGGCCTTCATTTACCACAACGCAACCTAAAATAAACAGGCAAGGCGGTCTCTCATTGCAGCTATAATGCTCTCCTAGACTAAGGGGGTGTAGCGGAGTTTCAATACTCGGGCCTTCTTGCGCAGATCGCCGCCGCTAAACTAGAACGACACTCTCATGCTGCTCTGAGAAGGTCCTACAGCACCGCGAACAAAAGTGAAAACATATATATATATATATATATATATATATATATATATATATATATATATATATATATATATATATATATATATATATATATATATATATATATATATATATATATATATATATATATATATATATATATATATATATATATATATATATATATATATATATATGCCTCAGTCGCCAAAGTTCCAGCTTCGTTACAACAAACTCTACGTTAACAATAAGTGCTACATGTACGACAGCGTGACAAACAACATCGAACTGATAAAGGAATTTCCCACCGAAGTACCCGAAGAGGACACACCGCGGTCGCCTTCATCAAATGCCCAAAACACCGAAAACGCCCTGTAGCATCACGAGAGGGGACGTGGGCAGTCGTCGCCTTGACCACGCACATCTGTTCTTTTCGCTAACGTAAGAAGTATCGTAAACAAACGTGACGCATTTCATTCCGTAGCTGACACGTGTAACGCAGGTATTATTGCACTTACTGAAACATGGCTTCATTCTAACATTCGTAACACCGAAATTTTCCACAACTCATCCCGATACACTTTTTATCGCTGCGACCGCACGTCACGTCAGGGTGGTGGCGTATTACTTGCCATTTGTAAAACACTCCGGTCTTACGCTATTAACATCACAACAGATCTCGAGATTGTCTGGGCATGCGTGGAACTTGGACACTCAAAAATTGTTTTCGGGGTATGCTACCGTCCTCCCAGTCACTCTGCTAACTTCCTCGATGATCTGCACGATGCCATAAATGCTGTTTGCACACGACACCCCCTGGCGCCTGTTTTCTTACTTGGCGACTTCAATCTTCCTAGCATATCTTGGTCTTTTGATACCCCAGTTCAGAACCCTTCTTCTAACTTAAGCACCGATTTCTTAAACCTTTGTTCCACTTTTTCCTTTTCCCAACTAGTCTCTCAACCGACAAGAATTACTAATACCACTGCAAACACGCTGGACTTAATACTGACTACCCATCCCGATATGGCCTCAGAAATCACTTACTTACCTGGTCTCAGCGACCATCTATCGCTCTCATTTGACATTTGCATCGTTACTCCCCCAGCTGAGAAGATTTCTAAACACATCCGCGATTATAAAAAAGCTGATTTTCAGGCCATTAACAGGGAACTCGCCGAATTTCTCGATTATTATTGCAACGGGTTTGATGACCGCTCTGTCGATACTAACTAGAATCTATTCGTTACCAAAGTTAAAGAACTAACAGATACATACATACCATTACGGACAATCTGCTCCCACTCGAGAGCCCCGTGGTACAACTCCTATCTTAAACGACTGTCCAATCGAAAAAAACGTTTTTACAGAGTTGCGAAAAGGTCTGGTAGTAACGCAAAATGGGAGGCGTACCGCGAAGCTAATGACATTTACGTAACTGCACTTAAAAGCTCAAAAAATAATTTTCTTCACAATACACTTCCTAGCATTCTTTCCACTGATCCTAAAAAGTTCTGGCGCATTGTCAACCCCAGCCACAGCGATACCATTAACTTATTAGACGAGAACGGCCTTGCCATCCCAGATACAGAATGCCCAGCGGTACTGAACTCCACATTCTGTAATAACTTTGTTCATTGTACTAACACCATTTTTCCACAAGCGCAGACTTACAACTACATAACTATGGATCCCATTTGCATCGAAGCTTGCGGTATTGAGAAGATTATTGAATCCCTTAAACCATGCTCCAGTCCAGGTACTGACTTAATCAACGCGAAATTTCTTAAGGGTTCTCAAACTTACTGTTCATTGCTGCTTTGCAAGATATTTCAACAGTCCCTCGACACCGGTGCTCTGCCTGCTGACTGGACGGTCGGGAAGGTGGTCCCAATCCATAAATCAGGTAACCAGAATTCACCCCTTAACTACCGCCCCATATCTTTGACAAGTATTCCATGTAAAGTATTGGAGCACATATTATACACAGGTATCGCGAACTTCCTGGAGTCAAATTCATTTTTTACAGACATGCAGCACGGTTTTCGTAAGCGACTGTCTTGCGAAACTCAGTTAGCATCATTTACGCATAAACTTAATCTCATCCTTGATCGCCGCTCAACAGCTGACTGCGTCTTCCTCGACTTCGCAAAAGCCTTCGAAAAGGTATGCCACAAATTACTACTTTTTAAGCTAAGCAAACTAAACCTTGATCCGAGGCTTTTTTCCTGGCTCGAATATTTCCTTTGCAACCGCACTCAGTTCGTAACTGCTAACAATGCCACCTCTCCATCAACCCCCGTCCATTCTGGAGTGCCACAGGGATCCGTCTTAGGCCCTCTTTTATTTCTTATTTACATTAATGACCTACCTTCTTGCGTAACCTCTAACATACACTTATTCGCTGATGACTGCGTAATTTTTCGCGAAATTAACGACACTAACGACATATGCGCTCTACAGAACGATCTATCTGCTATATCTGCATGGTGCAACTTATGGTTAATGCAACTTAATTCTTCTAAATGCAAAGTTTTACGTGTCTCCCGCACATCATCTACCACAGGTGCATATTGTCTAAATAATACCATACTGGAGGCCGTCACGTCATATCGCTACCTCGGAGTTCATATATCTTCCACTCTAAATTGGTCGCTCCATATTAACGTCATAATTAACAACGCTAACAGCATGCTAGGCTACCTACGCCGGAATTTCTCCAATTCCCCTACCTCCCTAAAACTCATGTTATATAAAACCCTTGTCCGTAGTAAACTAGAATACGCATCTGCAATTTGGGACCCCAGTTACGCAAATTCAATTAATGCACTCGACCTTGTACAAAATAACGCCTCCCGTTTCATCCTACTTAACTTCAATCGTACTGCAAGTGTCACCTCCATGAAAAATACGCTCAACCTCCCACCCTTAGCCTCCCGTCGAAAATTTTCACGGTTATGTTTATTTCATAAAATTTTTTACAACTGTCCCAATCTACGCGATGAATTGATATCTCCTCCGTCTTTCATCTCTCCACGGCTAGATCACGTTCACAAGGTCGGTATAACGTCGCACGAAACAAAAGCTTGTTCTCAGTCGTTCATTCCCCGTACATCAGCAGATTGGAACCACCTTCCCGGATCGACAGCCTGCATTCAAGACACCCTGCGCTTCCGTAACAATTTAGCTAACATTGTATACTAAGGCTCACAACAAATGTACTTATCATTCTCCATTTCCTTTGTTTATTTTAGTTTCCTTTTTTTGTTCTCTTACCTTGCACTTACATATTATGCTTACTTCTTTTACTGAATTGTATAACCAGGAACATGACGCTTGTATGTTGAATTTTTGTTTTTGTTCACTTTTTGTAATTTGTAACCACTCCCCTCTGAAATGCCTTTGGCCCTGAGGGTATCAATAATAAATAAAATAAATAAATAAATAAATATATATATATATATATATATATATATATATATATATATATATATATATATATATATATATATATATATATATATATATATATATATATATATATATATAGGTTGAAGAATGCAACCGGGAGCAAAGTCCGCTTTTCATCCTCACAGTTGTCACAGAGACGGCACTGCCTGCAACAACGGGCGTAGTGCCTGTGCTGAGCAACCGTTCCCTTCACTGTGTTCTTTTTTATAGTTCTGGCTCTCTGCGCATATCCTAATATCGGACAGTTTTGCAAAACTTTGTCTGTAAATTTTGAAAAAAAATAATAAAATAATAGTGCAGCAATACACCCACGAAAAGGCTGGGAAAGACAATAGACAAAGTTTTGTTACTTTTGTAAAAGGAAAAATTACTGTTTTGAAGTTGGAATTCACGGTAGAGGGACAGCCAGAAATAGATTGGCACTCTCAAAGCTTTTTCATTTCTTCATACCTCCGGTAGTCATATTTACACTGCTTTTCTCTGATGTTCAGTGGTTTTGTCATCTGCTGCAATTCCCGCAGCTTCTAATGATAGAAGACTGCGTTGCCAGGACTCGGGAATATATACTGAGAGCCCTTTTGGGAAAGCTTGAGTTTCACGCTAAAAAGATTAAATTGCGACGCTATAAACTGGGTGCCATGATGGATGACGTCCATGAAGTGCTATAGGCTGAGTACCAACTCACAGTTATGGACATTCATTACTCGGCCTCGAGAAACATCTGTAGCTACGCTGTAACTCTTGGCGCGCTTAATGAATTCAAGATTAAAGTTCTACCTTCAGATGACAGTACTATTCAAGGACATTCATCTATCAAAGTGAAAACATTCAGTTTTCAGAGCGCTGGCAGTTGCTCGCTTTTTCAGTTTTCTCAACAGCGCGCCACCAGAATTAATAAGGCACGATGGGCGGTGACATGGTGTGATGCCGAACCCGTCGTGTGGAGGCAGAACTGCGCCTACTCACATAAAAAAATTCTAACACCCATTACAACTCCATTATTTTTTTTCACTGGTGTCCACACTGTTCGCAATTAAAGCCTAACAGCACTATCCATTATATATAGGGTGTTTCACCTAAGATTTTACACAATTTTTTAAAATAGTTTTTTTTAGAACAAAGAGCGCTTTTTTCAGCATAGCATTTTCAGCGTTGTACTACATCAGAATACAGCTAAGATGTGCTAACTAGTAGGTTAGTTACTTATAATTAATAGTTAAACTTTTTAACTGTTGCTGTTAGGCTCCTTAACTATTGAAAGGCGTGTATAGCCCACCATAAGCGATATACATATCAATTTTTAATTTTGAAAAGGCGCTCACCCTCGGCGGTGTGGTCCATTAAATAATACCTACATCGCGCCAAAATACATGCGCTTTCGACAACCCTGCATGCAGAGCGATTTCTCCACTGGACACCCGGGCGCCGGGGATCCCATGGACAAGCCCACCGACGGAGCAGGCGATCAGGGCTTACAAACGCACTGTCGACGAATACTACACGGAGCAAAAATTGGACTTTGCTGATTTACCACCGCCACACCCATATCGATCCGTGAAGCTCGCATTCTTAGCCGAATACAGTTTTATCTCCTACATACGCCAGCCAAACTTTATCTGTACCAGTACACTTCCACGTGCCCAAACTGTACACACACATATGCAGACATAGAACACTGCCTTGCACAGTGCCACGCAGCCTTTCAGTCCCCCGCCTATCCCTTCCCCCTACCCCCACTGTGGCCCATCTGGCTCGCCTCCCTGGATCTGAAGCTGCAACGTGCCCTCGTCGCCTTGGCCCAGGACCTATTGAAAGCGTAATAGAAAGAAGGTTCTAATAAAAGTGTCACACCACCACCACCAGTGGACGTAACTCGCCGAAATAGCTAAATTTTGTTGGGTCACAGCGGCGATGGTAGCCGCGTTTCTGAAATTCTAAATACTGACATAGATACTATTTAAAGTGGGCTAGACTCGTCTCAGTAGTTAAAGAGCCTAAAAGTAATATTTAAAAATGTAACTATTCGGTATTGATCAACCAGCCTGCTAGTTAGCCCGTCTTAGCTTTGTTTCGATGTACTATACGCTGACAATGCTTTGCCGAAAAAAGCGCTCTTCTAACTCAATAAGTCTATATTCAGACACTGCGTAAATGCTTAAGTGAAACGTCGTGTATATTCACCCGCATGTAAAAGCTATGACCGTTGCTCTTTACTCTGTTGTTAAAGGTTCCCGTCTAATTTTCAGTCCTGAGCTAATGGCTCATCTCACACGGGCTCCCAGCGCGAAATTCTGGGAGAAAATGTGTTAAGGCCACTACTATGCATGTCAGTCACCGCGTTTTCTTTTCCTTGAACGAACACGAACAACTACAGTGTTCCTCTTTAATATAGTTCGGTTTCGGGGCTTCAGCTTGCGTTAAGAATCCACTGCCTTTTAAAGACAGCGCATTTCTCAGAAAATTGTTGTCCTAGTAGTTTGGAGGCCTTTACCACAGCACTCACCTTCGCATAATTATGCTGGTTTGAGACGGAAACGAATCATCTAAACATTTAAGTAAAGAAGATAACCGTCGATTTGTTCTGTCCAGATATTTAGTGATGTTTTCCGATGTTTTCCGCGATGTTTTCCTCGGTGCCGATTAATCTTTCTCATGCGTTCCAGAGACCAATGTCAAAGAATTATTGAAATCGGAGCATCTAAACCAAAGTTCTTCTACTTAAAAAATTCAAGCAATAAATTAAGAATAGCTCATTTGCTAAAGACAGGACAAATAAATGAAGACAAATGAGCTAATCTTCCATGGCAAGTGAAACGTGCTGTACAATCTAAAGTTAGGAAGACCGGGATTTCACTAGTAAACTATCTTCAAGCGAGGTTAAAATCTTCATATTATTCAATCCTACTACACGCACAAGCCATCCACTCCAGAGACACTGCTGCGAACTATAAACATGTGTCGGGACTGTAATTTCCGTAAGATGACAATGGCCTGCAACAGCTCATAGTATGCCGCCGCAGTGCGTCGGAATAAACCATCCGCCTTAACTGCAACTGTCATTTCACAAAATTTTCTCTTCATTTTATAATAATTTCAAATACATTTTTCACATATTACGTTCAACCTAACAGTGCATCACCAGTTTA
Organism: Amblyomma mixtum; assembly: GCF_055824585.1. Taxonomy (NCBI): domain Eukaryota; kingdom Metazoa; phylum Arthropoda; class Arachnida; order Ixodida; family Ixodidae; genus Amblyomma; species Amblyomma mixtum. Next base: position 197,735,635 of record NC_143014.1, read on the forward strand.
GCTTTGCTGCCTTTCCTTCAAGCCTCCACTGCACTCCCCCAGCGCAGCGGCAGTTAACGAGCATGGGGCGCTGGAATACTCGTGTTTAATATCTCTCTCTCTGCCATCCCCGACGTCTGCCACCGGTATCTAGATGGTCTCTCTTTCATCCTACGTCACACAAGCTCTACCTTCTTTTGGATTTTTGGTACTCCCTGCGCCTTAATAGCAAAGAGGCGTCGTCGAAATGCCGCATGCGTTTTGCTCGGGTCTTCTCGCGTGGACACGCCTTGGCTTCCCATTGGGCGCGCTGCGAAGCGACATAGTCCTCGTTGGCTTCCCCCGTCACAGCCCAACCTAAGGCGAGAGCCGGTGACAACGACGCCCACTCTACGTGGAAGTCTCTTCCGGTGATGCAGCATCGCTGATTGGTGTCCGCGCCTTCCGTTTCTTATTTCCTAGCGCGCCGTTTCCTGTCCGCGAGGTTCTGACAACAGTTGTTGGTGCGCGTCTAGAAAGCTTCCGCGCCTTCCTGTTCTTTGTCGTGCGTGTTTTGCCTACTCCTATGGCGTCTCTCTTCACCAGGATGCGCCCTCTGAAGTCTTCTTCTTTCTTGCCTGCTTCTTTCCATCAGCGCAGTGGAGACCTTAGATGACCCTGGCGCTCTTTTGCTTCGCTATCTTTTGTCGGCAAATGACTAGCTAAATGAATGATTCAAAGACGCCGTCGGGGCATACACCAATGCCTCATGAAAACGACAATGCTCCTCATCAGATTCTTGTAAAAGCTTAGCCTCTCAATGGAAGGCACAGCTGAGCATGAAGGAAATTTAAATGAGCGCGCATCGTTTCCGGTACGGTTAAAAGAGTGCACAAAGCAATTAACTTTTTACAAGAGCGGCTTTTTCCTTCAGACACAGACGAACAGGTCTGCAACATGCGACCAAGGTGTAGTTCCTTAAAGAAATTCGTAAAGGAACGGCAGGGTAGAGATTTGTGGAGCATGTGACAGGAACAGGGCATCGGGAGCAAGAAGGAGTGCGCGGCCAAGAATGATGCGTGAAGGGTGTTGGTATGCGGGGGCAAGGACGCCATGTAAAATGGAACTAAAAGTCGCACAATGGTTCACACAAGTTACACAGTAAATGATTAATTTTTTTTATTCGAGATGCTTGTAAATGATTAATTACTCTGAACGCTAACATTCATTTGAATATAAGAAGTTATCTTGGTGATAGGTGTTTAATTTTGTTGTACAGATTTTCTTTTGTCATGCCCATTAACCTTACATAGAGATTGCAAATATCATCCTTGGCACCTAATGAGTTTTTTTTCTATAGTAGAGTCTTTTCCGTAGTCATAACTTCTACAGAAAGGGTTTTATAATTTGGTAGGAGTAAATGCACCAAAATGCCTCTGACAGAAAATGATACCAAAAGCAGGAAATAAATGGGCTTCAGAAAGCAGAGGGGGTATATAAAAAATGAGAGAGACAGGAAACTGTACTAGGATAGATGAGAAACAGGTAGGTGCAGGTGATAAGATGAAGAAGCAGTGAAATTAAAATGTAATTAAATACGGTTGGTTTTCGTTTATTGGGGTTTAACGTCCCAAAGCAACTAAGGCTATGAGGGACGCCGTAGTGAAGGGCTCCGGAAATTTCGACCACCTGGGGTTCTTTAACGTGCACTGACATCGCACAGCACACGAGCCTCTAGAATTTCGCCTTCATCGAAATTCAGCCACCGCGGCCGGGATCGAACCCGGCCGCGGTGGCTGAATTTCGATGAACCCCAATAAACCAAACCAATCGTATTTAATTACATTTTAATTTCACTGCTTCTTCATCTTATCACCTGCACCTACCTGTTTCTCATCTATCCTGGCACAGTTTCCTGTCTCCCTCATTTTTAAATACGTTTTAAAAAACGGACAGAATTACTCGGAGAAATAAAAAAAGGAAAATATGACAGTGGCTTATCTCTGCTATGCCAGGATATACATAGCGTGAGCGCGCAGCGGCGGGGCGCGCCAGCTGTGCACAGTGACGTCACTCGCTCCTCGCGCATGCGCAGTATGGTCGACGGAGGGAGCACGCGAAATCACAAATCGCAAAAATAAAAAATCGAGTATTCTAAAGGTGTTTCTACCGTGACCAGCATTTCAGTCACGCAAACTGCTCTTTCAAAGAATGTGGTTGCTACATTAAGAAGCAAAGTAAGTAAATAGAAAAGTACAACATTATCTCTACTAGATTTTCATGGTAAAGTGGCACTGCACACGCTATTGACACATCATTTACTTTCAGCGTGAGCTACATACTTGCGTCAAACTAAGCGGCAATGTTTCAACTTTTTTTTCAAAGGAATTACCACCCTTTGTTAAAAAAGATATTTCCGAAAATTCGATCACGAACAGCGCGTCCATTCTCCACCCTCCGCCCACAATACGTGGAGAATAAAAAATGGTTAGCTTTTAATGCACTTAAACTGAGTAGACGTGCGAAAGCATGTGTTTAGCCTGACTGGCTCCGTCAAACGTGGCAGCAGGCTTTAATAGTTTTAAGAGTTTAACGGTTTTGGAATGAACACATATGTTTTACGAGCCTTACGAACGCAAAGAGCAAACACACGCAATGAACATCTGACTAAAATATTCGCGTTGCGTAAGTTTACAAGGTATGTGTCGAGATCAGCAATAAAAAAGAGGTGTTAGAATTTGCGTTCTTTTTCCTTACCCGAAATAAATTCTTCACCGCTGTTCACCTCACTTCCCTCGTAGCTTTTAGTAAACATCCTGTGGTGTCGCCGCATGCTTACACAGCAGCTTCTCGCACTTTGACTAATTTGGTACGCAGAGGAAGGCGCCCTATGAGTGTAACAAAAACTGCCCAAGAGTTTCTTCCAAAGTGTAAAAGATAAATAAATACTTTCTTTCTTCCTAATCGTTATAAAGTTGTGATTGTTGCCAATTGCAGGCATCATGCTGGCCAAAACATCGTCTCCGGTATGTGCAAGCAGATATACTGAGTTTGGCTACGTGTACGCTCATGTGGGACGAGTCTAGATGCAAATGGGCCACATATCATATGGTTTGTTTATGCCAGGAGTGCGAATTGGCACCGTTTATCGTGGTGTCAGCCAGAAGGAGTGCTGGGGAATATAGAATTTGGAATAAATTCAAACGGCGTGTTACCTAGGGAAGTCCGCAATCCAAGATCCGCAAACAAGCGGCGGTGAGAGGGCTTCACATATAAAGCTTCAGTATCTCTTTCAAAACGAGTACATTTTGGGTGCTTCGTGGTTACGACCGATGGCTGATGCTGAAGAGGCGCGCTCGAGGACTGTAGTCCCAGAGTGCACTTCGCAGCACGCATGCGCAGTGCCCCCGGTGTCCCGCAGGTGCTGCACAAGTACGTGGTATGTGCGCCAGCCAGCGGATCCGCGACGGGTCGCCGCGGGACGCCCTGCGCCTGTACGCCGACTACGGAGCGCCGGCCCTGTCGCAGAACCTGAATATCTACCGGCACATCGCTGCCAGCGTGTTCGCGCTGCCGGGCCTCTACGGTGCGCAGGCCTACCGAACCTGGTCCGAGCTCAGGGACGTCCTCCATGACCTCGTAAGCAGGGAGGGGAACTGCGCTCCATAAACCTACTCGGGGACTGGAAAGCTCCAGCAATTGACTATGCGCAGCGTATGAGTTCGATGGTGATGCTGGAAACTTTACTGTAGACACCCTTTATCCGGGGCTGTAAAGGGTAGAGGAGGTGAGACTGATGGGGCGAGACAGTGTCGGTAAGGTAGCCGGGCGCACTAGTGCTCGCATGGTGGCCGCAGAGGGCGAGAAGTGCTTCAACCGCTCTTTGAGCCCAGTGCGATGTGCGTGCAGAGATGTTCATGTAGACTATCGAAGTGAGGCACCATGCGGAAAGCATCACAAGGTGTGTAGAGTGTTCGGTGCTAATGTACAACGCACGCAAAGGAAAGGTTTGTAGCCGACTCGAGACTCTGTGCTGGGTTTTTAACCAATGGTTTTGTGCCTGCGTCGCCCAGCTACAACCTAATCGGAACAAAAAATCGCAAGGTCGCTGCAGCGTAACAAAAGTGGTGATATTTTCTCTAGTCTGAGTTTTCGCTACAAATGGAAAGAAAATGATCAGGCGATGTTTGAACACAAAGGCCTGCGTGTCAGAAGACAAAAAAAAAAAAAAGGTGCCGCGTTTTCGCATGTGTATACGCTCGCGATGTCCTCAGCAATTGTACCCACTCGTGCAGGTGAAGAACCTCGAGGCCAGCGGTCAGGACGTTGGCGACTTCGACAAGCTGCTGCTCATCAGCGACTATTACGCCACCCGATCTGCGTGCCAGGGTCAGGCGACCCTCGCCGAGCATGCCGTGAAGATCTCCGTGTCGCTGCTGCGCTACACGGAGTACATCCCTCCGGACAAGGCCTTCTACGAGGCGGGGCTCGCCTGCAAGGCACGCTGTTCGCGCAATTTTCCACCGTGCACGTACCCGTGTAGGCGAGAAAACGTCTGCACATGACAAAGAAACTTTAAAACCTCCCAAGTAGGGCTATGCGAATATTCTAAATTTTTGAATATTCTATCGGATATCGTCCTATTTGTTTCGCTGAACGAATGAAATAGTGCCCATTCAAAAGTATTCCAAACAAATCGAACGCAATCTAAAGTGTTCGAATGGTTTTCGAACAGCAGGTGCAATTTTTGAATCGGGCACGTCATACTTCTCTTCAACGGCTGTTTCAAAAACAGGGCCCCCTTCGCTAATGTAGTACAGCTTTGCCTTGGTTGGTGTGCAGGTTCAGCGCCATGACGGGGTGCATTTGTGTGGCCGCGCTCGCGGTGTTGAAATATATGGCCTTCAAGACTGGGTGACGTGTGACAGGGTTCAGCCAGGCCCAGCAAACCCTGCTTTCATGCCTGACATCGTAGGCCATGGCTCATAACTCTCGTCCCTGTCATCAAATGAGATGTGGCGCCAGTTCGTTCGCCGTCGTCGTCAGTAGCAAAGGGTAATTTCCTGAGGCGCATGAAGTGACGACCACAGAGTGAAAATGCTGAGTGAAAATGCGTCCTTCGATAGCTACAGCTTTAACTCCAAGAGTTACAGCGCCGCCGCTAGCTGTTCTCTGTTTCGCATGGATATTCGTCTTCTTCGAATATTTCCACAAGTAGCGAATGATCATACGAATATTTGATTGGTATCCAGTTCGGTTCTTTCATTATTCGATTCTAATTCGATATATAAACTATTCGTATTCGATTCGGTTTCGAAAAAAAAGTATTCGCACACCCCTACTCAAAGGACAGAAGCTCTACAGGAGAACATGCCGGTGGAACTTCTCATTCCTACTTGCGCGCTGCCACCTGCAGACAGAAGCAGAGCACGAGGAATCGTGGCGAGGGAGACCACTGTGTGCTAGAACTGTCACCGAGAGCGGACAGCAGGAACCCTTTGCTTCTTTTTTTATCGCTTCGCTCTTTGTCACGCACTTTATAGATGATTGGCAGGCGGCAGTGTGGCCTCTGTTGCCAAACCCGCTGTGAGGCGGCGTGGAAGGTGACATATGCACTCTCTTTTCTTTCCAGGTAATGAACAGAGAGGGAATGGCCTTCGTTTTCTGGAACCATTACCTGGACATATGCGAAGTACGGTGCCCTCGGAGCATCAGATGCGCAGTGCAATCCTGTTTCTTATAAGAGAGCCATACGCACGCATCTAGTAGGGATTCCCTATGAAATGGTATTGGGGAGGGGGGGACTTCACTGCCAGCCGAACACGCAAAGCAGCATGCTGTATCTTCGGTAGCCTTCTGTTTTGTTTTGCTACTTTTCTAGTATTCGTTACTTCAGTGCGGGGCATTTTACCGTGTTCGCCAACGAATAATAAGTTTGGTTCGAAAACATTGAAGCGCGGCGTTCTATTTATCCTGAAGCTCAAAACTTAATTGGTATGGGCAATCGGTATTGCATGGGCTATTAGGGAGAGTCGTGGTCGAGGGCTCCGGACTAATTCAGACCACCGAAGGCGCGCTGACAACGCACAACACACGGGAATTTTTGCAAATCGCCTTCATCGAAGTGCGGACGCCATGGCAGGGATTTGATCTCCCGACCTTGGAATCAGCAGCCGAACGTTAGAGCCACTCAGTCGCCGCGGCGAGTCTCAAAGCTTAATAAACGTCAGGACGCCACATTGATGAGGAGGCTCCATTCGCGACAGCGAGGCACATGCTTTTTCGAGTGCGGTATTACGCTTACGTTCACGATATCGCGAATGCCACGCCACCCTGCGAGTATTTCGAGATGAAAACTTCAGTTTACATTGAAGTGCATGCGCTTTAGCTTACTGCTACCACGCCGGGGAAATGACTGTGCCAGCGCCCAACGGTAGTGGTACACGGTGTTGAGACGCGGGCTCTCAGTTGCCGTCGGGACGGGGGTCCGCTGTCGCCGACCGGGCGGAGCAATGAAGAGACGGGGGATTGATAAGGAGCAGCGTGAAAAAAAGGTATATGTATTCACATATTTACAAGCAACGAGAAGCACGATACATGGCACGATGTAACACAACAGGAAAAGACACAAAGGAAACGGGAGCCCTTAAATAGAGTCGGCACAGACTCCTGCCCCTTTTCGTCCAATCAGGAGCGTCCTGGTGGGTGATTGGCATGCAAGGCTTGAACGCCAACCCCGGTAGCGTTCCGGTAGCTGTCTGGCCCGAACGCACAACGCGCTCCACGATGACGACGCGCGGGCTCGGAGAGACGCAGTCTTGGACGCCGTCCTTGGGGAGCGTCTCGGTAGCTGACCGGCCGAACGCGCAACACTCTCCACGAAGACGACGCGCAGGCTCGTTGAGACGCAGGTCTGGACGCCATGCTTGGGAGCGTTCCGGTGTTGGAAATTCACGTTCATAACAACGGTAACGTTATGCTAAAAAAGCTCTGAAAACGCCGCATACCGTTTCTTTCTACTTCGTGATTCCAAAAGCATTATCAATGCTTATATACCTACGAAAGACACCGCGTTAACACAGCATTTTTTTCGACTTGAGGTCGTATGTTGTGACGACTGTTTTCTTGATCTATTCTTTTTCGTCGTCGCCGTTCATCGCTGCCGCCTGTGATCTCAGGGCCGACAGTTGCAGCAAGCAGTGCCAGTCGCATGTGCTCGTATCGAAGGCAAGATTAAACGCTGACATCGAGGCAGGAGAAGAGATCGAGAAAAGATGACCTCCTCTCGCAACGCGTGTGGCGAGTCGAAGTGCCATTGAAGAGGCCTTGCAACGCTCCCTTCGCTTGAATCGTGCGCTTCATTCAACTCATCGCTACACTGGCGACGCACATTGGCGCCAGGATGGCCTCTGCACGCCGTTGAAAACTAAACGACTTCAATGGCCGGTGTTTTAGGTCAGAAGGACGTTAGAGCCTGTTGTCGAGCGTACAACCAAATAATGCGGCTACGTCTAACGCTGAACGGAAGGCTGCACAAAGGTGTATCGAGACGACGGACCACGGACCTGCTTTGGCCCGTGGACTAGCGGTCACGTGGGGTCTAGCTTCCGGTCTACGAGGTCCGCGCATGGTCCGCGGACCGAATCGTGCAAGAAATGCGAGAACATTTTTTCTGGCGGCGGAACACGGACTTTTTAGCCCACTGGCTCACTTCAAGTCTGGCAACCACGTCACACTTATCTCTCCAGGCAGGCGATTCACCACTGCTATCATTCTGTGCGGCAAGGCGACACTAGCGAAAGTAGTAGTCTTGCGCGCACTGCCAACATGTCAGCGTAGTCGGGCGATGCTACGTTTTACTTTTTAGGCTCACTACAGCTTTGTGGCTCGTTTACACTTGGGCATGAAAGCGAGCGAAATCCGCCGCCTCCGGAGTGCTTCCTAGTAGGCGCTTCAAAGCCGCCACGACGTCGCTTACGGCGTACACAGATATGGTTAGAAAATAACATAAATTGACGCTGTCTACGCACCGCTAAACTGAGTATTCTACGCACTGCTAAACCTACACACCGCTAAACCAATTCTCACATTTCCCACGTTTATTTCAGCGCATGAAAACATTGACATAGCGATAAGCTCAGCCTAGTGGCGCCATCTAGTTGTTAAGAAGGGAACCATTTCTGTCAACAAACCTACGCACCTCTTAAGCCTAGAAGCGGGAGAATCGCCACTCTAAATAAAAAATAAAGCAAATTTTTCACTCATAAGTTTTCTTATAGGCGAGATGACACCAAGCGAAAGATCGGTGCCCCATTTATGGCCAGTGAAGGCAATGAAAAAGGCAGTAACAACGAAGAATTGACTCCGAAGCGAGCGGTCCTGCTTCGAAGCAGGACCGCTAGGCATTCAGAGGGAACCGCTGCCGCGACGGCGAATTCCGCTTGCCCTCGCCGCCGAATGCCGAAGCTTGAATGCGCCATGAAACGAGCGCTGCTGCAAGCGGATCCCAGAGCTTTTCGCTTGGCCCGCCTGATCGCCTGCTCCTTTGGGCCGTCATGTGAATGCTGTCGCCGGACGGGCGCGGCCGGGCCACGCACGGTGGACCCCACGTGACCGGTCCGCGGACCAGTCCGTGGCCCGCCGTCTGGATAGGCGGATGGCTGCGCGCGTTTCCCATGAGTCACCAGTCTAGCGTGCATAGCTTCCAGTATGCCAGTGCTACCAATAGAACGAAAACGCGTCAGAGGCTGGAAACAGGGCTGTCAGCGAAGTGTTTTGCAGGACCTTTTTTAGGTTAAGCGCGGCAAACACTCCCCGTCATACTTTGGCGGTCAAAGGTCCGTGCGACGCGTTCCTTAGCGCTTAGGAGCCAACTTGTGCACTCTCTCATCCATGCATGGCTGGGCGAGTACTGAAAACAGCGCTCGCTCACGGTAAGGAAAACGGTATTGACACTTAAACCACATATCGCACTCATTCACGTTTCGCGCCATCCACACATCGCACTCATCGTGCCACAGTCGCGCCAGGTGAAATTTCATCGCCAGCAGAGCATCTCGCCTGCGGGGGAAAAAAAAAAACGAAAACTAACAAAACGGTTGCGAGTGTGTACCGCGAAGGTTTGAGCGTTTGCTGTGATGTGAGAGCAAAGAACCTTTCAGAAACACGCTGTGCTGCTGCTGGCCCCGCAGATCCTTGGCGCGCTGCCAAGTCCGCCGGGTGAACCATCGCAGCCGGCGCTGGCCAGAACAAAATCACTGGACAGTAGCGAGTTCGTAATGCGAATGATCCATCTTGCGATGGCTTGTGACTGCGAAGAAATAGAGACATATTAGAGTTGATATACTGGTTGGTGCATCCGCCTCGTATTCGGCACCTGGTGGGGGCTGCAGGAGGTGCTGCTCATATGTCGAAGATGCATTTTTGCTATGGGTGCCCGAAGGCGGAGTTTTACCAGTGAGTGCTTGGCGGACGCCTATGCCAACGGCGCAAGACTAAAGAAAGGGCTAAGAACAGGTAACGGTGTCGCCACCAGACCACCACTCTGAAATAGAAATGCAGACGTCAGGTACAGAACAAATTTCACGTCACAGAATGAACCAAAGGTTTATTCGGAATTTTGATTTGAGGGGAAAGTTGTGGTAATTTCTGGCGGGGATGGGGGTTTAAAATTATAGTACGGGGTAGTTATGCCAACCACACCATATAATATACAAGGGGGCATGGTTGCGCGCGAAAAAAAAAAAGATATGAGAAAAGGGGTATAAACCTTTCGAACCAAGTGATACCTTTCCATTATTTATTTCTACTTTCCGACTTGCTTGCAATTTCAGGCCATTGAAGAGGGATCACTGGACACATTAGATCATTCCGACTTCCAAAACACCGACATCCCGTTCGAGGTACCTCTTCCGGAAAAAATGTTCCTCGATGTAAGTAACACCTTCGCTACACTGCGTCAAATGCGACTCTCCGTTTTTTTTAATGCTCTATTTGCATGACAATGAAGAATACTATGTGTTATATCTTGCCGAAGCCGGAGGTACGCATGGTCATTGTACTGCATGCCTGGTGAAGCCGTGGACTCCCATGCAAGAACCTGTCTCTCTTTTACGGTGGGAGCCGTTGATGGGAGCCCACCATGAGTCGTCGTGTAATTGAAGCCCTTGTAGCTGTAGAAATACGCAAGCCAAAACGACGCAATCCAAAAGCCAAGCCAAGAGAGAGGCGAAGGTAGGAAATAACGAAAAAAAAAACGAAAGGAGAATAATAAAGGCGGGAAAAAGAAGGGAGAGAAAGTGGAAGGACATGACGGTTGTCGCCGAATGTTTTAACTAAACCGTAGCCTATTTTAACCAATATATATATATATTTTTCTCCACAAACCTTGTTTTCTGTTTTGAATTAGCGTCCGACACATGCCTCCTGATGCTGAACAACTATGAAGAGAGATGTGAAAAAAACAGCAGGGAGGAATAAATCCAAATGGGCTATTGGCGGGGTAGTTGGTCATTGAAGTCGAGTGAAGGAAACAGCGCACAAGACAAGGACGTGACACAACAACACAGGTGCCAAAATAAATTGCAGAAAAGAAGAAGAAGGCTGACTCTATCTAAAATAGAGAATCGGCTATCTATATCTTGGTCATGACAACAACACACGACGGTTAAAAATGAAGGAAGGGATGGTAAAACTAGCTGGTACATATATTCGCCACATATATATTCTATAGCTTTTCGCAACATATGTTACGAATAGCTATAGGATTAACATGCTGTCTTATTTCTTGTACTCCTCATTCCAAAGCAGTCGACATCAGGTAAGACGTGCTTCAAACGACTGCGCCCCGTTCATTCGGAAGGAAGGATAGCGTATACGCGGCTTATATGGCTCTCAAATGCGTGCCCTCGCATGCTAGCGAAAAAGGTGTACCACTGTGGGCCCCAAGCATGTAAAATGTAAAAGCATGTAAAAGGCGATGTCGCAAAGGACTGCGTGTTTAAACGGTTGGATGGTAATGCCGTTCAAGTACATTGCAGCCTCCAGTTGGGCGAACCACCCGCCGACGCCTGCAGGCCGGAACGCTGGGAGCGGCGGGTCGAAACTTGGGCCCTGCCAGTACGCCATGTTAGGACGCCGCTGGGATAGAACGCACGGTTCACCGGGTCACCACTGTTGAAGATTTGCGGGGTCGCAGCGGAGCACCAGAGCAAGATGACCAGCGTGGCAGACTTCCAGTTGGGTCGAGGGTTGCATCTGTGATTAGCAACATTTTTCTGAGCGACATGGATAGGAAGGTAGCTGCGGCCTCGGCGGGATTGTTCTTGAGGGCTTTCAGATACGTGGATGATTTTTTAGTCATCGTGGAAGGGTCTGACCCTGCAGCGGAAATGGCTGATGTTCTAAGGGTGTTCAGTCAGTTCTGCCGTGGTCTAAGTTTTACTACGGAGGTTTCTGTTGGCAACGAGCTACGCTTTCTTGACATGTCTTTGAGAGCTACTCCGGGAGACCTTTGCTGTATGTATCGCCCGCGCACCGTCAAGCCACTCCTCGGTTATGAGTCAGGGCACTCAAAACTGATCAAGGACGGTATCGCTGTTTCGTGCCTTAAGGCCGCCACATCTAGGTCGTGCCACCACCGTGTTGCGGAAAGTGTGTCAGAGTAAGTGGTACGATTGAAAAGTAGTGGTTTTCCCGACCACGCCTTCTCCACGGCAGGAGAAAAAGTTCTGAGGGGGGTTAAGACAGGGGCCAATGGAAGAGGCCGTGTTGACAATGAGCGCCGTTGGCCGGCTGTCATTCCGTACGCTCACAGGCTTTCCCATGGGTTAAAGAGCGTGGCCAAGAGGTACGATCTTAGGGTGGTGTCCTCGGCTCCTAAGCAGCTCGCTGCAATTTGCCCACAAGTGGACAAAAAACTAGCGGCGGGTATCCACAAGAATCGCAAGGCCTGTACAAAAAAACATGTGGCGCCTTTCATTCCTTGCAAAAAGGGTATTGTATATCGTTTGCCACTGTCTTGCGGTAAAGAGTATATCGGGCAAACGGGGCGCTCTGTAAATGTGAGGCTCTTTGAGCACCGCAACTTACTCGGCAGTGACTCGCGAGACAACCTTCCCGCACACTGCCGGGTTTGCAAATGCACACCCCTTTTCCCGAAAACTAATGTGCTTTTTTGCCACCAAGATAGCTGACCCGGGAGCTGATGGAAGCGTTCTTTATTCGAAAAAACGGCAAACGGTGCGTCAGTGATCCTTCAGTGGCCTTGTCAGATTTGGAATTTAGGTACTTAAATAACCGGGTGCACACGCGCGCTGCTCCTGTTTAGATCATCTTTCACGCCTTGCACGTAATCTGTAAGGAAGAAGACTGCAGGGTCAGTAGACCCATCAATAGAGCGAAGGCATATGATCGATAGAAACGAACCCAAATGAAAAAGTTGGGTTGCAGAACCACTTCTTGACCAAATCTTGATTGCAGTTCCCTAGAGCCCCTTTCCATCGTATGTTCCCGTCTTCTTGCCTGAGGTGCCGCTTTACCTATCATCATGTCTCTTCCATTAAAAAGGACCATTCTTCGTGCTGTCATGCGTCGCAAAGCAGGATCACTATTGTCGCTGTGCTTTGTCGGGATTCATTTACTTAACAACAAAATGAAAAAAAGCAGCCAGCACACACACAGCTTCAGCTAACCCTCGTGAGTGTTACTCATTGCATACTCTCAGACATTCGCATTAATTATGCGATGTTCTGTACCTTCCACGCATCCCCTCCCTAGGCGCGCGCTCCGTTTACACTTTCAGCGGTGCGTGATGTCGTTGATGGGGCTATGCCCCACTCGAGTTAAGTTGTTCTTCACACAGGCCTGAACGTGCCTTCTGCGAGGCGGTCCTCCGTGCATGATGTTCCTTTTTTACCTCAAGCCTGTGGTTGCGAATTCCGCAGGTCTTTAGTTCCAAGTATGCTTACCCTCGCCTCTCCCTTCCCGCCATTCCCTCCCTTTGTTTTATTTCCAAAGATGTAGTTATTTCGAAGATCTGAAGTCTCTGTCCACATAGGTGACTTCATGTGTGCCTTCTAGATTTATTTGATAGCTGCACGACATTTTCGTCTTCAGCGGCACTCGCAGCTGAGCAATTAAGTCACACCCAATTTCTCTATTGTCTATGCCGTTGGCATGGCTTTTTTATGGCGCTGTAAACCATCTCTCATATTAAATTTGCAATAATCTTGCTGCTCTGTCCTTCGCGGGATTATTTTTAACGAAAGAATATACCAATGTGCTTAGGCCTCTTCCTTGACCCCGTGTGGTCAGTCTCTCCCGTTATTCATCCTGCTATGTTCCCTGCATTTGCGTATAACCTGCAGTGCTCGTAGAAATATTAGGTATCTATTGTATGGTTGCACGAATTCGAGTTTTCTTGGGAAGCATGCCGTGAGTACGAACAATGCCCTTCTGAAGGATATCCCCATCGGTTAAAGCCCGTTAGAAAAGGATTGGTTACTTTTTACTGCAGTAAATATATCAGTTACAGTCACTAGCACCAAGTGCTTAAACACCAAGCAAGAGAAAAAATAGCGAACAGCACAATGCTTGCCTGTACTACGCATGGAAAAAAAGTTCGACGTTAGCTCTCATGAATGTCCATCATCAAAAAAAAAAAAAAACGTGTTCACGCCGCTTCTATAATTTCCATCGCTAGGAATGCAACCTTCAATCCTCTGCCAGCAATTTTGTTGCAGATAACGGAAGTGCGATTCCACGTAGTTTATTTCTATTTTGCCAAGCGTCTTCCCTAGCTATCGTCGCATGCACTCACTGATGTATTAGCACCAGCAAAGATGTTCGCTTAGCCTCAACGTTCTTAACAAGTCATAGGTGTTCTTAACTGGCCCATTGTCGCCCGAAATATCTCTGCGAGTGGGATTTGTTAGTGATAACATTAGAGTAGCTTTGTCATCTTCATATTCGAAACGACCGTATGACGTTGAACTCGAGCTTGCTCGCTGGTAGAGCGTAGCATATAAGTAAACTTCAATTTAGCCAGCTATGGTCCCGCCCACATTGTTTTCGACAGAGACAAACTTTAAACGACGCACACCTTCTCCGCTGCTTCACAGTAGGCAAACTTTCGAACAATGCGAACTTCTACGCCCACTTTTCTCGTTACCTTTTAGCCACCCTAGTTCAGTAAGGCTGGCTGCTCCGTTTATCCTCGTGCCCTAATTCCTCTTTTGCATTTTCTACGCCAGTTGGCCATGGGTTGCCACCCGCTCTTTCATTTGGAACTGTCGCAACACGGACAACACAGAGCACTCGGCGTTCATTATGCGCCGCTCTACCGAGCCTCCAATTAGCCGCAATGGCCGCAAACGCCCAGCTTAAATTTTCTCCCCATAAGCTCCACTTTCATAACGCTCAGTGCCGGTGTGCTTCTTTGGTAGCGCACACTGCGTGGGCTGATGACACCGCAGTTGGAGGAAGCTTGAATGCAGGTCCCCAGTTTTTGTATTTCTATTTTTTTAGAATCTTGAGCACATCCCGCCACATCGTACCTCGTTACGGGAAGCCTCGAAGCCAGTGCTCCGACGGGTCGACTCGGAAACCCGCACAAACACGACACTCTTGAAATGAGATTGGTTGAGGCCCGAAAACATCGCTCTAATCAACTGCAACAAGCACGATCCTTGCTAGTGATGCGCGGCAAATAAATTGCGAGAGCTGCTCTTGACGTGTTTTTTTTCGTTAAGCTTGCGAACTAGAGCATGGTGAGAAATGCATAGAAATCAATCCAGATATAAATAGCCGCGTAACAAGGACTTAATAGTCTCCTAAAATACTGAACGTCTTTAAGGATTTCAGTAATGTGCGTATTGGGCGTATTGAAAAACGCAGTTTTTCAACCAGGCGTAAATGAGAAGGCCACTGCCTCTATTTTCAAGCGAATTAACTAAATAAGAATGAGCGAGAATGACTCCAGCTTGAATCTATTTTGAGGAAAGATAAGTGGTCTCCATTCCCAGTAAAATTTTATTTGAGACAGACACATAATAGCGCTAAAGGCAGACAAACACAAGAAACACCGACACAAGACATGCACTAACTTCATCTCACTTTATTCACTGCCAAGCCAGGAAATATATAGAAAATGTAAGGCATGCGCAAAAAACAAGAACACAAGGCATAAAAAAAAAAACGTTCAAGATACAACATCTCGGTCTTGAGAAGCCGTACCGAAGTATCGCTCCCACAATCTAGAGCGAGTGAGCGACTAGATCGTGTGAGCGATAAATTGTCGTGCACACAATAGATGTATTTGCTGGCTTGGCAGTGAATAAAGTCAGATGAAGTTAGCACATATCCTGTGTCAGTCTTTCCTGCTGTATGTCTCCCTTTACCGCTATTAATTTTCCGTCTCAAATAATATGCACCAGCTAGCCCGAATTGACGTTCTTTTATTCCAATAAAATATTTGCGATTAAGTTCCAGGCTCGGGGCAGTCAATTATACTGCCACTACCTGACAATAGTCTTGTCCACTAGCTTTCAAACATTACTACGTTGAGCTTTGTGGTACTTTCAGCCATATTAGTGACCGCATCATATTTTTTTTCGCTGTTTTCCGCCCATGGCGGGGTCTGTTTCCGCATTTCGCAAAATACTCCCCAAAGCAGAGTAGCATAACAGCGCTGTTTCCATGATGGCTAAATTCTCTTTCAAACCAGAGCTGTTCTTGTCTCATTCTGTCA
The DNA here is from genome assembly GCF_055824585.1 of Amblyomma mixtum. Taxonomy (NCBI): domain Eukaryota; kingdom Metazoa; phylum Arthropoda; class Arachnida; order Ixodida; family Ixodidae; genus Amblyomma; species Amblyomma mixtum. The sequence goes on from NC_143014.1 coordinate 197,751,341, forward strand.
GAACCAATCAGCAATAAGCAAGATATGTTGCAGATCAAGTTGATTGGTAATCATTGTGAGAAAGGCAGCGCTGTCCGGAGAAGGACAAGCACAACAAGTTTGCGTCTGAAATTGCGTCCTTGTTCTTGCCCTTGTCCTTCGTCCGCCAGCGCAATTTTTCAATGAATGGCCGTCAATAGTGTGCATACTGTGTCACTGTTTAACAAGTCCACCCTATCCATTAATAGCGTACTGAACGAGACATCTCTTCAACTCCATAACTTTACACTCCTCGTGCGCCACCACACTATGGCTAACCCTCGATTCCCTACGCTTCTCTAGCGCGAGGAGTCTGCACCCAAACGAGGGTTCCTCACGCCACCGTGCGAAAGCTACTAGTACGAACAAAGCTCCACTCTGCATAGTCAAAATATTGTTTGTTTTTTAAGGCGGAGGCCTTTAATGTCTCATCGTTGTAAGCAGCAGTTTTCGACAGAAATGTCACGCTTTTCAATTGGTGGAAACGGTCGTGACGTCACATTGCGCGAATTTCAAACGGGGCCAATTGTACTTCGGCTAGTAACCATGCAACCAATTGAAGGGATCGTATAGTGATGCTCCAAGTGGGACTGAGCTTAGTTAATTGCTTAATTACTCAATTAGCCTAATTAGCTTTACTAGTCAGGCCATATGAATATGGCACAATATATAAATAAATAAAAGCGATTAAGAAATTGGTCGAGCTCAGGAATCGAACCCCGGTCTTCCGCGTGAGAGACGAGCATGCTATCCACTCCGCCATGCCAGCTGGATAGTTTGGAACGAACAAAGGCGTGTCCAGTGAATACGGTGTCTTCACTCACTCTCATCCTCCTCCATTCCCTTCCGGCGAGGTTTAGGTGTCCACCAACAAATGAGAGACAGATACATTTCCTTCCCTCAAAGGCCAATTTACCGACGAGCGAGGCGTAGAACCGAATGGGCGATGGCGTTCTATGGACTCCTTGGCAGCGTTGCAACACGCTGTGGCGTTCCACTCTTAGGGGCGAAGCTGAACATCTTAACCACACATCAGTGACCACACTTTAGGTGAAAAAAGTGCCCCCCTGAATTTTGACGGGTGTCCACCGAGATATGTGAGACAGTTACTGCATAATTTCCTTTCCTCAAATACAATTTGAATTTTCTTCATTACGGCTCCTCTTTATCTTCTTTCACTCCCACTTCCTCCCTTCCTCTACGGTGCGGTTCAGGTCAACGTTTTTAGATTCAGGTGTCCACCGAGTTGACAGAGAATTACAGCGCCATTTCCTTTCCTCAAAAAGCGTTGCGTTCAAAGGGCAAGGCATCACGCCGAACGGATGGTGGCGTTCCCGTGGACTCCCTGGCAGCGCTACAACGCGCTGTCGCGTTCCACTCCTAAAGGCGAAGCTTAAGCATCATTAATTAGCAGTTAATTAGTATTCAGGCATTAATCAGTAATTAATCATTAATTAGTGATTTGTCATCACTTAGTAATTAGTACTCAATGATATGTGACGTCCCCAGTGCCACAGAAACAGCGAAGGTGGTGCGGAAAACGCTTCCACCTCTACCCACTTTAGACAGTCAAAGTTCCCCCGGAGTTTTTGCCGTTCACTCAATTATCAGTGTCTAGCTTCACCGCCGAAGCGATGTTTTTTCTGCCCGGTTACTTGAGCTAAGTGGGTAGAAGAAAACGAAATCATGGTTTCGCGTGGCGCTCGCGAACAGCGCAGAAGGCTCTTGGTACAAGTCACCATCTCTTTCGGAAGCCATGTCTGTCTTCTTCAGGCAACTGCTGCTTCCCGGCGGCGACGGCTGCTACGACTGCCTGATTCGCACCGACGACGGCGGCGAGTTCAAGGCCCACCGGTCTTTCCTCTGCACCACGAGCCCCTTCTTCCGGGCGGCGTTCCGCGCCGAGTACGGTTCCCGCAGGGAGATGCTGCTCACGGGGGTCTCGGCGTCCGTGCTCGACATCCTCCTTGGCTACTACTACGCGGATGAGGCAAGCCTCGGGAAGGGGTTAACAGGTGGAGGAGTTGAGAAGCCAAGCATCGTAATAATGAGCCTGATGTCTCGCCAGTGGTTGCAATAGAAACCTAGAGATGGCGAGACAGTAGGGTGTTAATGCATCCCTTTCTGAGAAGTCGCAGTAACGGTTTTGAAGTGCTGTGTCCGCAGCATGCAGGAAAATGCTAGAGCACTGCAACTTCAGTTACACCTTAGAATCTCCGTGTTGCTCAGGAGGCAAGCGTCCTGGTGGTAGGGAAGCGATGTTCTGCCGTGTCAATGCTAAGTGGCACCTCGCATTGGTATCAGCATTAGTTTGAATAAAGAACGGAAGCATACATTTTTTTTTTGCAATGGTTAGTAGGTACCTGAAATCAGGCGGCTTTCTTTTACATATTCTGCCTAAACTCACGGCAGAATATGTAGAAGAAAAACAGGATAAGTTTTCTTTTTCAAGAGTTCTCCTGCTTATGATACAAATGTGTTTGTGACCATCACTGCAGTTGCGCATCAACAACGGCAACGTGGCCGATGTGCTGGCGGCTGCCGACATGCTGCTGATGGAGGAGGCCCGTGACCTGTGCCTGGACCACCTGCTGCACAACATGGACGTCGACAACTGTCTCGGCTTAGCCGCACTGGCGCTGTGGCACCACTGGCCGAGATTCCGAGACACTGTGTTCTCTTTTGTGCGCGAACACTTCGGCGCGGTGAGTGAGAGCTTCTTTATTTTCGATGGAAGATGTACCCCCTTGGCCGAAAGCAACCGAGCAACAGGTTTTTGCTTCTCAACCATAAAACGAAGCCTCTAAGGCGCCTGTAAAGACCGAAAGGTGTCAAAATGTGACGATAAAGGTTCACCTTTAAATATATTCAGAGCCTAAGGGCTGCCAGAGTAAGTGCTTCGCTAAGTGGCTAAGAAAGAAACCACTGTTGCCCGGTTACTTTTGGCAAATACGGTATGTGGGTGAATACTGATTCATAATCGAGGTACTGCGAGCATCACTGTCAATTGCTGCATTATCCGACATGTGAGCGTATTAAATAACACTGCGACGGATGTTTAACCAGGATGTTCGGCTACCGAGGCGTATGAGATCGCAGCGTGGTGCTTATAATATGAAAGTTACGCATGAAATGCTTATTGTCTTACATCTGCGTTTTGGAGCAGAAATTTCAGCCACCGATATCAGTGTGGCGAAGGTTGTGTGAAAATGGTTCGAGGTTGACAGCAATTTAGTCCTCATGCTGCAGGTCCATCGATTCCTTTTGGGCCCAGTTGGCTGCCTAGATGGCACTGCGACTGTTTGCCTTCGCCTCCTGAATTTTCTAGCTGCGTCTTCCAAACTAGCTGGACCACACGGGATGCACACTTGCTTCCTCTACATTAGCATGCGTGCCACGTGATGTCGCCCGCGCCTGCCTCAGGAAGACTAAAAGCCACGTGGTTCGAAAGTCCGTTCCGGCCCGGTAACTACAGGAAGCTTAGGCGTATCGCAAACCCTCGTTTTTCAATGGTGCAAGAAACGTGTGCGATGCACTAGAAGCATTGTGAAGCGTGAATTCATTAAATTTGCTTCAGTGTATGTATCGCACAGTTCGTCTAAGCAGGAGTTCATTTGCGAAAAAGAAAGCTTATGTTTAAAAGTTTGCCTCGATAAATGTCTCCAAATTACTTGTTTCGTCTGCTTGTCGCAAATATATTTCCACAGAAACCTTCTCTTACATGTTACGGATACGCAAGTTAATAATTTCACGGGACTGGAAAATTAAACATTCATGAAGAAATGGCGGAAAAGGGTAGCTTCAAATGACGCAAAATATATCATGACAGAGATTAGACATCGGTTTTTGTGTTAGGCAATATTAGAGGCTGTTTATTTTTTCGAACACGTTTTTAATCTACCTGTCTGTTCAGCGCAATTTTCCCAGACGTAAACAACTGCTTGGCGCTGCCATCTACGCCAACACTGCATATTCATAGAAGCCGGTATCTTTGCGCAAGAGACTTCTTGGTTTGGTTTACTGGGGTTTAACGTACCAAAGCGACTCAGGCTATGAGGGACGCCGTAGTGGAGGGCTCCGGAAATTTCGACCACCTGGGGTTCTTTAACGTGCACTGACATCGCACGGTACTCGGGCCTCTAGAATACCGCCTCCATCGAAATTCAGCTGCCACGGCCGGGACCGAACCCGCGTCTTCCGGGCCGGCAGCCAAACGCCATTACCACTTAGCCACCGCGGCGGGGCATGAGGCTTCTGTTAACACTTTGCGCTCAAGGCTAAGAAATAGTTTCAAAAGTAGGAAGCGTATCATTAGTTGAAGTTCGTCGCAACATTCGGCTGATTAATATCACGTTTGCTTTCTGTTGCTCACTGTGTGCAGGTATGGCGAAGCAGTAGCGAGTTTTCGAGGGCTTCAACAGGGCTGCTCGTCGAGCTGCTTTCTTCGAGCGAGCTGAACGTGCGAGACGAGGTGGACGTGCTGCATGCCGTCCGTCACTGGTACACGCAAGGCCGTGCGCGCACAAAAGAACGGAATGCCGGCCTGTTCATGCTGCTACAGTGCGCGCGCATCGGCCTGTGCAGAGAATCGTGAGTGGGGCACTCTGTACCCAAGGGCTACTTAACGCATGCTACACTTGTTTTCGAGAGTGCACGCGGCTACAAACATAATCTCCGCTTACCACTGTATAAGCAGCATTCCTCCTATTAAAGTCTGCGTGGCAGCACTGAAGCAAAGCTCATGGAAACGAATTCGCAAAACTGCACTTCCGCGGCTCTCAGATTATTACACCAGGTAGCTTTGCTTTAGTACGCGAGGAAAATTGTAACTGAAATTGAAATTATTCCCAAAGCCTACGCAACTAACGATAGCTTGGAAGTGGGGTGGCAGTCTCCAGCTTAACGTAACCTCTTCAAAGGGCCAGACAACGAAGCTTGAATGCTTGTGTTTCAAGAGACATGCAATTATCATTCAATGAGCATTCTTTTCCGGCAGCCCAATTTGGTAGAATTATTAAGCCAGTATATTATCTCTCTCTCTATTAGCCAATGGTCTGTTGGAGTACATTGGCCTTCTGACACTGGGTCTTGCTGCCTTTATCGAGACTGCCGTCACAGCAGCCATTAGTTTCATGCGCGCAAAAGTGCGCACTCAGAATGCTCTTGCTGGAATCTCGGTTCGTGATCGGCCCAAGCTAATGGCGCTAGTCGAAGAAACAAAAGCCGAGGTACCGACGAGCTCACAACCGGTCGCAACATTTCCAAGCTCAACGTCACCGCAACCAATCTCTCGGCCACCAGTACCAAACATCCTTTCACTCAAAGGAGATTTTATTGCGTGCGGGATTTTGTGATCCAAGCCGTAAAATCCAGTCCAAGAAAACTATGGTTTTGATACGCTCGTGTGGCGCAGGACTCTCATCGAGTTTCGGCAGCTGAACCCGAGCTTTGCCAGTAGCAAAGAATACCACACGGCAGTGTGCGAGGCCGTACGGACGGGACCCTGCGTGTGCTCACCCAGCCCGCTGCGGCTGCTGCACTTGGAAGGCGTCGGGCTGGAGGCATGCAGAGCGCTTGCCGCTGCGAACCCCCGACACGGCGACGCGGGGTCGAGTGTAAGCGTTGCACCCAATGCGCCCAAGGGTGGTGAGTTGGCATCCGCAGTGACCACCTCTCAGTAGCTGAATTAGGAAAGCAGCGTTTACAGAAAAATGCTGCTTCTCATTTACGGTCAGTTGATCTGCTGCCGGTTTTGCAAGCTTCAAGCGCCGAACTCTTTCTGGCTCCACTAAATCACGTGACCACGTTCTTGGGGGATCTTGTTATTTAGTGATTAGTCCTCTCCTCGGCTACCTGATATACAGTGGATTCAATACAATCCGGTCAAGGTGGGAGTATACGCGTCTGGCATACTCCCATTGCAACTCGTACTTTGCGCTCTTCGTTCGCGATACGCTGGCTGCTTATTGAAAGCACCAAGAGAGCAAGATCTGTTACGACCATTTTGAAACAGTTTCGAAGAACTAGACCAAAAAGAAAAAAATCCGTCAAGGAAGTCCCGAAAAACAGAAACAAGAAAACAGTTCTTTCGTGCAGATATAAGTGCGTACCTGACCACTCGACTGACATAGGTTGAAAGTTGACCCTTGTGTACGTTACCTCCGTGTTTGCGCGCTCCTATAGCCTCAAGTTGTTTGGTTCACCACGAGGAATTACCCGCTTCACTTGCGGCCATGCCGAACAAAACTGGACTTTGGTGCACATGGGATACAAATTGAACATCAGGCGGGGTGTCAATAGCATAAGTGTTTTCTAGACCAGCAGCCTAAGATGAGCGTCTTAAAGAGGTCAACTTAAAATGAGCAGCTCTATACGTTTATATCGTTACGCGCCACCATGCGTGTGCTACTACCCCCGGCACTGACTAAATTGTTGGACACCAGACACCTCCGGCACAACTTGCGCTGAAGCAAGCCGGAGAACCCAACATCACCGAAAGTGAACCAAGGATTTGATCTCTGGCGGGCATAACGTCAGCGCTCAGCTCCGAGCTCCTGCCAGCGTCGTCATTTTCTGTATAAATATAATGAGCCGTTACGTTTTCATTTCATTCGTAACATGTACAGCATTAAAAGCTGGGAATAAAGCCCAACAAGGTTTGAGCGATCTCAGTGCTGTCGATAAGCTCTCTGTTTCAACTCGTCACTACGACAGTGAAATTTTTATCGTGACCCCTCGGAAAGGCGAAAGCCCTTTGGGTAAAGTAAATGAAATGAAATAAAATGCGCGCATATGTGCAGAGGTTGTCGTAAACGGCCGCAGTACCTGCTACCACAGAACGCCCAGAGCTACTGCACTTGAGACAATCTCTTACCATCTTGAGGTTAGAACCATAATGGTGGTCCAACAGCGCAAACACACAGAGACCAAGAAAGAGACAAGACACACACGCCAGCGCTGATGTGTGTCTTGTCTCTTTCTTGGTCTGCATGTGTGTGCGCTGTTGAACCACCATTATGAATCTACACCAATTAGCCCAATGTGCAGTTCTTCTACAGGTTAGAGCCCTTTAGCAGTCATATTTCGTGAGAAATCTAAAACTAACCTGCACTCTTCAGTGAGTACCGTTCAGTCATGCACGTCTTCTGTCGCGCGAAATTGGTCTACTAGGCAGTGAAAAATGACAAAACTGTGAAAGGACAAGAGCTTGTCCGTCGTTTGTTATTTCGTCGCTATCGCTATCATTCATTTCTGTGCCCTCACATTTTGGCCAAGTTATATTCCTAACAGCCCAAGTAGAGCAGGCCCTTTTCACGGTATTTATTTGCTTAGGTGAGGAGCCACTGTCTGACTTGCTTAATCGCTTTGTAATCATCTCAATGCGAAAGAATTATATGGCTCTGTCGAGTCAGAAAAAAGTTTCCGCAAAACGTGTCTGCAAATTTTGTCCGCATGATCACGTCCTTCTCTGATAATAAATGTGTGAAAGTTGATTGCGATAGATAGTGTGTGATAAAATGTTGCCGTGGGAAATAGTTGGTTAATGAGGTGTAATCAGTTAATTAAATGCAAAAAGACGCGAAAAATACACTTAGACGTCAAAACAGCCATGGGCGTCGATATAGTACATGGGCGTCACAACAATCACGGACGTCGATATAGTATGGGGACGTTTTGCTTTCGCATTGCTCCAATGCGCGTGGCCGCAATGATCTCAAAGTTTTTTTACCGCTAATATGGTTATAGACTCCCTGATACCGCGACCAGAACTTGAAGAAAGCTTCATAGCTTCCCTCCGTAGCCGCATGGTTGGCTCATGTTGATGAGTTTGCGCCGCAGGTCATTACACTTAAACACGTTGGGTAAAACAGCCCATTATTTTCGACTCGCCAGACGAAAATGCCCCATTCTCCCGATCTGTCCGCAGCCATCGCAGCCCTGTTTCGGTTCCCCTGCGAGCGCTGCGCCGGCGCGAATCCCGAGCGCTGGGCTCCGCGCGTGCCACACGAGGTGTTTTTCACGGTGGGCGGCTGGAGCTCTGGAGAGGAACGGGACGCCGTCGAGGTGTACGACCCCCGGGCCTACCGCTGGCTCATGCACACCATGCGGGGCACGACACCCAGGCAAGATGCACGATTCGCATTGAAGGGTTCTTTCGTGTACCACGAGCGAGCCGAGGTCGAAGCATACGCCCTCTCAATTTTTGGAATAGAACTAAAATAAACGCTTCCTTCACCCTTTCTGTGCCATCGTTGCTTCCCTCTGTCGTGACAGTGTTGAGAGGTGGCTACGCATTGTCTCCGTGTACCAAGTGGCCTCAGCTTACGCAGGACCGGGTTGACTGGAGATATATAGGAGAGTCATTTGTCCTGCAGTGGGCGTAGTCAGGCTGATGATGATGATGACGCCACTAGTCGAACTGTCCGCTGCAAATGATATGTGAACAAGTCAACTGAACCGCGAACACACCAAACACAACATTAGCTGCTAGCGAGAACGAGCAGTAGACCTCCATTAGCGCCTCCGACAACCGGGCTTACGCGCCTTTGAAATGAAGACCATCTGCTTTAGTAACTAATCTCCCCCAACTGAAATATATTTTTACAGGACACATTTGGATAGTTTTGTCCACGTTGCATTTGTCACCTAAAGTAAAACGAGCCCAAGCAATGGCTGCAAGGCAGGGTGTGCAATGTGAGAGCGGTAAACTCCTGATCATTTCCAGGGCGTACCACGGCGCAGCGATGGTGGGCAAGTTTCTCTACGTGGTGGGCGGAATGCGGGGAAGCTCGTACCTGCGCTCCTGCGAACGCTTCGACACCGAGCTGTGTGTGTGGGATCCCTGCTCGGCCATGCACACGGCCCGCGGCTATGTAGCCGTCGCGTCCCTGGACAACTACGTCTACGCCATCGGGGGACGCGACGGTATGCGTTCGCGCTGTCGAGCGTTTTTGCGTGAGCTCTAATTGGCTAGGCTTTGGGAGGAACCGGCACTGTTTATTCCATTCGTGCGTGCCCTAAGAACATGGTCGTGGGCTTGCCTTATATGGGAGCATTCGTCATTCCTGAACTCGATAAATCTTTGTTAATTTTGGTATTGAGCGAGTAGACTAACTATAGGGATCACATTTTTAATACAGCGTTTCTTCATTGTTTATATTTTTCTTAAATGTCATTGTCATTTGGGGCTCCTTGATGCAGACACCGGTCGCACTGCCAGTGTGGAGCGGTACAACCCCGTCTCCAACCAGTGGACTACGGTGTGTTCGATGAGCAGGGCGCGCAGCGGCGGTGCAGCCTGCGCATTCAGAGGTAGGTGTGAACCAATGTTACTGTGTGAACGACAGACTCCGCTCACACCTATTTTTCTCGCGCGCACCCTAAAGAACCTACTCGAGAAGTACCTCAATGCTTAAACGATATACGGTATATCCCGGCGTTTCCGCTCTTTTGCGTCCATTCAAAGTGAAGGTGTAACTGTAGTAAGCTGTGGAAGTTATTTGCATGCCACGTATGGCTCTTGCTATCGAAGTTGTGTGCACAGGATTGAGGATTTGCATTATTTCAGAACATTTGTCAAAGTAAAGCTAAGAGTTTGCCGCGCTCTGCGTAGGACGACACAGCAGGCAAGGCCAACGATTTGCGCTAAATTTCGCTACGGTCGTAGCGGCTCTGATAAATCCCGATCCATGTTCCACACTTAGTTGTAACTAAAATTCGTCGTGAGATATTGCTACCACAAGCCATGACAGCCATATCAAGAATCTGTCACAAAATTTGGGGGCGTAATTGCTTGCCCACAGCTACATCTTGTTTCTGTCGACCACCACCGCATCCATCCTCTACACGTAATAAAGCTGCACAAGCCCTGAGGTTCATCTACTGCGGTATTCCTCTCGTCTAGCACGCCTTTCCCACGCCATCGATTGTAATGTTGTTATCGCTGTAAAAAAAAGTGATTTTTGAGGAAGAGAAATGGCGTAGTAACCGTGTTACTATTCTGTGGAGACCTCAACCGCGCCGTAAGGAAAGGGGTGAAGGTGGGAGTGAATGAAGTAAAAGAGAAAGGGGTGCCGTAGTGGATGGCTCTGCAATTATATCGACCGCCTGGGGATCTTTAACGTGCACTGACATTAAACGGCACACGTGCGCCTTTTCCGTTTCGCATCCATCGAAACGCGGCTGCCGTGGTCGGGTTCGAAGTGGGGCACTACGGGATAACTGTAAAACCCCACCTTCCAGTTAGGCACATGGCTTCAAAGCATGCAGATTTCAAAATGTCACGCGTACCTCTGCACTTATCCAGTGTAGTCTGAGTCATCGCGAGAGCAAGTCTGAAGCGAAGCAGTCCTCACGCCCTCACTGTGTCGCTGCCCGTTCGACGCAGGGAAGCTGTACGCGAGCGGCGGCTTCGACGGCCTCGTGATTCTGAGCAGCGTGGAGGAGTACACGCCTTCGTCCAACTCGTGGTGCCTGGTGCAGCAGATGCCGGGACCCCGCTGCAGCCACCAGATGGCGGCGATGGCGGGGCGCATCTACGTAGTCGGCGGATACAACGGCCGCTGCCACCTCAGAACCAGTGAGGATAGAGAGGGAGCGCACGGGCGTGTTCTTCCCTCTCGGGAAACCACGAACGCTGTGCAAGTTCCCTAAAAGAGTCCACGAAAAACATCATCCTTTATTGCCCGCCTATTCATATTCAAGTTGTATTCCTGCCATCGGTGTAGATCGGCGAGTGTGACGTCTTTTTCTTGTCGGTATGTTAGCGGATGTTCTTAGAACGACAATATTTGATGTAATATGCTCTGTAATCCGTAACTTCTATATTCTCTGAAAAACAGCCTAGAATAGTTGGCTAGTTTATACTACTCGCCTTTATACCCGACAAAAGCGTTTGTTACAAGTTACCTTCCCTTTTTAACGCCTTCGAATCGAATAACTTCAATTTATTTATCTGTACCTTTATTTCACATCATACGCACATCATTTTGAATGCTTCCTATATTCGCAAGATTTTATGTTACTGTCTGACTGTTTTTTTCATTGTAGTTTGTTTATGTTAAGGCATTATTAATACCCCTTGTATATTAAAGTTTGACGAATTCTGTATCGCTTTCCGTGAATGTTTTTTATGTGCCGCTGGGTTCTTCCTACCAAAATAAACCCACCAGGGACAGTTGACTGGGCAAGCTGTCTGGGAGAGGCTCGTTTCCCGTCAGCCTCCCATCTCTATTCGTATGATCTCTATCTCTGTTGATCTCTATCCATTGGTATGATTTCTATCTCTGTTGGTAAGATAACATAATTATACGAGGGTAATAAATTCCAGCATAAAGGCCCTTAACACTTCATACCCTCTATATGCCCTTGCAAGGAAAGTGTGGTAAGCATCAGTGCATGTCCTTGAAAAGTTGGTGATGGTTTCCGAAGTAGCACAATCTTGCAGACTAAAAAACAAAGGCGCTTCGGGCAACGAGAACTTTGGAGTACCAAGGACAGATATTGCTTTACAGAGCTCTGCAGACAGAAAAATGTACTCAACCGCTTCAAAACACAGTGAGCATCATGAATCTATCCGTGTCTTGCATGCACCTCTGGCTCCTCAATCTGCGAATCCTGTTTACCGGTAGTTCGATGGTCTGTCTTGGAGAAATAGTCCCTCTTGACAAGTTCACAGAAACATGAGAGACTTTGCTCAGCAACGGCCGCAGCAAGCTGGACATTTTTATCTTTGTCCCGCGAAAATAGAAGCCCGGTCATTTAATTCAAATATAGTGGAAAAAAAACATGGTGTCCTTTCCCTCAGCCCTAGTCCCGTTGCATATGAGTCTCAGGCCGGCGGAAGAGCGCTGAATAGACCCCAGTATAGGCTCAAGAAACATATCGCAAGTGAATACCGAATTTCGTTTAATTTGAATCCTGGAAAGCAGCAGTAACGTTATTGCTGTAAATTCATATGTTACTACGGAAGAAAATCGAAACGCGACGCACTAATACGAATAAATTGCCTTCAGTGTTCGGCGTCGTGGTGGGAGCCAATACGAGAATATTTGAGAGGAAGGATGAAATGGCTGCAGTTTCAAGAGCTCTCTTACACTGCATTAAATCCTGTTAAATAGGGCCACTACACGGTAGCATCTCCCTTATGCCACCATTATTTTTTTTTCATCTACGCATCCAACGTCGAAGTATTAGACGCCTATCCATTGGTGAGTTTTTTCTGTCAATTTGAGGTCTCTCCAGTTGACGCAAGTCTCAAAGGGAGTAGAATTGTTTTGCACTCATTGCGTGCGCCAGCCAGGCAAGAAATTTATTTTCTCTCTTCGTCGCCTATGGGCTGTCGGTAGGCACAAGGCAATATCAATGTGTTTCTCCCCGCAGCCTAAACTTGTGGTCTGCCGACTTGCACGCCCTGCGCAGTGATCGCCAGCGAGAAGGACAAAGCCCCGTCCTCCTGGCAGACCATGGCGCCTCTGCGCGTGGGCCGCAGCACTTTCGCTGTGGCACAGCTGTACGGAGACCTTTACGTCATCGGCGGATTCAATGGTGCACACCTCTCTCTCTCCGCGTCTCCTCAGCTTCTTTTACGAGCAAAGGAACTGCTTGAATCGGCGTTTTACCACTTAGATACTTGCCTGTCCAGTTCCATTTGCTCGGCAAATGTGATTTCTGCAGAAAGCTTAAGTCCAGAGTGGAAGAGTCCAATCTTTTCACGAAATAAAACGTTTTGTTTTCCTTCGATCAATCAATCAATCAATCGGCAGTTAATTACGACGCTTTGCTGCTGGACACTCAGATAGCAGGTGTAATGCATAGGCGCACGGCTGCCCTCATTTTTAAGAAACCCAAGGACTGCTTAGCACAGATTTCAACGCCATATGCATATGGCTGCTACTAGAACACCCCGCCCCCCCCCCCCCCCCCACACACACACACGTTTATTTCAGAGGTCAGAATCGTCAGTAAGAATAAATATTAGCGAATAAAGAGGATGAGGGTAACAAAAATAAATAAATCAGCAATTAGAAGCCATAAACTTGATTTCAGAGGCACTAATTGCACGCAAAAATGCAGCTGGGAAAGTTTGCCTAGTGGAAAAACTACAGAAGCAGGCGCTAAGCGCAGCGTCGAAAGATCACTTTTTTGTCTTTTGGCGGCGGGAATCTCTATTATTCCAGAGGTCTTCGTATGCAGTGCGGAAAGCTTTCTTCATATATCTTTTACAACAACATATATTTCCGGCTCTCAGGTTACTGAAGTTTGGCTGTTGAAGTTTTAATAAATAAAACAACAGATTCAACTTCCTGCCTAAAAGAACGGCTATGGAGCCGTAGTTCTCGACCTATTCAGCTGGCAAGAGAAACATGACCGCCAAGAAGTGATGACTGCTTTAAAAAACAGGGCTGAACACGGTCAGTACTCAGCCTCAATACTGCCCCCTATTAGTGTTCTACTTCACGCACATAAAAAAAAAAGAATCAAGTGACGCACTGACTTGTATAACTTTCTACAGTTGAAGACTCTCTACAATGCCGTTTGATCATTACTTTTTACTGAACGCAGGAAGAACCACGACAGCCGAAGTTGAACATTACTCGCCCGTGACAAATACCTGGCGGTCCGCCGTTCCACTGAACGAGCCGGTCAGTGCCATGGCCGCCTGTTACGTGAAGGGCCTCGCACTTGCGAGGCGACTGGCCACTTGTGGTGAGTGTCGTTTTACAGGCAAAAGTACAGGGCTTCGTCACACAAATTAATGATTAGAGATCGAAAGTTCAGCTCAGCTTGCGCGAGCGGCGCTTAAATTTGAGGGTAAGTTCAGTTACAACCTGCAAGCATGCATAACCTGCCTTGTCCTGGTTAATAGCTTTCTGATTTAATAGAAAGCATCTCTGCTGCTTAGCAAGTTCGACACATTTGGATGAAACTACTAGTGAGACATGAAAGGGGATATTTCACGTGCACGTGCGCGTTCAGAAAAAAATTTTTGCAATACTCAATAATTGTTCCTTTATTTTGTTTGCAGGAGCGCTCGGGCAATCTGCGTGCGATTGTGATCGTGATTGACGATTGTGCGTCTGCGCACAATCGTCATGAAATTGGCAAGCTCAGAGAGCTCAGGAATTTATTGCCAACAGATCAAAATGCCACAACACGTTCAACAGCCAGGAGGCGTATCGACAAAATTTAAGACACTTCAGTCGTGCTCGAGGCTCACCGCAAAATATCGGATCGCTCAGCACGTCCTGTGCGAATAAATGAAGCACTCCTACCAAGGAAGAGATCAGCTATGTGTGCATCTGCAGTGGTGGAATTCGGCGAGAGTTCATTGCGGTGTTGCTCGACCGTAACATGCGCGTCGTCATCGCAAGGCCTGGCCAACTCTGCAGTCAGGTTGTCGGAAAAGCCGACCTGAAGGAAGGCCCATTTGTGTGTCTAATTGAAGCGGATTCAACTGTTGAAATATGAAGTGGTCTGTGAGTAGTTAATCACAAAGGAACCGCTAGGCACTGGATCAATAGGCAGCCAGCCATGAACAACGAAATACGGCCCGACAATACGGCCCGACAGTATTCGCCGTTTTCCTCCGGAACACTAGAAATGCCCACTTCTCTCATTCTTGCGCATGCGCCTACTATAAGCGGAAACAGGCTTCGTGCTGTTGATTGTGAAGTAAGATGGCGGAATTATTGTTGTCGTAACAATTAAATGTCATGGGCAAGCTTCTACTACCGGCAGTCAAGTGCAACTCTTGGCACGGCAGCAGCAGCACTGTGACCTGGGGCCATAAATGTGAGTGGTTCCGGCTTGCAGCAATGCGAACCCCTACCCTGTGATGCAGCCCGAGAGTTGGACATTAAAGGTGTGAAGCACGCGTAAACGTGTTCCCTGCGGTGGCCATGCCAAAGAGTTAGATCTCTTAAGCCGAGTAGGGCGCTGCTTTAGCTCGCTCTCGTTGCATACCCCTACAACTGTAAAACTTCTTGGCCTCATTAATGAAACTAACCATTTGCTGGCTCAAAAACTTGGTCCCTCGGTGAAGACGAAAGCAGCTTAAGGCCTTTAACAAGGACTGCTAACACGGCTATCAAATTTAGCAGTTTTTCGAAGAATCGTAGCTTCTGAGAACAGGAAAACCTCCCGCGAGAAGAAAATTATCTGGATCGTTAAAACGAACGCTGCCTACTGCGACAGTGCCCGCCAATTTCTGCTCAAAAAATTTCTTTTCCTGTAGTCTTAAGCATAAAAGCTGCCGTAGATACTACAATCAATAAAGTTAGGACTCTTAAGCTGCACCTTTAGTGACGCGATAGCGCCTTCTTTTTCCTCTTCTCATTCCTTGTCTTTCTCACTTCTCACCTAAGCTCAAGTTGCAGTCGTAGTTCGTCGGCACATCGTTCTCGACAAACCCAATGCCACGAACGTCAGCATAGCTTCCGCGCTGTACGAACGGGCAGCAAGCCGCAAGTTTCGTGGTGAACGCGCCTGGGATGTGCGCTGCGTTGTTCGCCGCTCACCGCGTGAGTCCTGCGCCCCCACACGGCCCCACTGCGCCCGAACGAGACGAGCGGGAGGCGCTGCCGTCGCGCGCTGTCTGTTGGGGCAGTGGCGTACATTGCGAGGAGGAGGTCTTAGTGGGCGCCGCCTGATGGCGATATGTGCGAACCAAGCGAAGAGGAAAAGTAGCGGAAACGTACTTTTGCTACTCGCATAACTGCGACTTCTGTAATTTCCATGCTCATAATTGCTAATATACACCACAGCACATGTCTCTAAAGCACCCTTCTAAAACACCATATTCATTAGACGTGCCTTTGTTTATTCCAAACCATACAGTTGGCGGAGTGATTAGCGCACTCGTCTCGCACTCCGAAGGCTTTGGTTCGATTTCCCAACTCGACCCATTTCCTACTCGGTTTTATTTATTAGTGCTTCTGGGATTTCCCGCTCACGGTCAACGCCGCCGACGCCGACACCGGCGACACGAGGCCCTTAAGGCTATTGTGTTAAAACAAAGCGCATGGCAGCCAATTTCTCATGTGTTGCGCACAGCTTGTTTGAGGAGAAGTCGAAATTGTAGCTGCCAGGCAAGCTGTGAGGTAATGCTGTCCTGAGGTTCTACCTTCCTGACAAGGTTTATTGCTCATCCATGTCAAAATAACTCGGAATCAGGCACGATAGCTTAAATGCACCAATGCCAAGTTTAGCCCCGCCGCGGTGGTTCAGTGGTTACGGCGCTCGGCTGCTGACCCGAAAGACGCGGGTTCGATCCCGGCCGCGGCGGCTGAATTTCTTGAAGGCGGAATTCTAGAGGCCCGTGTGCTGTGCGATGTCAGTGCACGTTAAAGAAGTCCAGGTGGTCGAAATTTCCGGAACCCTTCACTACAATGTCTCTCATAGCCTTAGTCGCTTTGGGACGTTAAACCCCAATAAACCAACCAATGCCAAGTTTACAAAGCCAGCTCAAGCTACCCACGCTGTCCTTAAACCGTGCGTGGCACGCACTTATTTCTTTCAATCTGCTTTTGCTCCTTCTCATCTTATTCCTCGCGGCGTAGTTCAGGTTTCTCACAGTCCGGTGTGAGACAGTTCTCTGGCCTTCATTTACCACAACGCAACCTAAAATAAACAGGCAAGGCGGTCTCTCATTGCAGCTATAATGCTCTCCTAGACTAAGGGGGTGTAGCGGAGTTTCAATACTCAGGCCTTCTTGCGCAGATCGCCGCCGCTAAACTAGAACGACACTCTCATGCTGCTCTGAGAAGGTCCTACAGTACCGCGAACAAAAGTGAAAACATATATATATATATAGGTTGAAGAATGCAACCGGGAGCAAAGTCCGCGTTTCACCCTCACAGTTGTCACAGAGACGGCACTGCCTGCAATAACGGGCGTAGTGCCTGTGCTGAGCAACCGTTCCCTTCACTGTGTTCTTTTTTTTAGTTCTGGCTCTCTGCGCTTGTCCTAATATCGGACAGTTTTGCAAAACTTTGTAAATTTTGAAAAAAGAAATAAAATAATAGTGCAGCAATACACCCACGAAAAGGCTGGGAAAGAGAATAGACAAAGTTTTGTTACTTTTGTAAAAGGAAAAATTACTGTTTTGAAGTTGGAATTCACGGTAGAGGGACAGCCAGAAATAGATTGGCACTCTCAAAGCTTTTTCATTTCTTCATACCTCCGGTAGTCTTATTTACACTGCTTTTCTTTGATGTTCAGTGGTTTTGTCATCTGCTGCAGTTCCCGCAGCTTCTAATGATAGAAGACTGCGTTGCCAGGACTCGGGAATATATACAGAGAGCCCTTTTGGGAAAGCTTGAGTTTCATGCTAAAAAGATTAAATTGCAACGCTATAAACTGGGTGCCATGATGGATGACGTCCAAGAAGTGCTAAAGGCTGAGTGCCAACTCACAGTTATGGACATCCATTACTCGGCCTCGAGAAACATCTGTAGCTACGCTGGAACTCTTGGCGCGCTTAATGAATTCAAGATTAAAGTTCTACCTTCAGATGACAGTACTATTCAAGGACATTCATCTATCAAAGTGAAAACATTCAGTTTTCAGAGCGCTGGCAGTTGCTCGCTTTTTCAGTTTTGTCAACAGCGCGCCACCAGAATTAATAAGGCACAATGGGCGGTGACATGGTGTGATGCCGAACCCGTCGTGTGGAGGCACAACTGCGGCTACTCACATAAAAAAAATTCTAACACCCATTACAACTCCCTTATTCTTTTTCACTGGTGTCCACACTGTTCGCAATTAAAGCCTAACAGCACTATCCATTATATATAGGGTGTTTCACCTAAGATTTTACACAATTTTTAAAAATAGTTTTTTTTAGATCAAAGAGCGCTTTTTTCTGCATAGCATTTTCAGCGTTGTACTACATCGGAATACAGCTAAGATGTGCTAACTAGTAGGTTAGTTAACTTATAATTAATAGTTAAACTTTTTAACTGTTGCTGTTAGGCTACTTAACTATTGAAAGGCGTGTATAGCCCACCGTAAGCGATATACATATCAATTTTTAATTTTGAAAAGGCGCTCGCCCTCGGCGGTGTGGCCCATTAAATAATACCTACATCGCGCCAAAATACATGCGCTTTCGACAACCCTGCAGGCAAAGAGATTTCTCCACTGGACACCCGGGCGCCGGGGATCCCGTGGACAAGCCCACCGACGGAGCAGGCGGTCAGGGCTTACAAACGCACTGTCGACGAATACTACACGGAGCAAAAATTGGACTTAGCTGATTTACCACCGCCACACCCATATCGATCCGTGAAGCTCGCATTCTTAGCCGAATACAGTTTTATCTCCTACATACGCCAGCCAAACTTTATCTACACCAGTACACTTCCACACCTCAGTGCCCAAACTGTCCACACACATATGCAGACATAGAACACTGCCTTGCACAGTGCCACGCAGCCTTCCAGTCCCCCGCCTATCCCTTCCCCCTACCCCCACCGTGGCCCATCTGGCTCGCCTCCCTGGATCTGAAGCTGCAACGCGCCCTCGTCGCCTTGGCCCAGGACCTATTGAAAGCGTAATAGAAAGAAGGTTCCAATAAAAGTGTCACACCACCACCAGCAGTGGACGTACCTCGCCGAAACAGCTAAATTTTGTTGGGTCACAGCGGCGATGGTAGCCGCGTTTCTGAAATTCTAAAAACTGACATAGATACTATTTAAAGTAGGCTAGACTCGTCTCAATAGTTAACGAGCCTAAAAGTAATATTTAAAAAGTTAACTATTCTGTATTGATCAACCAGCCTGCTAGTTAGCCCGTCTTAGCTTTATTTCGATGTACTATACGCTGACAATGCTTTGCCGAAAAAAGCGCTCTTCTAACTCAATAAGTCTCTATTCAGACACTGCGTAAAGGCTTAAGTGAAACGCCCTGTATATTCACCCGCATGTAAAAGCTACGACCGTTGCTCTTTACTCTGTCGTTAAAGGTTCCTGTCTAATTTTCAGTCCTGAGCTAATGGCTCGTCACACACGGGCTCCCAGCGCGAAATTCTGGGAGAAAATGTGTTAAGGCCACTACTATGCGTGTCAGTCACCGCGTTTTCTTTTTCTTGAACGAACACGAACAACTACAGTGTTCCTCTTTAATATAATTCGGTTTCGGGGCTTCAGCTTGCGTTAAGAATCCACTGCCTTTTAAAGACAGCGCATTTCTCAGAAAATTGTGGTCCTAGTAGTTTGGAGGCCTTTACCACAGCACTCAACTTCGCATAATTATGCTGGTTTGAGACGGAAACGAATCATCTAAACATTTAGTAGAGAAGATAACCGTCGATTTGTTCTGTCCAGATATTTAGTGATGTTTTCCGATGTTTTCCGCGATGTTTTCCTCGGTGCCGATTAATCTTTCTCATGCGTTCCAGAGACCAATGCCAAAGAATTATTGAAATCAGAGCATCTAAACGAAAGTTCTTCTACTTTAAAAATTCAAGCAATAAATTAAGAATAGCTCATTTGCTAAAGACAGGACAAATAAATGAAGACAAATGAGCTAATCTTCCATGGCAAGTGAAAGGCGCTGTACAATCTAAAGTTAGGAAGAGCGGGATTTCACTAGTAAACTATCTTCAAGCGAGGTTAAAATCTTCATATTATTCAATCCTACTACACGCACAAGCCATCCACTCCAGGGACACTGCTGCAAACTATAAACATGTGTCGGGACTGTAATTTCCGTAAGGTGACAATGGCCTGCAACAGCTCATAATATGCCGCCGCCGTGCGTCGAAATAAACCATCCGCTTTAACTGCAACTGTCATTTCACAAAATTTTCTATTCATTTTATAACAATTTTAAATACATTTTTCACATATTACGTTCAACCTAACAGTGCATCACTAGTTTAGCTTTGCTGCCTTTCCGTCAAGCCTCTACTGCACTCCCCCAGCGCAGCGGCAGTTAACGAGCATGGGGCGCTGGAATCCTCGTGTTTAATAACAGTTATCTCTCTCTCTGCCATCCCCGACGTCTGCCACCGGTATCTAGATGGTCTCTCTTTCATCCTACGTCACACAAGCTCTACCTTATTTTGGATTTTTGGTACTCCCTGCGCCTTAATAGCAAAGAGGCGTCGTCGAAATGCCGCATGCGTTTTGCTCGGGTCTTCTCACGTGGACACGCCTTGGCTTCCCATTGGGCGTGCTGCGAAGCGACATAGCCCTCGTTGGCTTCCCCCGTCACAGCCCAACCTAAGGCGAGAGCCGGTGACAACGACGCCCGCTCTACGTGGAAGTCTCTTCCGGTGATGCAGCATCGCTGATTGGTGTCCGCGGCTTCCGTTTCTTATTTCCTAGCGCGCCGTTTCCTGTCCGCGAGGTTCTGACAACAGTTGTTGGTGCGCGTCTAGAAAGCTTCCGCGCCTTCCTGTTCTTTGTCGTGCGTGTTGTGCCTACTCCTAATGGCGTCTCTCTTCAGCACATAGAGTTTCTTACTACTACCTAGAGGGAAAGCTGGCGGCGCTGCACTTCAGCCAACATGGACGCTCAAAGCATCTTGGGGCGGTGAGCTACTTGTTGCGGCACAGTCGTAGTCTTTCGGGAACACAGAGTGGCAGTACTAAGGCGTTTCATTCCGAAAACGTAGTTCGTGTGTGCGCAGACGACTTTCGCGCGAACGCAGTGTGCAAAAGCCATAGTAGTGAAGACGCGACGACACACGACACCAATAAAAGGTTTTACTCTTCCGAAATGCCATCAAAAAACCTCTTAAAGTATCTAAACAACAATATTTTTTAAAAAAACATATTTACTTTTAAAAGTACGCCTGTTAATTACGAAATATTAGTTTTTTTAGTGTTCATCACTTGGCCAATAGGAAAGCTAGTCATCTCTTATTTTAGGCAAACTTTGCACTTAAATGCTTTTCTGCTCGTTTGTTGCAATCATTAGACAAGATATTGAATGTTAGGACGTTTGTAGCTATCAAACAGCTTTATTTTTTTATTATTTTTTGGCCAAAAGTTACAGTTCCGCAACAAGTAGCTCACCGCCCCATGATGCTTTGAGCGCCCATGGTGGCTGAGGTGGTCACGTGGGGTCTCCATGCAAACTCCCATAGACGGCTTGCCAGCTTTCCCTCTAGGTAATAGTAAGAAACTCTATGCTTCAGCAGGATGCGCCCTCTGAAGTCTTCTTCTTTCTTGCCTGCTTCTTTCCGTCAGCGCAGTGGAGACATTAGATGACCCTGGCGCTCTTTTGCTTCGCTATCTTTTGTTGGCAAATGGCTAGCTAAATGAATGATTAAAAGACGCCGTCGGGGCTTACACCAATGCCTCATGAAAACGACAATGCTCCTCATCAGATTCTTGTAAAAGCTTAGCCTCTCAATGGAAGGCACAGCTGAGCATGAAGGAAATTTACATGAGCGCGCATCGTTTCCGGTACGGTTAAAAGAGTGCAGAAAGCAATTAACTTTTTACAAGAGCGGCTTTTTCCTTCAGACACAGAGGAACAGGTCTGCAACATGCGACCAAGGTGTAGTTCCTGGAAAGAAATTCGTAAAGGAACGGCAGGGTAGAGATTTGTGGAGCATGTGACAGGAACAGGGCATCGGGAGCAAGAAGGAGTGCGCGGCCAAGAATGATGCGTGAAGGGTGTTGGTATGCGGGGGCAAGGACGCCATGTAAAATGGAACTAAAAGTCGCACAATGGTTCACACAAGTCACACAGTAAATGATTAATTTTTTTTATTCGAGATGCTTGTAAATGATTAATTACTCTGAACGCTAACATTCATTAGAATATAAGAAGTTATCTTGGTGATGAGTGTTTAATTTTGTTGTACAGATTTTCTTTTGTCATGCCCATTATCCTTACATAGACATTGCAAATATCATCCCTGGCACCTAATGGGTTTTTTTCTCTAGTAGATCTTTTCCGTAGTCATAACTTCTACAGAAAGGGTTTTAAAATTTGGTAGGAGTAAATGCACCAAAATGCCTCTGACAGAAAATGATACCAAAAGCAGGAAATAAATGGGCTTCAGGAAGCAGAGGGGGTATATAAAAAATGAGAGAGACAGGAAACTGTACCAGGATAGATGAGAAACAGGTAGGTGCAGGTGATAAGATGAAGAAGCAGCGAAATTAAAATGTAATTAAATACGGTTGGTGTGGTTTATTGGGGTTTAACGTCCCAAAGCAACTAAGGCTATGAGGGACGCCGTAGTGAAGGGCTCCGGAAATTTCGACCACCTGGGGTTCTTTAACGTGCACTGACATCGCACAGCACACGGGCCTCTAGAATTTCGCCTTCATCGAAATTCAGCCACCGCGGCCGGGATCGAACCCGGCCGCGGTGGCTGAATTTCGATGAATTTCGATGAACCCCAATAAACCAAACCAATCGTATTTAATTACATTTTAATTTCACTGCTTCTTCATCTTATCACCTGCACCTACCTGTT
The DNA here is from genome assembly GCF_055824585.1 of Amblyomma mixtum. Classification (NCBI taxonomy): domain Eukaryota; kingdom Metazoa; phylum Arthropoda; class Arachnida; order Ixodida; family Ixodidae; genus Amblyomma; species Amblyomma mixtum. The sequence continues at coordinate 197,773,799 of NC_143014.1, forward strand.
TCTCATCTATCCTGGCACAGTTTCCTGTCTCCCTCATTTTTAAATACGTTTTAAAAAACGGACAGAATTACTGGGAGAAATAAAAAAGAAAAATATGACAGTGGCTTATCTCTGCTATGCCAGGATATAAATAGCGTGAGCGCGCAGCGGCGAGCGCGCGTGCCGGGGCGCGCCAGCTGTGCACAGTGACGTCACTCGCTCCTCGCGCATGCGCAGTATGGTCGACGGAGGGAGCACGCGAAATCACAAATCGCAAAATTCAAAAATCGAGTATTCTAAAGGTGTTTCTACCGTGACCAGCATTTCAGTCACGCAAACTGCTCTTTCAAAGAATGTGGTTGCTACATTAAGAAGCAAAGGAAGTAAATAGAAAAGTACAACATTATCTCTACTAGATTTTCATGGTAAAGTTGCACTGCACACGCTATTGACACATCATTTACTTTCCGCGTGAGCTACATACTTGCGTCAAACTAAGCGGCAATGTTTCAACTTTTTTTCAAAGGAATTACCACCCTTTGTTAAAAAAAATATTTCCGAAAATTCGATCACGAACAGCGCGTCCATTCTCCACCCTCCGCCCACAATACGTGGAGAATAAAAAATGGTTAGCTTTTAATGCACTTAAACCGAGTAGACGTGCGAAAGCATGTGTTTAGCCTGACTGGCTCCGTCAAACGTGGCAGCAGGCTTTAATAGTTTTAAGAGTTTAACGGTTTTGGAATGAACACATATGTTTTACGAGCCTTACGAACGCAAAGAGCAAACATACGCAATGAACATCGCACTAAAATATTCGCGTTGGGTAAGTTTACAAGGTATGTGTCGAGATCAGCAATAAAAAAGAGGTATTAGAATTTGCGTTCTTTTTCCTTGCCCGAAATAAATTCTTCACCGCTGTTCACCTCACTTCCCGCGTAGCTTTTAGTAAACATCCTGTGGTTTCGCAGCATGCTTGCACAGCAGCTTCTCGCACTTTGACTAATTTGGTACACAGAGGAAGGCGCCCTATGAGTATAACCAATACTGCCCAAGAGGTTCTCCCAAAGTGTAAAAGATAAATAAATACTTTCTTTCTTCCTAATCGTTATAAAGTTTTGATTGTTGCCAATTGCAGGCATCATGAGAGCCACTGGCCAAAACATCGTCTCCGGTATGTGCAAGCAGATATACTGAGTTTGGCTACGTGTACGCTCATGTGGGACGAGTCTAGATGCAAATGGACCACATATCATATGGTTTGTTTATGCCAGGAGTGCGAATTGGCACCGTTTATCGTGGTGTCAGCCAGAAGGAATGCTGGGGAATATAGAATCTGGAATAAATTCAAACGGCGTGTTACCTAGGGAAGTCCGCAATCCAAGATGTACGAATGAAATTTTAATACCCGCTGTATGCAATCGCGCAGGCTAAGATCCGGGATTCTTTCAATCGGTTTCGGATAACGCAGAAAATATGGTATGCCATAAACTGGGCGACTGAACCGGTCAGTATGCGAATGCGACTTGGAAGAAAGTAAACTGTGGCTGAAAACCTGCGTTCTGATCTTCGCTCTTTTCCTGCTCAGGAATGTAATTTAATATAGAGGGGAATTTCACTTAAAACTTTACACAATTTTTAAATATAGGCTTTTTGAGTTAGAAGAGCGATTTTTTCGGCATAGCATCGTCAGCGATGAAATACATCAGAATAATGATGATGATGATGATGAACTACATCATAATTCAGCGAAGGCGCGCTAACTATCAGAAGAGTTAACTAATATTGAATAGTTAGCTTTTAATCATTACCCTTAGGCTACTTTATTATTATAGGCATGTAGATTACCATAAGTATTATCCATATCACTTTTTAGAATTTCGAAAACACTGTTACCCGGCGTGCTGTGGCCCAACAAATTTTGGCTATTTCTATTAGTTAGGTGCTCTGGAGGGGTTGCTTTGCCTGCAAAAGTCTCAAAAACTCATGTATTTTTGCGCAATATTGGCAAAATATTTCGCCCACAGCGCCGAAGGCAACCATGTTTTTGAAATTCTAGAAACTGATATGGATATTACTTACGGTTCAATAATTAAGGAGTCTAACGATAATGGTTGAAAAGTTAAATATTCAATATTGGTTAACCAGTGCGCTAGTTAGCACGCCCTACTGTATTCTGCTGTACTTCACCGCTGACAGTGCTATGCCTAAAAAAGCGCTATTCTAACTCAAAAGTCCTAATTTTAAAAATTGTGTAAAATCTTAGGTAAAACACCCTGTACATGCAATCGGTTTAGTAATAGTGCACGATACTGCACCAAGTACCGTATTTTCCGGTGTATAAGACGCACCCTTGTATAAGACGCACCCGGCATATTTGCAGGCTGTAATTGGAAAAGTTGGTATATAAGACGCACTGATGTATAAGACGCACCCCAATTTGGCATGTTAGGCTAGTAAGGGTTAATTAAACATGCTTGTGTGACCATCGCCAAAATGCACCGTACCTGTGAGAGGTTATTAAACAACGCGAAGTAATCGAAAAAGCCAACACTCCCGCCATACCCGCCCACGTTCTTGGAAAAAAAGAAAAAAAGAACGAAGGAACACTCCTTATGTCCATAACAACATTACATTTTTACTTAAAACCTTCGAACTTTTAATCTTCGGATGCGCTATCAAAAAGTTTGCCCATACGGCAAACAAATGTAAAGATTCTCTACTACACAAAACAAGGTTCAATTTCAGTGCGTGTGCTACATTTTGCTGAATGAAAAAATGTGGCAGCAGAAATTTTCAGATCCTCCAACATGTGTCAAAGATTGCTACTATAATTTGATAAGAATGACTCAGGCATAGTGTCACAATCAATGAGTTTTGTCCCCTAAAGCAGTTCTGTCAAGTAATCACGCAAGGATGTAATCTACATGAAGCTCAGTTTTTGCAATACACTTTTGTTTCTACCCGCACACGAAAGCATAATGAACAATAGCAACCAGCAAACCTCGCAGCTTGTTATGTTTGTTTACCTTCAAGTGAGCATAGGAGGAATGAAGCAGATCAAGTCCCAAGGAAAGGGCCACAAGGATGCCTTGATTTTTGTGTCGTCATCAAAAGATATCCGTTCAAACAGGGCTTTTGTAGATTCTTCTGAAGTTACTGCCACCTAGAAATACGCAAAAAAGCAAGAGAGGGTTGAGCTTTTATGGTGTAAACAAGGTTTGATGTAAAAATCGCCAAAGAAGAATGCACAAATGAGACAAATACGAATGTGTATATTACAAACCCAAAGTTTACAGTTGCCAGTTCCTTGTGCAACTTGCACATCATTAGACCTGGAATAAAGCTTGCACCCAGACTTGGAGCCCAAAGACCCCTTTATACTGCACTTTTCTGACACGAAACACTTATTAAGGCATGGTAAACAAAGAAACAGGAACTACTTTTTGTGTTCCACAATTTGAATCAAAATGTTGCCGAAACACTCGAGACAATTATATCGTCGCCTTCCAGAGTTCTGCTATGCTTGTCAAAGGCTTCTCTGCAAAAAAAATTTAAACATGAACCCGCTAGGCAAAATGTAATATATAAATGCCTATCATAATCACCGAAAGCTGTACCAGAAGCACGATACAAGTGCCGCTTGATGCATTTCGACTGAGCAAACTTAATATTCTTTTCACAACCCAAAACCAGACTCCGCTTTTGAGCACTCGCCCACAATAACTGGGCTATAATGAGCAATTCTTCATGTGCCATCAGCGCCAAATGAAACGCTAACAGGGTAACTGAAACACAAACACAAAACACATACATATCTGCTAAGAGACCACACAAGTGGGGTCTAATAACACTTCCACGCAGCGGTCCTCGCAACGCCGACGCGAAAATCTACTGCGCTAGTATTCATTCGCCCTCAATTAAAATCTTGCAGTTTTGCTGTTTCCGTTTAAGTCGTTTTGTTCACGTTTCATTTCACGCTGCTAGAACAGACGTAAAAAGGGTTGCGTTACACACTTGCCTCTAGTAGACTGACTAGCTCCTTGTCATCTGAACCATACGAGGCTTCACGTTTTTCAACCAACCTTTGGCACGTAGAGTCAAATTTCTTGTGTATCTGAAAAAAAAAAGGGATCAAGCCAACCTATACATGTTCGAGTGTGACGGTCGCATAGTACGGTCATCTACCGTCAAAAAATGTGACCCTACAATGGATAAAATCTTGTTGGCGACGGTGTGGCCAGCCACTGGCTCACCTGCACCAAGGATGCATATGTCCCTCAGCAGCCCTGTAGGAAGAATGATGCCAGCAATCTACTGTCAACGAAGAACGCAGTGTAGAAACAGCACACAGAAAAGACGGTCGGACAGGACGGGCCCGTGCTGAGCAGTATGCTTTGTTAACGTTCATAGCGTCGACGCAACAAGTTTTTGCTGATCACGCTAAACTAAAAAGCATTCGCCACAGTGCGCTTCTCATGCAGACGCGTCGGATAGCACAGGTTCTCACCTGCATATGACTGCTCGTCGGATCCGTTTTCGGCGTTCGCCTGGAAAATAGCTAATGAGGTGAAGATGAGAAGCAAGGATATGGCGGTAGATGAGAAGTCCTATATAATTCACCTCGATGAAGATATACTACAGCTGTGGGCCTTAAAGCAGAGAAAAATAACAAATCAATGCACAAGGATGCGGTCAAAGCCGACATATTTTGTGCCAGCCGATCCTGGTTATCCTCAGACATGTTTCTTGATGTCGCAGTCCAATGGGCGGAAAAGGAACGGCGCTACCGCTTCAAACAGAATGTAGGGACATGACAGTTAGACTGTTGGTTTCGTTTAAATACAGGCTGGCTTCGAAATTCTATCAGCGCGGATCTGAAAACAAGTACCCCGCCAAATCGTCGTGCCGTCCCGCGTACCACACATTGTTGCTAAGTGTCATAGAGCTATTATAGCTAAGTGTAATGATATCCTGCACAAGCTCAGGTTTAAAGAAACAACTTGATGAAAGTTTACAATTTTTGCCGTTTTCTTGTTGTTTATAAATAAAATTAAAAAACATTATTGCGGATAGATTACCAAGTCGAATATGATAATTTTTGTTGACGTTACCATAGAAACCATAGAGTTTCTTACTATTACCTAGAGGGAAAGCTGGCAGCCCGTCTATGGGAGTTTGCATGGCGACCCCTCGAGACCACTTCAGCCACCATGGGCGCTCAAAGCATCATGCGGCGGTGAGCTACTTGTTGCGGAACTGCAACTTTTGGCCACAAAATAATACAAAAATAAAGTTGTTTGATAACTACAAACGTCCTAACATTCAATATCTTGTCTAATGATTGCAACAAACGAGCAGAAAAGCATTTAATTGCAAAGTTTGCCCAAAATAAGAGACGACTCGCTCTCCTATTGGCCAAGTAATAAACACTATAAAAACTAATATTTCGTTATTAACAGGCGCACTTTTAAAAGTAAATATGTTTTAAAAAAACTATTGTTAATTAAACAATGTAAGAGGTTTTTAATGGCATTTCAGAAAAGTGAAACCTTTTATTGGCGTCGTGAGCGTCGTGTGTCGTCGCATTTTCACTACTATTAGTTTTACACACTGCGTTCGCGCCAAAGTCGTCTGCGCACACACGAACAGCGTTTTCGGAAAGAAACATCTTAGTAGTGCCACTCCGTGTTCCCGAAAAACTACGACTGCCCCGCAACAAGTAGCTCACCGCCCCATGATGCTTTGAGCGTCCATGGTGGCTGTAGTGCAGCGCCGCCAGCTTTCCCTCTAGGTAATAGTAAGAAACTCTATGATAGAAACAAACCATCAACAATTCGTGTGTAAACGGCGGGCAAATTTTTGCCGCTGCTGTCGCGTGCGTGGTGTGTCGTTGGTGATACCTGAGCCTCTGTAACAGCGGCAAGCAGATTTCGCCATGCAGATAAAATACTTGAAAACGCTGATGCACCCACAAGTAAGTAAAAGTTTCCGCGAAACCAATGATCAGATAGAGACTCTGTATACTGTCACAAGCGAAACATTTCTTTCAGGTAAAACCAGAATAATTTTTCCTATTGCCGCATTCTTCATTTACCACGTTCGGAGATGGTTTTCGTGCAGTCAGCCTTTATTGATATTGATTTAAATGATATAATACTGTTGCAAATGTTTTACAAAGCGAAAACACTGTACAGTCGTCTTCACACCATGCGTCTTCACACCTGTCTATATACTTGTCTATAGAGCGCCAAGCGGTATGCTCTGCTGTGCATTTATGACAAATCACCGCAGCCTGGCGGGCTAATATAGCATTTAAAGATATAAAGAGCTAAACACAATCCATGTGAATGTGCCTGCAGGATACGGTCTCGTCTCGAGCCCTAGGCGACTCGTAAATGAGCTCGAGCGCTGTAGACAGATGTGCAGGACGACTGTATACAAACCAAACACATGACACAAAGGCGCAAAGAAGGCAATGTTCTAGCAGCTTTACAAATTCAAAGAATAGCATATCCAACAACCGACAAGCTGAAAAAAAAAGGAAACAAGCATAGACAGGCAAAAGTGAATTGTGGGCAATTGTGGTTTCGGAATCCCAATCGTTTTTACGTGCGCGTAATCTCGACACGCACGGCGCTGAAATCACACCCAATTTTTTTTTATGGAACGAGGAAAACTTGTGCTTTACTTGTGATGGGAAAAGGTGACCGCAGCAACCTCCACCAAATGTAGAGCGGTTTATTGGCTCCTTCAAGCGCCGGCGACGAAGACCCTGGCGCAAGAAGTCTAAGAACGAGCGAGGCGAGGGACCGGCACACAAGCGGCAGTTCTCCAGCACGAGCCTCCTATGGGCGGCGCTAGCGCTTCGTCGTCGTTGGTGACAGTGCTGTATCATCTTCTTCATTCCACTGGGAACAACTTTTGTTCACTTCGTATGATACCAATTCAACCGCTATTGAGGAGCACATTTTCGCAGCAGACGTCCACGATGGATAATAGGGCGGTGATTCCAACGGAAGCTAAGGGCTAAACGCTCTGTTACTGTACGATGTCAGTGCTCGCTGACCCACTGCATAGGAGAGCGGGTCACATATGTGTGCCACTTAATTACATCAAGTACCGGCAAACGAACAACCGTGCACCTATGTACAGTCGTCCACACACTTGTCACTGCCTGGCGGGCCTAGATTTTAAAGACATTAGGAGTTAAACACGGTGCATGGGAGCGTGCATATGCACGGTAAGACCTTGTTTCGAGCCCTAGGCAGCTCGTAAATGACGCAAGTGTTCTGGTGCAGCGTTCGAGCGCTCTAGACAGGTTTGCCAACAAACGAAACGCGAACAAAAGGGCGGAAATGCCAGCACAGAAACACACACACACATTATCTCGCGTAGAGAAAATTCTGGACAAGCGCATTTTTCGAAGGGAAGTTGTTCATAAACGCAATTTTTTTCATTTAACGTAAGATTACACAGTAAAAATCAATATATCCGCAGCTCTCTCCTCGGCACGCTTCCATTTTTTTTTGCTATCGTCAAAAACGCTCCGCATTGGTATTCTATGGCAGTCTTTACTACTTGATGCGAGCGATGGTAAAACTTTAGAAGAAAAATTTTGCTACGAATCGGAAGATTGGACCACTACCTTCAATATTTTCATAACAGTGCCTTACAATATTGCTTCACAATTAAAATTTAAAATTGGTGCGGAAGACTTTTTGACTTAGAAATACCCACGATATCCACGAATTCACTCTGGGTTTCTTCTCATCTATGTGTTTGGCTGCCTTTCTTAACTGCCATCACATACACGCGACAGCGCTAAGTTGTGTTATTTGCCAGACAGGAAACAGCGTCAGAAGCTACTGCAATAGAAGAGCTCAATCGACATGCTGCTTTATGTTTTCTTTTTTTTTTGCGATCTGTGATGTTCTTCAATACTAGTAATATATTAACGAAATGGAAAGAACGATGCAACTCCAGTTAAAGGTTTGACAACACATTTTTCCCAGTGTACTCAGTAAAATGTCGCGATGGTCGCCCTCCAATAAAAATGATGGGCGCAGGATGGAGGAACCAATTCGGCTACCCAAGCTCGAGCATTTTCGTTCACTTTTCCTTCGAGACTAAACTGCGTTGGAGAATTTTAATTCGAGTCGGTTAAGCCTGGAGCAATCACCTTCAAACCGCGTCAGACTGTACGGCGAAGAAGGCCGGTGGAGCAAATATAGCCTGGCGAAATTCGCGCAGGATGGGGCAGCCAAGGTGGTGGCGATGGCCTGGTCGCCCAACAACGTCAAGCTGGCCGCATGCACGGCAGAAAGAGTGGTTCTACTCTTCGACGAGATGGGAGAGCGCCGCGACAAGTTCTACACCAAGCCGATCGACTCCAAGGTATATATACGCGCGGGCACTGCACCATGCGTCCTGCCCCTCCTCACTGCATGCACGTGAGACTTGCAAAACTGTGCAGTGAACCTGATGCAGTGCGGTTAGGCTTCAAAGTATCGCAGAACCCGTTTGTGAGGTCAGATGAGAAAGAGCTCGTATCATATGCAGGGTGATTTGTTTAAGTTTTACAGATTTCTATTACTACATATATGAGAGATATGTCTTCGCGGTGTCTGCAGGTGTAGTGTACAGCAAGGCGGACATCATATACGTGATAGAGTATAGCGATTAAACGATTAATTAGCTATAATGAACTAATAAACTCTTTATTTCTGATTTTAAGGGGCAATAATATATTACGAAATTTAAGGCTGTCAACATCAAAGATGAGCCCCCTCTTTAAATTTCCTTAATCGGCGATGTGGTTCGAAATATCGCACGCCAAAAAATACGTATTTGAAAGCTCGCTGAGTTGTCTTTCTGGCATTCCATATTCATTAATTGGCGGCATCGCTCGCATTTCCTGTGCATCAAATACGGACACCGTTCGTCTATTTGATGGTATAAAACAAGTTAACATTATTTGGGCGACAATACCACTTGCAACGACGCCATTTTAGTAATACGACATGCTGGAAACCCGACTCAGCGAGCTGTCAGATGCCTATTTTTTGACGTTCGATATTTCGAACCACATTACCGATTGAAAAAATTTTAAAAGGGGGCTCACCTTTAATGCTGACGGCCTTCAATTTCGCAATATAATATTGCTATTAAGATCAAAAGTAGAAACGTTGATCAGTTAACTCTAGTTAATTAATCGTTTAGTCAAGTTTCCCCGCCCACTCTTCCCGTATATACCGCTTCTTTTTGCAATAAAAAACTAGTTGAAGTCAGCGCTGTGGTGTCAGTCTTTTCTTCGTCCTTGTCTTAAAGTTGCGCTGTGTTTTTTACTGTGACGATGACAAGGAGGCGAATTTGCCACTAGATGCCGTAAACGCTTTAGCCGCGACTAGTTATATCTTCACCCCGCCGTGGTGGCTTAGTGGTTACGGCGCTCGGCTGCTGACCCGAAAGACGCGGGTTCGATCCCGGCCGCGGCGGCCGAATTTCGGTGAAGGCGAAATTCTCGGGGCCCGTGTGCAATGCGATGTCAGTGCACGTTAAAGAACCCCAGGCGGTCGAAATTTCCGGAGCCCTTCGCTACGGCGTCCCTCATAGCCTGAGTTGCTTCGGGACGTTAATCCCCTATAAACCAAACCAAACCAAACAAGTTATATCTTGTTCTCAAAGCAGCACAACTGTTGGCAATTACGGCCGCTGCGAGGAACATAAAGTATGACCGCTCTTGAAGGCTTGAAAAGCGCCGGGTTCCGTCGCGCATCACGAACTGTTTCAAGAAATCAACGCCGGTTTCGTTGGACTTCGTATTTCTGGCTGCTAGATTAGAAGTACACTTACGCGGTCGGCACGCTGCCCTCAGCATGCGCTTCACTTTGCTTGACGACCCGAGGAAAAACATTTCAGACATTTGCACCTTTTGCTCACTGTTGAGTCACATCGGGGATAAAGGGCATTTTCAATCACTGCTAACACCCTATTACGGACACCTATTAGCGTGTTCCGCGAGTTCGTTCTGAGGAATCGCTGGGCTATTTCGTTCAGTCGCACATACAGTGCACATTCTCAAATGGACACAAGCCATTTTGGGCATGTTCACCTTTAAAGCAGCGCGAAAAGAACTGCAAGAAAGAATTGAACAAGCAGCGTGGTGCTGCCCGCTTCTTTATTCTAGCTGTGCTTTCTATGACGTCTTAAAGAGCTGAAGTTCGCGCTAAGTTCCGCGCGAATAACTGCATCAGAAAATTTCGGCCGGATGCTCTCTCCACACCGCGAACAATTCGCTTTCACGGTGGCTCTTTCATTCATTTCAGGGGAGAAAAGAAGGTCATATGCAACAAGTTCATCCAGCAAAGCGCCGTCACGTGCATGGCTTGGCCCCACCACGGTCCCATCGCCTTCGGACTCGCCGACGGAAAAGTGAGCGCGGGTGTTTCGCTTCGCCGTGACTCACGATACCTGATGCGGTGGGGCGCGTGCGCGCGTAAGGACATGCTGTGCCTCAACCGTTAGATACGACTGGCGTGTACCTCGCAGGCCACAACCCAAGGCAGCGTTTCTTCGGCGTCGCGTCAGCGTGTCGGCTACTGGCGTCGCCGCGGAGGCGAAATTCCGGCGCTTGGAGCGAGGCGACGTAGGGAGACGCAGATATCTGATGGGGCCAGAACTCAGCGTTGGCACCGGAAATACGTCGTAGGTGGGGATTGATGGGAACCAATGACCAGCTCCGCATTGGCAGCAATTTCCGGATTACTCTACGCCGCTGCTGTAACCGCGCGGCCCATTTATGCGAAGGCAGCAGCGCTCTTTCTGCCCCCGCGTTATTGTCCCCTTTGCCCCTGCAGTAGGTTCCCGTCGCATCTGAATAGGACGATTAGCTACGGACAAGGGATAACTGGGGGCCCTTATCCACGATCTCTCCCCACCCCCGTCTGGCGACTCCGGTCCGTACGCTCTCATGTGTCCGGCTTGCCTCTCCAGCCGGAGCTCAGGGTCGACGTAGCTAGACGAGACGCTCAGCGCGACGCCGAATAAACGCTTCCTTGTAATCGGGGCCTTTTAAGCACCTGCAGCGCCCACCGGTGCCCAACATCACCGTTGACCTTGGAACTGATCCCCACGCCTCGAAAGCTTGAAACGTCGTTAAGAGCTGGCGGCATGCCATTTGACACGAGTACGCACCTGCATTGCAAAAATAGCGAAGTGAAGAAATAAAGAAACACCTAACACGCATAAACGAAGCAGAGGTGAAAAACGGAATGACCGCAGAGGGGTGCGTACATGTTAACGCAGCTTTGTAAAAATAAGCTGCGAGAACGTGATCAAGTGTTTATTTTCTTGCTCCATTAGCAATGACAAGTACAGCTGTTGATTCCGCAATGACTGCGTTTCTAATGTCGGATGCGAATGAGGCGCTTGGGAACTGGCTGCTGTAGTACAGAATACCGTGGTACTAAGGCATGTTACGCGGGAGCACGAGATTGTACTGAGTCAGTGATTCGTAAGCACGAATTCATTTGAGCGCTTTCACTTTCGTTCAACTGAAGTTTTACTAGTACTTACTTGTGATTCTCATGTTTTTATTTCCTTTTTCATCTCTACAGTGGCACGGATGAGTGCTGAACACACGCGTTCCTGCCCGCAGGTGCGGAGCGCCAACGTAAAAACCAACAAGTCCACGTTGTACGGCACAGAATCCTACGTCGTCTCCGTGGTCAGCAGGTGAGGGCGCATCTTATATTTCACGTTGCAGTTTTTCTCGAGCTTACTGAGTATTCCGGCGGTGGATTAGCGGCATAATATGAGGATATTGTAACGTACTTGTTGACGACGGGGCTTTAATAACAAGTGCGAAGACAGACAAGGCCACGGCGACAGACTCCACACGGCGCGAGCCCTACTTCTTCGTCGTCAGCAGCTATGCGCCACCTGGCAATGCTAGGTGGCATTATTCCCCCCTTATGGAAAAAAAAAGCGCTGTCGACGTAACAAAAATAAACAAAACACGAGCAATGTTCCGCAACTGAAGCGTTCCAAGACATCAACACGTCTGCGTCACCGAGTATAGTACGGTTTAAGCCGTACAACGTGCACAATGTCAGAGCTGGGCTGTCGGCGTCGGGGTTGCGCAACACCGTCCGGAACCACTTCATAGTTTACGTCACTCACGTTCCGACGTAGAGTGGGACCGTGCGGTGGTCCAGGGACCCAAGGGGGGTCTAAACACACTTGCCATAATAAAGTTTTTCTCTCTCTCTCTCTCACACGCCGGATCACTCTGTAAGGGCCAAAATAGCGGCAGAGCAGTTTCTCGCACAAGCCTTGGCGACGGATAGGAGTCCATACCCAGACTTGGGCACCGGGTTTGTAGTCAACCTGTCGGTGGCGAAGGTTGTAACGGCGCGCATCGGTGCTCTGCTGTTGCCCGATGTGCACGCGGGCAGCTGACGGGCTTCTTCAGCACGTTGGGCAAATTGTTGAGCGTCTGGGTCGAGTTGGTCATCCTCTGGGCACGGGAGCATGGCATCAAGCATGCTCTGAACTTCACGTCCGTACACAAGGCGGAACGGTGTAAAGCGCGTAGTTTCCTGCAGGACGGTGTTATAGGCGAAGGTGACATACGGCAGGACCTCATCCCAAGTTTTGTGCTGGACATCTACGTACATGGACAACATGTCCGAAAGGGTCCTGTTCCATCGTTCTGTCAAGCCATTGCTCTGCGGATGGTAGGCCGTGGTCTTGCGGTGCGTTGTGCAGCTCAGCCGAAAGATGTGGTCGATTAGCTGCGCTGTAAACGCCGTCCCTCTGTCTGTAATGACGTGCGATGGGGCGCCGTGTCGCAAGACGATGTTGTGCATGAAAAACTCCGCGACTTCGGAAGCTGTGCCACGAGGGAGCGCCTTGGTCTCGGCGTAGCGAGTCAAATAGTCGGTAGCAACTATGATCCACTTATTGCCGGCCTGCGACAAAGGGAAAGGGCCGAGGAGGTCCATGCCGATCTGGTCGAACGAAGCGCGAGGGGCTATAACGGGCTTGAGAAAACCCGCCGGCTTAAGTGGTGGCGTTTTCCGGCGCTGGCATTCTCGGCAGCTTTTAACGTAGCGTTTGACATCAGCAGGAAGTCCAGGCCAGTAGTACATGTTCCGCACTCTGGCGAGCGTACGTGAAAAGCCCAAGTGGCCAGATGTGGGCTCATCGTGGCAGGCGAAAAGAACGTCAGCTCGGAGATCAGCTGGAATGACCAGAAGGTACGGTCTATCGTCGCCTCTCGAGTTCTTCTTGTACAAGAGGCCTTGCCGCAAACAGAAGGAGCCAAGACGTCGAGAGAAGTGGCGAGGTATAGCCGTATCGCTACCTTCAAGGGCGTCAATGAGAGGGCGAATTTCCGAGTCCGCCCTCTGCCGGGTCAGTAGGTCGGAGGCGGTGAGCGTACCAAGGAAGCCGCTGTCGTCATCGGGCGCTGCGTCGCCAGTATCAACTGGTGCACGCGACAGTGTGTCGGCGTCTTCGTGTCTGCGGCCGGACTTGTACACAATAGTGATGTCAAATTCCTGGAGCCGTAAGCTCCAGCGTGCCAGGCGTCCAGATGGGTCTCGCAAATTTGCCAGCCAGCATAGGCAGTGGTGATCGGTTACGACTTTGAATGGGCGGCCGTATAGATAAGGGCGATACTTCATAGTGGCCCACACGACCGCAAGACATTCTTTTTCAGACGTGGAGTAATTCCTCTCGGCGCGGGAGAGAGTACGGCTAGCATAGGCGATAACCCTCTCAAGGCCCTCTTGGTATTGAACAAGGACAGCGCCAAGACCGATGTTACTGGCGTCGGTGTGGACCTCGGTATCGGCATCTTCGTCGAAGTGCGCAAGAACGGGAGGTGTTTGAAGCCGCTGGCTGAGCGTAGAGAAAGCGGTCTGTTGCTCAGAGGTCCAGACAAAGGAGGTGGTATTCCTGGTGAGACGCGTCAACGGCTCGGCAATCGTGGAAAAGTCCGCAATAAAGCGCCGATAGTACGCACAGAGACCCAGGAAGCGCTGGACAGCTATCTTGTCGGTTGGAACGGGAAACCGCGCGACGGCGGCAGTCTTTTCGGGATCCGGCCGCACTCCCTCAGCGCTCACAACGTGGCCCAGAAATTTGAGCTCTTCGTAACCGAAATGACACTTCTGGGGCTTCAGGGTAAGGTCAGCCGAGCGGAGAGCGTCGAGGACAGCCCGCAGGCGCTGGAGATGTTGATCAAACGTTTCCGAAAAAACGACGACGTCGTCCAAGTAGACAAGACAGCTTTGCCACTTGATGCCTGTGAGGACGGTGTCCATCATCCTTCGAAACGTAGCCGGGGCAGAGCACAAACCGAAAGAAAGCACTTTGAATTCATAGAGGCCATCTGGAGTCACAAAAGCGGTTTTTTCGCGGTCCCGTTCATCTACTTCAATTTGCCAATAGCCGCTCTTCAAGTCAATAGATGAGAAGTACTTAGCGCGCCGTAATCTATCCAGCGAATCGTCAATACGCGGCAACGGGTAGACGTCCTTTTTGGTCACACTGTTCAGTTTGCGACAGTCGACACAAAACCGGAGAGTACCGTCCTTCTTCCTAACGAGGAACACAGGCGAAGACCACGGGCTTTGGGAAGGTTGAACAACGCCATCATCAAGCATTTCCTGAACCTGGGTTTGAATAACTGCCCGTTCTTTAGCAGAAACACGGTAAGGCTGCTGTCGTATACAGGGCGAGCGTCGTCATAGGTGATGATGCGGTGCTGCGTGATGGGTGTTTGACGAACCTTCGAGCAAGAAGCGAAGCACGGCTTGTATTCCTTCAGCAGCTGCTCCAAAGCCAGTCGTTGTTCCCGAGGCAGGTGGCAGTTTATGTCGACGTTTTCAAGGGAGGGCTCGTCAGTGCCGGCTGCCGCGGACGCAAAACAAACAGGAGTATCGATAACAGGTTCGGCAGAAGCAATAGCGGTTCCTTGAAAAAGGTGTCGGTATTCATTACAAAAATTAGTGACCAGGACCGCAGACCGGCCACCACGAAGCGTCAGTAGACTGCGAGCGGCACAGATGCCTTGAGTAAGCAGGAGTGAACAGTTAGCCTCGGCGACTGCTTCTGCGTCATGCAAGTCGTTGCAGGTGACTTCAACCAAAACACTGCTCCGTGGCGGCAACGTGACACTATCAGCAGAAACACGAAGGGCGGCACTGCGGTGGCAAGAGTCGGCGAGGTGGGTGGCTTGACTGGTCGAAAAGGTGATGATTCGTTGCCGGAGGTCGATAACAGCACCATATACTCCCGCAGAAAGTCAATGCCGATAATGAGATCGCGGAAGCAATTGCACAGAACTACACAACTGATAATAATAATAATAATAATATCTTTTATTCACTTCAATTCGCAAGTACATGCTCCAGCCCGCGTAAGCGTTATCGCTTGTGTGCGGGGACGAACGTAGATCCGTGAATCTGAACGCGAGCCGTGCAAATACCCTTTGGGGTAACGAGATGACCACCGGCTGTACGAAGATGCATCACAGAACATGGAGTGAGCACTTTTTTCAGAAGAGTCGCCAATTTATCACTCATAATTGAATAGTCGGCCCCGGTGTCCACTAATGCACTGACTCTGTGACCGTCGAGAAGAACAGGTATGTCCAAAGAAACGGGGCTGTCTAGGTCGGATGACGGTGCCATCTGTTCACGGTCGGAACGTAGCGGCGGCGACGGGAGGTCTTCAGCCCAGCGACTCCCAGCGACCTCGCCCCCGAAGGTCGCTGGTCTCAGTTTTCCCGGCGAGGGCTGGGCGAGCGACCCTGTGCTGCTCGCGAGGGGCTGTGGGGGTTCGGGGAAGAGCGCCTCGGAGACGATGAGCGCGGCTGATGCGGCGTGCGGGCTGAAATTCGCTGTTCCGCTAGGAAGTCTTCAATGGCAGGGGGCCGATGGCCAAACCGGGGTCTGGGCGAATCGGCTCGAAAGCCCTGCAGACCGAGGCGCCGATAAGAGCAGTTACGGTAGAGATGTCCTGGTTCTCCGCAGTGAAAGCAGAGTGGCCGGTTATGAGGTGTGCTCCAGACATCGGCCTTCCGCAAGGGCGCTCGGTGATCGTCGAAATACTGCACTGGTGGAACTGAGGACCGCGGCTCAGGAGGCGTTACCGGAAATGGTGGCGGCGAAACCGCAGCCGGGCGCCTCGCAATTTCAGCATAGGTGGGGCGTGTTATGCCGGGAAACCCGCCCGGATTCCAATTCTGCAGGTCGCAAACTTTCTGCTGCGAACGTCCCTTTGACAAGCCCTGGTGCTGCGCCGCAAGGCAACGCGCCCTAACGCTCCCTTGACAAGCCACGATGCTGCGCCGTAAGTCAGCGGTGTCTAAGCAGAAGCATCGGCAAGCAACGTGCCTGGACACGTCGCTGGGTGCCAGACAGCGAGGCGCCAGATTCCTTCTCTCCCGGACGCCACCGCGCGCGGCAAAATTTGAAGCGGTTGGCCCGCGCGATCGCTGATTGGTCCTTTCGGACTGCCGTCGAGTGCTGCCTTTGGATTGGCCAGTTCTGAGGGGCCACCGTTCCTGAGGCTATATAAGCGCCACCGCTGCCGCTTGGATAGCAGCTACAACTGACGGAGTGACCGAGTGACCGACCCATCGTGAGTCGGGTGCTGCTCACGAGTGGAGTCGGATGGTGTGACGTGCTGGTGTCTCACTGATCGTCGCTGTGCGAGAACAGTCGCGTTGTATAGCTCTCGGCCCCCGTGCCGATGTTGAACTATATTATGTCCTGTACATAGTGTATAAAGCGTTTTCTTAGTCTCACCGACGCCTGACTCGGAGTCTTCGCTACCGCTAAGAGAGCTGGCAACGCTCAGTCACGAAACGGGTGGCGAGCGCAACGGGACCACCTCTATGGCACAACATTGGTGGCAGCGGTGGGATGCCCAAAGTCACAACATTGGTGATAGCGGTGGGATGCCCAAAGTCACAACAGGCGGTGGCAGTCTCCTGGTAGAGGAGGTGTTTCGACAGCAGGAGCCCTGAACGCCTGTTGCACCTCCTCGCGAACAAGAGCAGAAATCGAACCTAGCGCTGGCTGCGAAGGGCTGCAAAATTTCAGGACCTCTTCACGCACGATGGTGCGAATCAGTTCACGCAGATCGTCAGGGTGGCTCCCGGAGGTAGCAAACGATGCGGTGACAGCAGCAGCATGCACGGGCCGGTCGTAGGTCGCAGAACGTTGTTGCAGCACCTTTTCCATCGTTGTGGCCTCTGTAAGGAATGCAGCAACGGTCGATGGTGGGCTGCGCACGAGGCCTGCGAAAAGCTGCTCTTTGACGCCACGCATCAAATGACGGAGTTTCTTTTGGTTTTATGGTTTTATGGGGTTTAACGTCCCAAAGCGACTGAGGCTATGAGAGACGCCGTAGTGAAGGGCTCCGGAAATTTCGACCACCTGGGGTTCTTTAACGTGCACTGACATCGCACAGTACACGGGCCTCTAAGAATTTCTCCTCCAAAGAAATTCCAGCCGCCGCGGCCGGGATCGAACCCGCGTCTTTCGGGTCAGCAGCCGAGCACCATAACCGCTGAGCCACCACGGCGGCAGGAGTTTCTTTTCTTCCGGCATGGCCGGGTCAGCTCTTCTGAAGAGGCGCGTCATGTCCTCGATGTACATCTGGACACTTTCGTTAGGAAGCTGGATGCGAGATTGTAGTGCACGCTCAGCTCGTTCACGACGATCCACGCTTGTGTAGGCCTCCAGCACCCGACGACGGAACTCATGCCACGTGATTAAAACGTCCTCTCGGTTTTCAAACCAGGTGCGAGCGCTATCCTCGATTCTGAAGTAAACGTTCCGGAGTTTGGCTGCGTCGTCCCATTGGTTAAACGCAGCTACGCGCTCAAAATGAAGGAGCCAGTCCTCCACATCCTCAAAAAGTTCCCCACGGAACGTCTTGGGAATCCGCGGAGTCTGCAAGGTGTAGTGGGATGGCGCGGCAGCGGCAGTTTGCAGAGGAGGACGAGTGGCTGTCTCCATGGCGCCGCTCTCGACTAGTCCTACCTCCGAAGGCAGTCCCTGGATCCTCCGACTGAAGCGATGTACCGGGGTGTCAAGTGGTACAGGTGCAGTCAAAAGTAAATGGAAGGCGCGACAGCGTGGCAAACCATGTCTCAGCGCTTTCTAACGCCAGCTCCGGAAACTGATTAGCTCGGTCGCCAGGAAGCCGCGCGCGCTATCAGCAGCCCCTTGTCTCGAGCGTACGGCCACCACTTTCGGCGGCTCGAACGGATGCTTGTTGCTTTCACGGATTTCACACCACGGTTTTCACGGGCGCTGCCTGCCGCTAAATGAGTCATCATCACTAAGCAATCAAAACACGCCGATGATAGCGGCGTCCGCTCCTCGCCACAAGGAGCACGGGCCAGCTGCTGACTATTTTCAAACGACGCAAATCGCTCTTCAAACCAATCGCAGGCAGAGCCCGTCAAATCCGTGGTGTCACATTTGAAAAGCAACAAGCATCCGTTCGAGCCGCCGAAAGTGATGGCCGTACGCTCGATACAAGGGTCTGCTGATAGCGCGCGCGGCTTCCTGGCGACCGAGCTAAGCAGATTCCAGAGCCGCCGTTAGAAAGCGCTGCGACATGGTTTGCCACGCTGTCGCGCCTTCCATTTACTTTTGACTGCACCGTACAGGGCTGGCGCGACGGCTTCCTGGAGGGGTCTCTTGCATGGGCTCACGGTTACCCCGCACCTCCACCAGACTGTAACGTACTTGTTGACGACGGGGCTTTAATAACAAGTGCGAAGACAGACAAGGTCACGGCGACAGACTCCACACGGCGCGAGCCCTACTTCTTCGTCGTCAGCAGCTATGCGCCACCTGGCAATGCTAGGTGGCAATATATTCTCTTCTTATGTGATTTTTTTTCGTATCCTGTTGCGGGAATGCACGCACAGGAGCCTAAAGCGAGGATGCGAGTTGCACAACTGTTCGGCTGTCTACTACAGATGGCTCGTTTCTTTGAGCTCTTCGCGCTCATATGCATATCGCGGGTACTGCATTTAGATATACTCTGGTCAGCGTGTTTGGCGACAACCCATGTCGCTTTTTTTTATCTATCATCTAATACTGGCTTCAATATTAAGCCACGTAGTTTGTCGTAGATAGTAGCTAGTTTCTGGAATGGGAAACGATTTCATTGCTGTAACAGAAGTCATTACGAGAAAGGTATTTCTCCATTTTTCTCTCTCTGGTTTTAGACTGGTGCTTTAGCCTGGTTTAGAGCATTTAGAAAAAAATTCCCAAATGAAGAGTTGATGTCAGAAAAGTAAATCTACTCCACATAGGTGGATAGACCTGAAAACATTGGGCGACGCCGTTCCTGCTTTGAGCTGCTGATCCTTTCGACCTCGCCCTGTCGCCTCTAGCCATCCTACTTGACTCGTTTGGCGGAGCGACTTCATGAACAGCATTACGGTGGTACTCTGTTGGAACGCCGGACAAGCACGGATTTTTCTTCTTTACTGCGAGGAGACTTCAGGCAGCTTGACAGCCTTCCCTCGTAGCCGTAGCAGTAGGTTCAGATTAATGTTAATACTGTTTTTTTTTTATGCGTGACCGTCAGGGCAGAAGAAGGAATGAATTTAGCTACCAATCGAAAATGCAGCGTGTCCTGCAGTTTCCGCCCATGCTTCTTGCAATGCTCACGGCACATTCATTTTCATAAAGTCTGAGCCACAGAGCTGTGTCCTCCGGCGTGATCCAGGTTATATTATGTGCAGCCGTATACGAAACAGGTTATATATGCTTTTATATTCCGCCAGATTTCTTTCTTTTTTTCGGTTTCCTTTCGGCTCTTTTGACTTTGAATTCTTTTGACTTTCACTGACATTTATTTGCTCTGCTGTTTCGTTTTTGATTGATTCGTTTTGGGCTGCATCGAATTTGACAGCAAGAAACACAGAGTTGCGCATTCATTCATTCATTCATTCATTCATTCATTCATTCATTCATTCATTCATTCATTCATTCATTCATTCATTCATTCATTCATTCATTCATTCATTCATTCAAAATACCTTACGGGTTCAGAAGAGCATTGAGTAAGGGGAAAAAAACGACACAAGCTCAAGATGAACAACTAGTAAAATACAACGTGATATGCAAGGCAAAAAGGATATGCAAAAATATTGTACAGGCAAAACTTTAAAGCAAAAACTTACATAGGAGCAAGGTACATAGTAAGAAGCATCATGGATGCAACACATATGGCAAATACACATCTGAAGAAAAAGCAGTGGTCATACTAGAAATGTGAATTTTCTTAAAATGCAGAGGAAACCAAAACATAACTCAACAGTAACGCAAAAAAAGAGAACATTATGAAAGGCGATGTCATTCGAAAAAAAAAATGTTTGAGCAGCTCATCTTGGGATAGTCTGTAGTTGCAGATGGATGCGATAATGTCGGGAAGATCGTTCCAAAGAAACATAACACGTGGAGGCGCGGATGAATTAAAAGCTGAAGTTTTTCCGTGTATGCGCTTGATGCTTTACTCACTGTATAGACGGCGTGAGACGCGTGAAGGCGCTTCCACAGGTAAGGGAGATAGCCTGGTGCTGTAGCGATATTTATGAAGAAAACTTAAAAGAGTGAAGAAACGACGAATATCTAATGGCTTGAGAGAGAGAGAGATCAAACATTATCTTTGTTATGCTGGAATAGGGACTTTAGTCACATGTAATGGAACAAGCGGCTCTATTTTCTACGGCTTGTAGCATTATGATTAGGTAGTTTTGATATGGGAACGATGTAGGGGAAGCAAATTCTGACATATGCAGGTTTTAGTAAGTGCTACTCTGGCTCCAGTTCATGCACGCACAGTAGCTGTAAAATTTGCGAGCCTGATCACTTGACGAATGGTGCTTTCTCGTACCATGCCATCATTAAATCGAATGGCGGCCGGTAACGACGACCAATCTTCCACACGCGCGCCACAGTGTGCTCTTTACGAAGAGGTCTGTGCCAGCAGCGCCGAAGCAGTAGTCTCTTCTGCGATGTAAACTGATGATGTACGCTGTATCGCCAGCTGGGCGCTCGCTCGAGTGTAGTTCTCTGGCGAGCATTGTGCTCTATTCAAGGGCGTCCGCAGAATTTTTTGCAGGGGGGGGCCCCGTTGGTGCCCCGGGGGGGGGGGGGGGGTATGTTCGTAGCAAAAAGGCGCTATTTGCGGAGTAAATTTATTTATTTATATATAAATAAAAATTAAACAAAATGCACACATGAAAGAAAAATTACAAACAGCAAATTAAAGCGCGGCTAGGAGAGGTATATTGGAGTTTATCAACGAAGAAACAACTAAAATTAATAAAAAATGCAAAAAGATGCTATATCACTTCGTGGAGAAGAGTGCTCAGTCTTCCTGCATACGGGTTCTCGACTCACCCGGATTGATGACCAGCACACAGCACAATATGTTCGCAAACACGCAACTACAGTCACTCAGTCAGTCTTCCTTGAACAGCAACTGTAGGCGCCTCGGATTTTTCTGGGCGAATTGCGTAATTACACGTGTGATAAATTCACTTCTGTGCTTCATTACACGCTCTCGGTGCACACTCATCATACACATTGATTGGAAAAACTGTTCAACGCGTACGTTGAAAACAAAAGATGACTATATATACAACGAAAACTTATTTACAAGATAAATGCACGCTCGCAGCTTCATACACCTCGCTCCATCTTGCTTGCGCATCCGCACAGTCGAGCAACCCCACACACACTGCTCGCCGCTCGTCGTTTTCTCGTCCGCTGTCTTGGTTGTTCTCAGCTTCGCTGACAACCGGCCACTAAAAACACCCAAGCACAAACACAGAGGCGCGCACACGTGCGAGGGCTTACTTGCCGCAGTATCCCCGAATGCGCACTTTGGGGGTGAAAGGAACGCCGCGCAACTTCCGAGGGGAAGGGACACTCGCCACTCCGGTCGGAAAATTTGTTTTTGTGTTTTTATGGGGTTCAGAGCCCCAAAACGACTCAGGCTATGAGGGATGGAGTAGTACAGAGTTCCGGGTAATGTCGACCACCTGGGTCTCTTTACCATGCACTGACACGCACAGTACATGGGCGCTGTTGTGATTTGAGGCCCAGCCAGAGGTGACAGGCGAGCCAGGCAGGCGCCATCGGGCTGCGTTGACCAAAGGCGCTGGTTTTCACAGAAGACGCAAAGAACGCTGGTGTGGGGGCGCCTCGGGAGACTGCGTCGCCGTGAACAAAAGCAGCTAATCCCCTTTGCCGTAGATTCTGAAAGCGGCGCTTCTACCGAACTGCGCTACACGTGGATCGGAGGAGACAGCGAGCGGCGGCGGCGCCAACTCATCGCCCGCTTGCCCCTGAGCAGCCCGACAAAGCGGGGGTGGACACGGCTGATTTGTCCTTCCCTCCTTAAGAATTCATCGGTGACCGGCGTAACGACATAGGCGAAAACAAGATGCCCCGTGCACTGTCTGCCTCCGTGTCGCTATCTCTCTAGAGATCAAAGAAACAGACACCCATCTCAAGGCGGCTCGAAACACATGCTCGCCGGTGCCGCTGTATGTCTGGAACAGGTCGCCCTTCAGTAGAGCTAACGATGGCGTGGTTTGAAAACGGCGGAACGACGCACGCCCGGACGCGGCATTTCGCAGATATGACCATGCGGGGCTGCTTTTACCCTTTTGACTGAGCGCACCACCGCCCCTGGTGTGCGGCCATCACTCACGGTTCGAGTGAGTGATTTTCCAGGGGGGTGCAACCGCCCCCCCTTGCCCCCCCCCCTCCGGACGCCCATGGCTCTATTGTACTGCACCGTATTGCACAGTGGCGAGCTTTTTATTATTCGGCTTCAGATGTGCACCCTCGGACACCACCTTCTGTCTGAAGCCTGATTTTTAGAGCGAGAACTATTATACTTAGTTGTAGCGACGCTCAAGTGAGCGACTGAGAGGTTGGCTACGCGCATGGTTTCTGCGCTTCAGCAGAACGTAACGCTTAGTTTGACAGCCACTGCCGGCGGCCAGAGCGCGCAATCGGCGGGGTGAAGCAGGCCAATCGGAGCACGCTCACCGCAACTCGTCAATCGGAGCGCCGCGTGTGAGCGCCATACGGGATAGACGGCTTTCTCGGCGAGCGAGCAGTCAGTCGCCTCTTCGCTGTTGTGCCGAGCGCATGGCCGGTCAGGTCTGCAGTGCCGCTCGCCGAGCGGTATTCAGTCGCTTCTCTTCCGTTGTTCTGATGCCGTCTTGGAAAACCTTGTGCTGTGTCTTCAGTTTTAAACCTCCTTGCTTACAGGCGACTGCCCGGTTGGGCGTCTGCTCTCGCTGAATTTAAACCAAGCTAAGTTACGAAACCCAGCTGAGCCGGTCTTATCAGCTAAAAAAATCACGGGACGGTTACCAGTGAGTAACCTGACATCTAATGACAGCTGTTAAGGCGTTTATATTTAACGATATATTCAGGTAGAGAACATAAGAGCGACTTCATATCTGTATAGTTATAAAGCGCAAAGGGCTCCACTGAGCTGTGCGATGTCAGTGCACGTTAAAGATCGAAACTGCCCCCGAGCACTCCATTACGGCCCCTTCTTGTCTCTTTCTTTTTTC
Organism: Amblyomma mixtum; assembly: GCF_055824585.1. NCBI lineage: Eukaryota > Metazoa > Arthropoda > Arachnida > Ixodida > Ixodidae > Amblyomma > Amblyomma mixtum. The sequence continues at coordinate 197,797,428 of NC_143014.1, forward strand.
ACTCCCAGCTTCCTTCTTGGCGCGGTTGAGGTGTCCAGCAAGAAGTGAGACAGCTACCGAGCCTTTTTTTCCGCGATAACCAATCAACAGAGCGCTCGTTATAGTATTAGGACGTACTCGTTCTTCGATTAGCGGTCTTCTCCAGACTCGCGTTCTAAGAGCGCGGCGTCACCGCCGCTGACCCTCTCCTCGGGCCGCGCGTTTCGCAGCAGCTGCCGCAGATGGACCTTGCTGTATTTCTTCCACTCTCGCCATACACTCCCGCCTCCTTCCAAGGTAACCACTCTTCGGATGGTCCCCATGACAGCCACCCTCTGGTTGCTCATTCCTCGCGCTCGCTATGCCTTCCTCCTTCCACGGTATTCCTCCTCCTTTCAGGGTAACTACCCTCCGGTAATTACCGTGGTAACCACTGTCCTGTTACGCATTTTTGTGCTCTCGCCATGCCTTCCTCATTCCACGATAACTATATATCCTCTGGTTCGGGATCCCTCCGCTCTTGCGATACCTTCATGGCCAACAATTCTGGACAAGAGCATTTTTGAGCGGGAAACCATTTATGAACGCAATTTAGTCATTTAATGTAAGATTTCACTATGGCAATCGATATATTCGCGGATAACCCGACGGCAGTCATGAACTTTTTTTTTATTAACGTTTTTGCTATTGTCAAAAGCGTTCCCCGTTGTTTTTCTATGGCAGTCTTAACTGTTCGATGCGATCTATGGAAACACTTTAGAAGAAACATTTTGCTTCATATAAGAAGAATGGACCATTAACTTCAATACTTCCTTAAGTGTGTCTTACAGTTTTCCAATTTTCAGAATTTCTGTCCGAGAATGTTGGACAAGCTTCCATTGTAACCACACTGGATGGTTCTCGTCGTAACTACCTTCCGGTTACGCATTCCTCCGCTCTCGTCAGACGCTTCTCTTTACACGGTAAACACCCTGTGAGCTTTTCTGATGGCAACTTTTCTCCGCCTGCGCCGACTACTACTACTGCGCCTACGCGAAGCCCTGAAACGGTGCCTGTCGCTGTTAAACGTAAAGTTTGCTTCACCTGACAATGAGCTCAAATGTGGAAGAGCACGCTCTGCAGGAGCTTGCAACTGTAGGCGTTCTATTTTGTCTCTGCTGCTTGCGTTTGCGAAAAGGGCGTACTCCTTTAGTATGCGTACAATGCGAAACCGTAGTGACCCTTTTCTTCCGCCTGCTAAGTAGCGTTAAATGAGCGTATGTTGAAATTTCACTGATTTCATTTTGCGCATGCGCGCACATCATTCCGCGCTAGATTAACTGAACGTTTTATTTATTTAATAATATGCGATAACATCTCAATTACAGTCATGAAGTTTCCGGTTTCTCCGTAACGAAATTCTCTAATCGGTCGAGAGAGGTCATGCGACGTTGTGACGTCGTCAGAACCTGCCCTGGTGGGCCATCCTGATTGGTCGAGGGAGGTGACGTGACCTTTTGACGTATCCACAACCTGCCAACCATAGCAGGTGGCAACCCGGCCATCGGATTGTGAGGAACCTGCCCACCATAGCAGGTGGACCCTCAAAATTTAGAAGTTGGCCGACCGCCGAAAATTCTAAAGGACTCCAGAAATTTTGGAAGTAGGCCTAGAGCAGAAAGTGGAGTAAGGTGAATTAGTGGGGGTTAATGGATTAGTATAATTTCATATGATACGACGCCGGGAAAGCCTCATTTCATGTGTTTGGCCGTACCATGTTTATAATGCTGCGTTTTCATGTATCATCGTATGCGCATATCCCGTGTAACAAGTCGCTCGCAAGTGCGCCTAGGAGCGCATGTAAATTCGGTACACTGGGCATTCCCCCAGTGCTCCTACAGTATCTAGTCACACTGTCCAACAATGTACCGTTAGTGACTCATGCATACCACATAAGGGCGATAGAACCGGTTCCAACCGGAATTTGGCAGGAATATCGCAATGACAACATTGCGCACTCATTGTGGACACCATAGCAGGCAACCTAAAGGCTTTCGCATTTTCTTCTTTAAGAATACGTGGTTAAGGAGGACTCCAAATTTTTAGTTTATATGTTTATTTGTTTCCTCTCCAGCATCTCAGGCAAAGGTATCCTGTCTGGGCATGCTGATGGATGCGTGGTTCGATACTTCCTCACTGACGACGACAGCGGCGAGGTCCAGGTAAGTAACCTACACATGGTTGTAAATAAACTGTAAATTGTGGCGTTTAACAATTCTAAGCGACAAAGGGGCTATATGAGGGACGCCGTAGTGGAGGGCTCCGGATTAATTTTGGCCACTTGGGGTTCTTTAATGTGCGCTGACATCGCACAGCACACGGACGCCTTTTGCGTTGTACCTCCATCGAAACACGCAGTGGCGAACGGCGGCGGCTATGCGTTTCGGCTTGGACGTGCGGGAGATGGCGCCAGGAGCGCGCGCAGCCAGAGCAGCGCGCTGCCACGGCTGCGGAGCTGGCTACGAGGGACAACGGCGACGCCGCGAAACGCAGGAATGGGCGCCGAAGAACTGCGCTCTAAAAAGCGCCAAGCGCAGCACATTCTGAGCGCGCGGCTGCAAGGCGAGCCTTGTGTTCAGGTTCGTTGGATGGATCTCACAGGGCGATATACATCCCTAAAATATTTAAAAGCGGTTCTGCCAGCACCGGCGACAGTGCAACCTACTACCGGCACTGATTAGAATGCGAGGGAGCAAGAGGGTGAGGGCGAGAAACCTGCCTCCTCCGTTGCCGCGCAACGCTTCCATATTTCTTTTAACTGCTGCCGCTTCAAACAAAGAACTTGCCGATACGAACTTGATTTTACCACGCAGTAAGTTCATCACGGTATCTTGCAACGGGCAGTATAGCCATCGGCAATTATGACGCAACTCAACGCAGTAGCCAGTCACCGAGTCTGAAAGGGCAGGATAGCCATCTGCAACTACGACGCAACTCAACACAGTAGCCAGTCACCTAGTCTGAAAGGGCAGGATAACCACCTGCCACTATGACGCAACTCAACGCAGTAGCCAGTCACCGAGTTTGAAAGGGAAGGATAGCCAACTGCCACCATGATGCAACTCAATGCAGTAGCCAGTCACCGAGTTTGAAGGGCCAGGATAGCCACCTGCAACTATGACGCAACTCAACGCAGTAGCCAGTCACCGGGTTTTAAAGGGCAGGATAGCCACTTGCCAGTATTTCGCAACTCAACGCAGTAGTCAGTCACCGAGTCTGAAAGGGCCGGATAGCCATCTGCCACTATGACGTAACTCAACGCAGTAGCCAGTCACTGAGTCTGAAAGGGCAGGATAGCCACCTGCCTCTATGACGCAACTCAACACAGTAGCCACTCACCGAGTTTAAAAGGGAAGGATAGCCAACTGCCACCATGATGCAACTCAACGCAGTAGCCAGTCACCGAGTTTGAAGGGCCTGGATAGCCACCTGCCACTAAGACCCAACTCAACGCAGTAGCCAGTCACCGAGTCTGAAAGGGCAGGATAGCCACCTGCCACTAAGACCCAACTCAACGCAGTAGCCAGTCACCGAGTCTGAAAGGGTAGGATAGCCACCTGCCACTAAGACCCAACTAAACGCAGTAGCCAGTCACCGAGTCTGAAAGGGCAGGATAGCCACCTGCCACTATGACGCAACTCAACGCAGTACTCAGTCACCGAGTCTGAAAGGGCAGGATAGCCACCTGCCACTAAGACCCAACTCAACACAGTAGCCAGTCACCGAGTTTGAAAGGGAAGGATAGCCATCTGCCACCTTGATGCAACTCAACGCAGTAGCTTGTCACCGAGTTTGAAATGGAAGGATAGCCAACTGCCACCATGATGGAACTCAACGCAGTAGCCAATCACCGGGTTTGAAAGGCCTGGTTAGCCATCTGCCGCTATGACGCAACTCAACGCAGTAGCCAGTCACCGAGACTGAAAGGGCAGGATAGCCATCTGCAACTGCGACGCAACTTAACGCAACTTAACTTTACCGACATGAATAGACCTGCAATTCTAGCTAGCACTGTTCCAATGGGTTGTACCTGTACTTCGTGGACGTCCGCAAGCATATAGCTCCGCGCTGTACCGGCTGCTGATGCGGTACTCGAGCATTTGCCGCATCATTCTACGCAAGACGTCGCCAACGTCCACTTTTGTCTACCTGCAGCTTCTGCACCCGCCGCTGCTGTACAAGGTGTGGGGATGCACTCGCCTCCCCGTGGTTCGCTTTCCCGCAATGCACCCCAATTGTGGTTAGCTCCCCCTCAACGCACTCCCCTTAGTTGTGCATGGCCGGGCTAGAGGGGTGTCTCTAGCCCGGCCATGGCGGGGCAAAGGCGGCTCTCTTCTCCTTGGGACCGGGTAAGCACGCGGACGTTTCGCGTGCCGCTCCGCTCTTCGTCGCGGGCGTCTCGTGGTCGGAACACGTTCCCGCCACCCCGTCCCGTCCGGCCTCGGAGCTTTTCCCTTGCCCTAGCGTGGGCGAACGTTCGCTCGTAACCGTGCTGGTGAGTCGGACATCCTCGATTCCTCAGTGTGCTTTGTTGCTAGCTGGCGTTATTGTTGTTATAGCAATAAATGCCTTGTTTTTGTCAGCCAGTGTGTCGTTCCTTTGTTCCCGCAGAGCAAGGCCCGCCGTGGTCGCCGTGCGCTCGGTAGCTTACGCGACCACGAGGTGGGGTCCGCGCAGTTTTGAACTGGGTCAGCCGCGGTTAAACGGGGAGAACGTGTTTATCTCCCGAATTTAATCCCCACAAAGGTGTGTGCCGGTAACAGCGCTACTAACCAGTGCAACCGCGAAGGCAACTACGTGCCGCAGGTGAGCAGCGCTATATCGTTAATTGCTTTCAGTGTACTAAAAGAGGAAGCCTGGCTGTCTCTAAATACTGCCTGGTCCTTTTACGGTTTCCCTTCCGATACACTTTTCTTTACTCGTAAAGTTCTGCATTGTGCCTAGAAGGGAAACTGTAGGACTACAAGAAATATTGACGGACTACGAGGAAAGCTGTACAGGAAAGAACTTAAAGGAAAAAGAATACGGTCACTGACCAAGTCAAGAAATTTTAGACGTTTCGGAACCTCGTACGGGTTCCTTGATCACTGAGCGGGACAGGAAGCGCCGCCACTTATATACGCAACACATGACGTAACGAGCGTGCGTAGATTGGTGGCATATTTCCTTGCATCCGGTTCATGGTAGCTGGTGTCGACTGGATGATTAGAGATTCCAGTAGGCGCCGAGATGACACGTTCCTTTCCTTCGCGACGATAGTGGCGTGGTCCCAGTCAATCGCGTGACCATGTTCTTGCACATGCTGTGCAACGGCGTTAGTCGCGTGATTATTATTTCTTACGTCACGTTTGTGTTCACTGAGCCGTCTTGTAAACTTTCCAGTCTCACCAATGTACACCTGGGGGCAGTCAGCACATGGTATCTGGTATATCACGCCTGGATACTCTTCAATCTGCAGTCTATCTTTCACGCTCACGAGCTGGTTACGGAGCTTGCTGGTCGGGATGTGGGCAATGCGCAGGTCGTATTTTGAAAATACGCGCGATAGTGCCTCGCTGATTCCTTTTTCCTTTAACTCAATGCCTGACCAGACGTATTTTCGTCGAACTATTGATTATAGAAAAGAACTTCAATAAAACATGGTGCTGGGCTAGTTGGTAATTCATACTTGGTAGGAAGACAGCGCAAAAAACGACCACCACATGGGAGGACAACACAAAAAAGAACGCTACCTCACAAAGCTGTTAACACCCTGCCGTTGAAGCACAATTGTCAGCCCACGAACTGCCCGCGACCAACAGGAATGGGAATCCAGAAGGCCAGTGGTGAAGGCCAGGAGAGGTGCCTTCTTGAGGGTGTTGACAGGTTTGTGAGGTAGCGTTCTTTTGTGTCTTGTCCTCCCCTGTGGTTGTCGTTTTTTTGCGCTGTCTTCCTACCAAGTATGTACAGAAAAGAGCTAGAAAATCTACTACTGGGACTAGTTGGTATATCATCCTTACGGTTTTATAAAGCGCTAACTGTACACAGGAACGGACACGCACTCGGCGACGTGCCATATAAACCTGGACCGGTATAGAAGGCTGTATAGAACCCCGGTCGAGTGCCTGCTGACTGCTCGTCAACTAAAAGTGTGGATTGATATTAAAGGACATAAGACGTATTTCGGCGCTCCTTGGGCCTGTCTCCGGCCTTGGGCTTCCAGGCAGCGTCTTCTGCTGCTTATGGATATTCACTCTAACTGCGTAGCTTGTGTTCCCAGTGACTGGTGTCTCTCAATTTTTTCAAACCTTGTCCCACTTCCCTTCCTTCTCGAGATTTCTTAGCCTCTCTCCATGCGCAGAGGGAGCAACCGACTTCGGACAGTCGGCATCCGCATAAAATGCCAAAACGACTGCCCCAGCAGATATACATTATCACTCAATTGATGACACGCAAAAGCTTGATCGGACGGGAAGAAAGCTGGAAGACATTTCGCCTTACCGCAGGAGGAATTCAACATCAGGTGTACTACATTTTCAGTCCTTGTATTGAGAACCCCGCTCCCAGGCCAAGGCCCACATATATGCTTATCCCATTCACAAAGCATAGTGATAGAGTGACATTACAGTCGTGACTTACCTGAATTCTTGGTTTGGCAAATATTAAACTGTCGAAATGGCGGCCCCTAGAAGCGCCTTCCTAACAGCCATTAGTGTAGATGATGGGCGCTTAAACTGATGCCAGCCATCATCATCTGCAGCAGTCTAACCATGCCCACAACAGGACAAAGGCTTTTCCGTATCCCTCCAATTAACATTGTCCTTTGCCAGCTGTGGTCACCTTATCTCCACAAACTCCCTAATTTCATCCGCCCACCTTACTCACTGCCGCCCACTGCTCCGCTTGTCTCTTGGAATCCAGTCTGTTAAGGTACCATCGGTTACCGTGCCTTCGGATTATACATGCCCTGCCCATACAAATTTCTTCTTGATTTCGACTAGGATATTAACTCGCGTTTGTTCCTTGACCCAGGAAAAAATAATGGAAACTGTGTCCAGTCAGCCTCAAAATATGCGACACACCAGCCTGCTCAGCCACCACCTTGCCTGACGCAGTGTAACCTGTCTGACACCACCCCGTGGGACCGGGCCGTCGGGTTCGATGAAGGACCCTTCAAGTGCGGCGCCGACGTTCTGGGCGGGAGCCGCGTGGTGCAGCTGACGCTCAGCGGACCCCCTCTGGAACCTGATCATGCGCACGCGCAAAAACGCGCAGGTATTTTACGCGCCCGTGCGCGAGGTGCAGGCGCAGGAGTTGAAGGCAGTGGCCAGGCCCAGCGTGCAGGACTTCGGTGTCATGCACGCCTTGCTCAGCGTCTGGTCCGAGAGCTTTCAGGTAGGAATTTATTTCGCTGCACGGATTTCTTACCCCCCACAACAGAAGTCAAAAGTGGACGAATTGGAAATGATCCGAATTGTCGGCTTCAAACCTCGGATCCCCTTGAACAATTCTTGTTATTGTCACTTTGAAGCTTCGCTCTCGCTATAGGGTACGTTCATACCTAACAAAACTGCCCGAAACCGACAGACTTGCAAGACAGTACAAGATTTCCGTAACGTGTCGGTATATCCATCTGGATTAAAGTACATGGCATAACTTTTATGTACTTGACCTCCAGAAGGTTTATGTCAAGTACATTCTAAACATACCCGCCGCGGTGGCCCATTATTGCTACGCTGCCCGGCTACTGGCCCGGAGGACCCGGGTGCAATCCGTGCCGCAGCGGCCACGTTTCGATGAAGGCGATGCGCAAAGGTACCCGTGTGCTGTGCGACGTCAGTGCTCTATAAAGATCCCCAGGTGGTCGAAATTACTCTGTAGCCCTCCACTACAACGTCCCTCATAGCCTGAGTCGCTTCGGTACGTTAAACCCCCCATACTACACCATACCATTGTAAATGAAGAATTAAATAAGGATATGTCACGAGTGAATGAATACTGCTTCCAAAGTACGCTACACAGCTGAGTCGGATCTTCGCTGTTGATGACTAAAGATGATCTTCGTTTGGGGATTTGCTGCCTTGGCTGTTTTGACATATTGCGCTGTACCGTAACCTGACGTAAATATAAACCTCCGTCATTATTCTATGCACGCATTTTTGCGGAACTACGGAGTCATTTGGTTTGTTTCTATGCGGCAGCTTTCCGAACCGAAGTTGAACAAAGCGGGCGGGTACTTCGAACGGCGCTTGAAAAGGATACTGTCGAACGCGGACGAGCAAAACGTGGATTATCACCTTTACAGGTCACCGATCAACTCGCGATGGACTCTCAGAGCTGCCGGGAAGCGTTCCACGAGTTGGCTGCGCGCGCCGAGGAGTGTCCCCGTGCCATGGCGAATGCCCTCTTCGAGATCTATCTCTCGCTTAGCCAGGGAAAGGTGAGAGCCCGGTTGGCAGGCTGGCTTTAACAACAAAAGCTTAAGGGCGCTCTTAACGTCTATGCCCCTGCTCGCCTCGCACGTGGTGAATATCGCGCTAGCTATACAGGGACGGAAGGAAAAACTCAAGTGCCTGCTGGCGTAAGTAGACGACGCTGTTATTATACGCTCGGTCTTTAGTTTTTCACGCGTAGTGCGCCATCGAACGCCCATTAACGGGCGTTCAGTAAGATTTGCTTTCTGAACTGTGTTAAGACAGCTTCTTAATGCAGCATTCTGTACTAAAGGCAGAACAGCAGTTTTTTTTAGAGTGAAAGCTCTGCTCTTCCCACTACAACTCTCAAGGCCATGTTTGGTGCGCGTTTGACCTTAAGTCGGCGGAGCGGTGGTGTGGAAAGTGACGTCATACCACGTGACTCGCTGCGGAGAGGCGCCGTAGCTGCGCCCACTCGGAGCCTCGCCGCTGTTGTACCACGTGACTAGGGAGGGGGGGGGGGATGAGGTATTACAGCTGCTTCGCTGGCACTTGTTCGCTCAGTCTCGCCCTGGATCAGGGGCGCGCAGAACCGGCGCGAAGCCATGCGCAACAACTCTTAACAGAGATTCGCTCGTATCACTAGGTTTAACAAGTGCTCAACCTCTTATAGTTTTTTTTTTAAGTGGAATGTTGTAACCACAGTTCATGAGTTTTGTGTAGCAAAGTGTGTTCACAAATTTGTGCCCATGGCGACACACTGCGCGCACCAGTGTAGTAGTAAAACCTTGGTTAATTATTTGGCAGTGACACCAAAGTAGGACAGTGGCAACAAGGGGTAGCCGACGTAACGAATTATGAAAGGAGGGTGCAAGAAGTTACATTCAAGTGAAATTTTGCGCGATCCTCTTTCTCGGGAGCACCCATCGGCCAGAAGCGATGGTCCTCCTTTTCCACCAGTTAGTCTCCTCTGTCTGTAGTCGTATAAGAGAAATGGCGGCTGCTTTCCATCACCTGTCTCACAGCCCGCAGTTCGCGTCTTGTCTTTTGTTATTTTTCGAAGATGAACGCCTGAAGAGTAATCACTTCGTTCCCGATGGAGTTGTTTACCAGTGTAATGCGCTGTTGGCGTCAACATTCGGCCTCTATAGGGCAGTGGTAGCGGAAATGGTAACTGGTAGACACTATATTGAAAAGTGATGTGCTACACTTCCCAGCAAAGTTTCACTTGAATGTTCTAAAGCTGTTGTACTGCATCATTGCGTTCAAGACCAAGCCTGCTGTCGAGATTTTCCTTTACAAAATTCAACGTCCGGTTTGCTGTGCCTTACCACCACTTCGATACTGTGGCCAATGCTTGCTTGCATACATGCGAGCCACCGATTTCGCATATTCCTTATTGCGTGCCTGATCGTCGAGCAAGTAGCTTTGCGTCGGGTACATGGAGATGTTAAGCTAGCTGCTCCTTGGACGGTTGCGAACAAGTGAACCGTGCTAGCGCTCGGTGCAAACCGGCGTCCAGGGAGCGCGTGCTTGCAAGGCCTATAAAGGTGTAGCACCACACGTGCGCCTGAGAGACCTCTGATGTTGGTGCACAGCTGCATGACTAGGTGTAGACGTCACTGCTAGATACACAAGCAGCTCGGTATTAAGACTTGTGATCGGCGAAAACTCTATGCAGAAATACAGTACGCTAATAAGTGAACGGCGTGTAGCCTAAAGTGATTCGATGGCATTTTTAGGAGATAAATCTCAGGGCGTGAAAGGGAGGGTGGGGGAGTAGGAAGGGCCGGTGAGCCCTGAACCTGATCGTGTTTATTTTTTATTTCATTTCTTCTCGTGCTACAACCTTTTCTTCTTCCTTGGATCCCTTTCGATGCTTTCTATACATAGCGTTATTGCCTCTTTGTCGCCCTGGTCACTGTGCAACGCTGCAGCGACACTTAATCTAGCACATCAAGAACAGCGTCCTTGTGTCGTGATAGCGAGCGCAGGTATTCTTGCTCCGCACCGCACTGGAGCGCCTGTACTTCCGGTATCGGGGGCACCGGCAGCGCACCGACGCCTTCGCATGTTCGGTGATCGCCCAGAAGCTACCGTCCCATATGGTCAGGGTGCGCAAGGTGATCCTTACGCCCATTCGAGGCGTCTACCTGCCTCCGCAGCTGGTGTGCAAGAGCCCCCTGCTTCAGCATTTCGATCCAAATTACGCCCTGCGCATCGTCGTGCGGGACAACTATTGCAAGCTCATCTCCTTCTCGCTGGGTGTCTGCAAAGAGGACTTCCTCATCGCGGTAGAGGTTCATCATCGCCCGGTGAATCAGTAACCGTAGCGTGCCAAAGCTGCAGTAGCTGAAGTCACGAGAAGAAAAATGGCTGGCGGTTTAGCATTGCGAAGCACGAAATGTTGACGAAAACACATTTTTTGCAGGTGAACGCTACGCACCTCAAGGCGCGATTTAGGTGTCCACTGACCCAGGGAGCCAGTTATGCGCCTTCCTTTCTCACTGGAGAGCCTGTAGAGGCTGCACATACACAGACACTCCTGAAACCCGGAGAGTGCCGCTATAAGTGCTTTCGCACTAAAATCTACAGGAAATCAACAATTTAATGCGACAGATGTACGTTTGGAGTAGTAGTGTATCTCGATCTCACATTGATGAGCTTACATTTGCCTATTATAATTTCAGTTCACGGCCGATTTTTCGTTCCGCTGCTGCATGGATTAAGGTGGGTTGAGTACAGAGGAGGGCACAAAACTGCGTAATGATATTTGATAGGAACATTGAGGAAAATTGGGGGATGTGCTCCTTGCGATGACAATATACAGCTCCCATTAGGTCCTGACTTCGTTTTTTACAGGTGATCAAGCCTCCGCTGTCGTCCGGCTTGAAGATTCCCAGTAAGAGAAGCGCGCATGGCTGGCGTTCAGCCTTTACAGTGGAAACCTGAAAGATTGCGCTGCTCAAGGGGGGGGGGGGGGGGGGAGGGGTGTTCTGTCGCCGTCGTTAGTCGTCGTGTCCCTTCGAAGCACAGCGCAATGCACATACTTGCTAAGCCGGGCTGACTAGGCGTGTAGTGATTCATTCGCAAGGTAGCATCACGACGACCAAGAAGGCAGATAGTTAAGACTGTATCAGCGACTGCAGTCTCCCAGCGATGTTACGCAAGCTACCTGGAATAGCTTCTGAAGCATATTTCACTCCATGCTATGATCCTGTCACTTCAAGAATGAAGGATGCTTCCGTAAAGAATCTGAAGTGTCTTAACGACCGACTTTCTTAGTTGGCGTCCTAATTTATGCGAGATTCCGCCGGAGCACTAATACAATCGAAGGCGACTCATTTCAAAAGTTTGGTGCAATATCAAGAAATAGACGATTACTATGGTCGTGGCGGAAGCACGGTAGGTACTAGCGAGCTGAAGTAGTCTGACCCTCCAACCCCTCCTCCAGGTCTCCGACAGAAAGTGTTCGACAAATAATGAGAAGGAATACTTCGAGCTGGCGGCTTTATGTGTATTTGGTACTCAGTAATGCCTCTTCGTTGTGCCTCCTGCGAAAGGAAAGTTTCTAAATAAAAACTGCGGCATGGACCATTTTCCCCCCGCGTTTTTCAGCGTCCTCTGAAGACATTTCAACATGATGTATGTTTTGACAAAGGCCCATGATCTAACTTGAGCGTTTTTCGTTCGATGGCAGGCGTAGACTAGCTTTACACCTTACGGCGACTATGTTAAAGCTAACACCTTGTGGAGGACAAATCCTTGGAGTATTATGTGGGTTCGGGACGCAGGCGACGTACGAGCTTCAGTCCTCGAAAAGTGGCCTCCAGAGCTTCCCCTGCAACGGAGAACTCGTCTCCAAGGAGAGTCGGCGCCGATACTGGCTAAGACACCTGGTCCTCATCATGCTCAGCCGGCTTTCCATGTCCGGCAACATGGCGCATCTGCGCAGGGCACCCGAGGGGTGCCCCTTCGCAGGGATTATCGGATATTTCACATCTTTCTTTTAAACCTGAATGACGCCACTGGTAGCACTCGGTGAGTTTTTTTGAAAACCGCACTGACAAAAACTTCGAACGCCAACAAATGATCTTTGTTTTATGGGCGTAAGCAGATGTCTTCTAACAAGTTTCAGTCGCAGGCGTTGAGGAAAAAATGCTTTAATGTTATTCTGAATGTTGCCCGAGGATCCTCTCGGCGTTTTCACCGGAATCCAGTGACGTCAAGGTGCATTTGCCCCAGATATTCGCCGACTTCATTAGGAATGCGGTTCGAGAATGTGGTCACTAATGTGAAGTCCAGGTTGGCCGATCGACCCTGACGTCGAAGTGCACTTCAGTGCTACACCGACAGAGACCGAAACTGCCTTTACAAAATCGTTTGTAAATAATTCACCCTGTGCACTGCCGTTTCCAGTTCATCTTCATGATTACCAGGCCCGTGAGTATCGTTCATGGCAAAGAAACTTATATACCGAAACTTTTTGTCTACGCCCTTTTAAAAGGCAGAACACTCGAAATACGTAGCAAACAGCTGCGAAGGATTTTCAGGCTGCAGAAGAGACATCGATCACTGTTTTGAGCGAAAGTACCTCTAAGAAGTGTCAACTAATGATGCTCCTCCTCACTGAAGTCAACCCCAGAAATGATCGTTGAACATCGCGTTGCCTTTGTTGCCGGGCTGCGTTAGCGTTGGTCATTGTTCTAAGTAACATTAACGCAGAACATTAATCCCCAGCAAAGACATCCTTGAGTTTCCGTGAACAATTCTCCGTGCGCACCGCTCTATGCTTTCCGCAGAGCACAAGGAGGCTGCTGTGTGGGATTACACCGCAAATCATCAGGCGCTGCAGCAATCGGCGATAATCATCTTATATACGTTACCCTACTCAGTGCCTTACTTTCAGGAAGTACTTGGGATGTTTTCTAACGGTCTGTTAACGAACTGCGTCAGAAATAACCATTGACAGGTTGTGTGACTGCCATGTTTTAAGTGTGTAGATAATCGGCATGCTTGGAGAAATACTCTAAACTCTGCATACTCCATCTCATTCTGATTTATTGAGGAAGTAAATAAAAACAGCCACTGCATTTTTCGCAAACCAAAAGCGACTTTAAAGCGTTTCTGAAGCACCCTTACGCGCAGTGTCTTGGTAATTGTATTGATCCCAGTACAAGAAATGCCTTGAATTGTCTTCCGCTGGCCTATTGCTAATCCTCCCCTGGATTTACATCGACCGGGAAGACGAAGACTTCGTCCTAATCCTGCGTCGCTACGAGGACGTCTTCACGACGATCATGATGGACTGGTCCGGCGTTCAGGACATGCGATGCTTCCTCCAGGCGGACCGCGTGGGAGAGCGGTTTCTCCAGCTCAAGGTCATCGGGAGCGGCTGGGCGCTGGAGCGCCTCAAGGAGATCGTCGTCAACCCGGCTTTCCGCGAGGTGCTGTCGCTCGTGTTCAAGCGGGAGACTTCGCAGCCGTAGGACGCCGTCGCCAGGACACGGCAAGGATGCACAAAGATTCATATATTTTTCTGCAATCTTAGAGGAATCAATTGGAATTGTGCCCGGGGCTATGTTTCCGCGCTGGTTACAGCTAGCGCCTTTCGACCGTTGCCATAGTCAGCGGCATCTGCGTAGATCACGTCTTGTGAGTTTTTAAAACGTCTGTTCAAGAGCCTCGACCAGTTTCTCTCTGCGTTCCTTGTGATGTATGGGGTGCATTTTTTTTTTCGGTAGTGGTGAGATCATGAGCCTGGAGAAAAATTATTGAGAGCGCCAGCATAGTTTGAGAACGTATCTCAAAACAAAAAATGTCTCTTACGAGGCGCATCCCTGAGCCGGAATCATGCAAAGCTCGGTATGAAGAAGAGCATCGAGTCAAGAATTATGTTCAATAAAACAAGCGCACGTCTTCTCTCATACTCTCTCTGCACACTCTTCAGTGCACTGCTTTCAAATAGATTGCAGCATCTCACCCAATTTCTTTTTATTTATTACTGTACCCACAGCGCCGTGAGGCATTACAGTGGGGGGAAGACGACTCAAACACAGTCGAAAAAGCAGGAAATGCAGATAAAAAGAAGATAGGCAAGTAAATGAATTTACAATCAAACAAGCAGACAGGTAACACTTTTACAATCATTGAAGAAACAAGGGCTTAATTACAATGCATATTTCGCAGTGAGGAAAAAAAATATCAGTGGAGGTAATGGTAGCAATATCATGTGGGAGTTTATTCCATTCTCGAATTGTTTGGGGGAAGAAGGACATCTTGAAGAAGTTCGTTTTACACCTGATCTCTTTAATTTTAAAGGCATGATCAAGACGCGGTGAGACATAATCGGGATGTCGCAAATAATGCTCCCTGTTAATACCAGTCTTATTGTGAAAGGCAGTGTGGAGAAATTTTAGTCTAAGAAGTTTCCTTCTCTGCTGGAGTGATTCCCATCCAAGGTCATTCTTTGCAGCGGAGACGCTAAAATTTCTGGAGTAGTTGGCATTAACAAATCGCACGGCCAAGTTCTGGATCCTTTCAATCTTGTGAATATCAGCCAAGGGTCCCAGACACAACAAGCATATTCAAGTACTGGTCTAATGTTAGTTTTATACAGGAGCTCTTTGGCATTAGGCGGTAAATTGTTCGCATTTCTGCGGAGAAAACCCAGCACTCTGGAAGCCTTGCTAGTAAGGGAGCGGTCTTCGTCAATTCTTTCCTTCATCCAATGTTGTCCAACGTCTCGATCTCCAACAGTGCCATCAGTTCACGATGGATCCCACGATGCTAGACTTTCAAGGTATCACCGCTTATCGACTTGTAACATCTTCTAGCGGAATTGATGGCATATATGGCGAATTTATACGGAATGCTAGAGTATAGTTCTATCATCATGAAATGCATATTCTCACAATCGTATCATCATGGTGTACTACTGAAGACTGGAAGACTGCTGGGATCATACCAGTACATAAAGCAGGAGATAAACAATCCATCTAACTATTGACCCATATCCTTCAGGTCAGCACCGCCGCGGTGGCTCAGTGGTTACGGCGCTCGGCTGCTAACCCGAAAGACGCGGGTTCGATCCCGGCCGCGGCGGCTGAATTTCTTGAAGGCGAATTTCTAGAGGCCTGTGTGCTGTGCGATGTCAGTGCACGTTAAAGAACCCCAGGTGGTCGAAATTTCCGGAGCCCTTCACTACGGCGTCCCTCATAGCCTCAGTCGCTTTGGGACGTTAAACCCCAATAAACTAAACCAAACCAATATCCTTCAGGTCAGTAGCATGCAAAATAATGGTGGATATATTTACACATCTTGTTAATTTTCTGAAGCTTAACTATTCTAACAGAGCATGGCTTCCGAAAGTTTTTCCTTTGTGACACTCAACTACTTTCCTTCATAGCCTGAGTCATTTTGGGAGGTTAAACATCCATAAACCATACACTTTCTTCACTTACGACTTGCACATCTATTTGGACTCCGCTTTTTTTTTATCTGGCTGCATATATCTTGACTTTGCTAAAGCATTCAATAAAGTTAATAACTCACTGGTATTACATAAACTATGTGTGCTAAACATGGACCCTGCAGTTCTTAACTGTATCCGTGGATTTCCTTCTCTAATTGAATTCGTCAGCATTAATGACACTGATTCCTCTACTGTACCATCTGGTTCTGGGGTTCCTCAAAGATCAGTACTTGGCCCCCTTACCATTCTTTATGTACTCTGTAACCTGAGAGTAAAATAATTAAAATCTCTTGCCAAGGAGCATGGATGGATGGATGGATGGATAGGAACGCCCCCTTTGAAACGGGGTGGTGGCAAATGCCACCATGCTAAGCTTTTCTTCTTTATTTTTTTTTCTTTACTGTGTTGGCATTTCTCATTAAGAATCGCCACCATCTTTACCTACGGTTTCCTACAATTCTAACCTTATGCCACATCTCTGCTTTTCAGCCACCAATCCTCCAATCGCTTTTTGCTGACTTCCACTGCAGATTTATTTACATGACCATTGTTATCTTTAAACCCTAGGGCCTCAGGAAGAGTGACTGCGCCTGCATCGACATCCGGATGGATACCGTCACATTTGATTATGAGGTGTTCAATTGTTTCCACAGATCTACCACACACTGCACATGTGTCATCTTCTACGTTAAATTTCTTTTTGTAGCTGTGCGTCCTAAGACACCCTGACCTAGCTTCAAAAAGTAGGGCACTGCCTCTTGAGTTATCATAGAAAAATTCTTTCCTGATCTGCCTTTTCCAGCATCGATATAGTTCTACACTATGTTTCTTCTCCATTGAATTCATCCAATTTTTAACTTCCGCGTTTTTAACCTGTCGTTTAATGCCCTTTCTTTCTCCGTCCTCATGACCGGCATACTTACTGGTTAGTTTTCTAGTTCTTTTCCGCCACTGTGAGTCAACGCTCTTTCTGTATAAATATTTAAATACCTTAGCTGCCCACCTGTTATCGTCCAATTTCCTCAGGCGTTCTGGCCCGGGTGCCAATGCCACCCCCTTCCGGCAGGCTGAAAACTTGGCGCCGATGTACATGTGTGTGCTGAGTGCGTGTAATGAACCAAGTTATGAGTGTACCATGTTCTGTGGTGACCACAACTAACACCTTGTCAGCCAAGGAATCTGCTGCATCTACATATACATGGTCTGTTCTGAAAGTAGTAGGACTCATTTTTTTAAACAAAATTTATTCAAGAGAATAGTACAAACGATTACAATTTTTCAAGGTACCACCCTTCCGCACCTACACGCTGCTGCCAATGAGTTTTGCTGTTTTCGCACGCCTCCAGGAACGCCTGGACCGGAATGCTGTTTAGCTCCCTCGTCACGGCCTGTTGAACCACCTCTACCGGTCCGTGATGTTTCCCCTCGAGCGTTGATTTTATTCTCGGGAATAGAAAAAAGTCTGGCGGGGCAGAGTCGAGTCTTTAGGGGGGCTGAGGCAGCGTTGACGCCTTGTGCTGGGCAAAAAATCGGGGTCCTCATTCACATGATGAAGAAGATCCTACCGGTTGGCCGTTTCCTCCTCTGACAACACTCCCGGCACCAACTTCGCGCACGCTTTCCTCATGGATAAGTTTTCTGTCACGATCTCAAAAACATGGTTTAGAGGAATGCTGAAGTCATCAGCAATCATTCTGATACTCATTCTACGATCACTTTTAAGTAAATGTTTCACTCGCTACACATTTTCGTTGGTCTTGCTGGTCGAAGGGTGTCTGGAGCGGTCGTCTTCCTCCACTCTTTCCTTACCTTCTCGGAACAGTTCGTGCCACTAAAAAAACACCTGATCACCCGTGGAAGCGTCACCGTAGGCCTCCTTAATCATGTTGTGAGTCTCTTTGCCCGTTTTACCAAGATTTACTCAAAATTTTATCGCGGATCGCTGATCCAGTAAACGCTCGACGATTCTGCGTGACGAGACGTTTCGACAGGGGTTCACAGTACAAGCGACCTCCTCTCTTCAACGGCCGAGAGCCGACTGCCGATTTTCCCCAGCATTCCCAATATCCTCCTTCAACTATCCTGCACGCGCAGACCGCCTCTCGTCCGCCCGTTCGCCCAGGAAAAAACAAGTCCTACTACTTTCAGAACAGCTAGACCCTGTATATACTACAGAGGTATCATTAAGAAAACGTTTGCCCAACGGTCTGACTCTCTCTGCACGACGTTCAGCGTGAAAAAATGGGTGGATGTTCCGAGGTATCGGTGGAATGACCAGAAGCTGCCGTATATGCTCGGGAAGGTCAGTTGTTGATCCGCCTTGTCGTTCGCATGTTATTGCTAGTGTGGACAGAATGTGTCTGCCAGTTGGTGTGGCCGATAGCCTTTCGTATTGCGAGATGGTGACCGATTCAATAATGTCACCTAGGGTGTTATGAAGACCGGGAAAAAGAATTTTCAGTCATGAAGACCCATTTATCTCGTGTGGTTATGGTGCTGGACTGCTGGCCCGAAAGACACGGGTTCGATCCCGGCAGCGGCGGTCGAATTTCGATGGAGGCGGAATTCTAGAGGCCCGTGTGCCGTACGATGTGAGTGCACATTAAAGAACACTAGGCGGACAAAATTTCCGGAGCCCTTCACTACGGCGTCTCACATAGCCTGAGTCGTTTTGGGGCGGTAAACCCCTATAAACCGTAAACCGTTTTTTTATTTTGCGGCCAATGTTCGCTTCAGTAGCCCTCACCTCTTTAACATTTCAACATAGAAATAATATAGGAGTGTTAGTTGCAACAACTTGTTTAGGTAAAGCGACAGCGTTTGTAAGCAGTCTATTTTCTTGAATGTACTATTGGGGAGAAAAGTGGGATACTCCACGCGGCGGGAGCAGGAGCAAAACAAAACTGCGGCATTTTGGCAAGCTAAAGTACGAAACATTGAAACAAGCCAAGCGACATGCCTGCTGACAATAAAGGTCACGCAATGGCTGTCTCGATCCCAGATGCAGCCTGTAGATGGCGTTGCAACGTAGTTTTCCTCGGCTCCGGCTCCCGCCGCGTGGAGTATACCACTTTTGACCCCGGTAGTACATCTAATGCGCATGTCAGCAGCGATTTGGCAACGCGTCTTCACGCGCCCGGCTAATATTATGATCATGAATGCTACCAAATAATCTTATTTCAGTAATCCAAAAGAAATCAAGGTAGAAACTATGAGAGACGGCGTAGTGAAGGGCTTCGGAAATTTCGACCACCTAGGGTTCTTTAACGTGCACTGACATCGCATAGTATACGGGCCTCTAGAATTTCGCCTCCATCAAAATTCGATCACAGCGGCGGGGATCGAACCTGCGTCTTTCGGGTCAGCAGCTGAGCACCATAACCTCTGAGTCACCGGGCCAGCGCTTTGGTATATGCCCAAGTGCTCTAAATGAAGGTGCGGTATTCATAGGCTGAATTAAAGGGCGCCGCTTCACGAATATCCGCTGGGAGAATTATTTTAATGAGTTTATAGAAGCTGAGTTACCTGTAGTAACAGTTTGATTTTCAGCGCCTTCGAACCTTACCCTCTCCACGCCTCACTTTTCGCACGCTCAAAAATCTGCGCTTCTCCGAAGGCCCCACCGCCACACTGCTAGCAAAAAAACACCGAATAGCGAGTAAATGGCTTGTCCTCTAGCGCACACCCAAAAGGAGGTTTTAAGTCGAAAGCCTTTAATGCCTCATCGTTGTAAGCAGGAGTTGTCGACAGATATGTCACGCTTTTCAATTGGTCGAAATGGTCGTGACGTCACAGTACGAGAATTTCAAACGGAGCCAATTGTACTTTGGCTAGTAACCATGAAAAAGAAAATGAAAAAGAGCGTCGAGTCAAGAATTATGTTCAAGAAAACAAGCGCACGTCTTTTCTCATAATCTTATAGTGATGCTCCAAGTAAGTGAGACTGCATTTAATTAATTGCTTAATTATCCAATTAGCCTAATTAACCTTTCTAGTCAGACCAGATAAATAAAACCGAGTAAGAAATTGGTCGACTTGGGGAATCGAACCAGGGTCTCCGGAGTGCAAAACGAGCACGCTAACCACTCCACCATGCCAGCTTTTCTTTTTTATTTCATTTTCACAACGGGTACAAAGAAGTAAAACATGTCAGCAACACTTGCACTGACACGGCAGGTTAAAATTTTTTCAGTTCAACCAAGTCATCCAACACATTTAACCAAGTTGGCTGATCAAGCAGTGCCTGATACACTTCCCTCAGACGTATGACACCTTCAATGAAATGCTCGCATGGAGATCTCACAACTACTTCTGCATTGTTGAGCAGATATGTGCTCAAAAGGGTTAAAAGAATGCCAGTTTACCCATCTTTGAAAACTTTCTTCTTCAAACTTCACACCGGAACACTGTCGGTCAAAAGATGGATGCATGATAAAGGACTCTTTGTCCCTTGGTCAACAGATTGTTTTCTATGTAAAAAACCTGAAACAATAGATCACGTGTTTTTAGATTGTTGGGATGCGGTATTCTTCTGAGATGTGCTTCAAAGAACCTTAAAGAAAGATTTACCGCTACACCCGCATGACATCAGGTTCTTACTGGTAGGAAAACAGGACATCCCTTATGACACTATTATGCTCCTTGGCCTCCATAGTTTATGGAAAACAAGGAAACAATTCAACTCCGCCATGCCAGCTGGATGGTTTGGAATGAACAAAGGCGCGTCTAGTGAATACAGTTTCGTCGTTCACTCCCATCTTCCTCCCTTCCCGTTACGGCGAGGTTCAGGAGTCCACCGAGATATGCGAGACAGATACATTTCCTTTCCTCAAAACCCAGTTTACCGATGAGCAAGGCGTTGAGCC
This sequence comes from Amblyomma mixtum, assembly GCF_055824585.1. Taxonomy (NCBI): domain Eukaryota; kingdom Metazoa; phylum Arthropoda; class Arachnida; order Ixodida; family Ixodidae; genus Amblyomma; species Amblyomma mixtum. The sequence continues at coordinate 197,818,178 of NC_143014.1, forward strand.
GAACGGGCGATGGCGTTCTGTGGACTCCCTAGCAGCGTTGCAAGACGCTGTCGCGTTCCACTCTTAGAGGCGAAGCTTAACATCTTAAAAACACATCAGTGACACAAGCAGCTTAGGGCTTTCGCCTCACCGCACATTAGGTAAGCAAAGTGTCCCCCTGAATTTTTTATTTACTCCATATAAATGGAGTATTTTACTTGCTCCCTTATACAAGGGAGGTATTTAGATGTACAAGGGAGTAAAATTTTTACTACCCACAGAAATGGAGCCCAAAAATGAAGTCATGTTTATTCATCCTCATTCAGGCTCATTCTTACAACATGTGCCGGCGTCGAAAACAGACAGTAGCTTCGAGGGCCGCCGGCAACCCACCTGCGCTGCCCTAATGTGACCCCGCGTCACGCATTCTTTTCGCCCTTTGCAAGCCCAGCGTTGGCGTAGGCAGCAGGAGTCGTCTGCTTGTCATCTGCTTTTGCTGAACGAGCTCGGTTGGTTAGCTACGTTCGTAGGTAAAGAGATGTAACACTAGAACCAATAGTTCAAAACTGAAAAAGGAGTCGTGGGGTAGTTTCACTGTCATGCACCACGCTATATTTGACTTAAAACCAGAGCAGAATAAGTTGAAAATGAAAACACCCGTGAAGGTAGTTTGGTATGGCAGTGTTTGCTTGCATGTTCACTTCTTTAAGGCTTGACTTTTAAAAATGACTGAGAAAAAATGTAGCCTCATCAACTGATCAGTCATGAGCTCAGCATTGAAACTATGTTCTATCACAGATGTCAGTGCACGTTAAACAACCCCACGTCGTCGAAATTTTCGGAGACCTTCACTACGGCGTCCCGCATAGCCTGAGTCGCTTTGCAACGTTAAACCTTCAATAAAGCTAGCCAATAAACAGTTCCACGTTTATGCAATGCAATAAATCTCCCGCAACACTGCGAGAACCACACTGAAAAAAGCTGCAAGAATTAGGCCTAAGCGGGGGATGTAACGGGGTGGCAGCACAAAGGAAGGAAGGTAAGGTATGTTTAGAGCACCGGAAGCTCCACAGGAGCGGTTCAGTTATATATCTTACTGTAGCGGAAAACGGCGACAAGCCAATATCTTGTACCGCGGCAGGTGCCCGTGAAGGAGCAGAAGTGAGCAGAGATCCAGCGACAATGGTAACCAAGGGGTCGTCACTCACCACCATTAGCAGACGACTGACCAGAAGCAGACGAGACGCTAGGTGGCGGGACGGATGGCGCAATGTTTATTTTTTTACTCCATTGGGAACTTGGACACATTGAGACCAAGAAACTCTCTTTAAAAATGGGAGTTATAGACGCTTTACAGCGGCGTATCATGGGGGCTGCCATCTTTGATCACGTGATCACGCCGCCATTACTCGCCTCCTGACCGCTCGGCGCGCGCCTCGTCGCGAAGGCTGCTGCGTCTGACGGTTCGGTTCCGGCAGGCAGTGTTCCGGCTGATACGGTTGTAAAGGAGTGGGAAGATGAAACTATGGTTTGGCCAAAGCTTGGAAGGACATGTGAGAACCCTAATTTGATCACTTCACGCGTGAAAACACGATCGGACTTCATGTCGCGGAGAGCCGCTGAGCTCTCCGCCTGTTCGAGGCAACGGACGGATCGCCTGAATGCTTGTCTTTGCATGCGCTGAAGACTCTGCTTAATGTTTTTTATTGTTAATATATAAAACGGCAATGTTTAATGTTCTTGCGGCCTTACAGGTTGTTGTCCTATTCTGTACATGCATGCAGACACTGGTCTGAAAAGCTCACATGCACATCGTATGCATTTGTTTACACCCTGTTAACGGTGCTTAGGAAACCTGAAATATTTCTTACTGGTTGACTAAACATAGAAAAGCGACAAAAATAAATAGACACACAAAGGTTGACTATCATGGTAGCAGTACCATGCATCAAGCAGCCTTCACAAGCTGGCGTGCAATCGTTTCGAAGGATTCCGCGATATAATTGTTATAACGCGCGCATGGCCACGCGTTCATGCTGGACGAATTTTACAGTAACGTCAGCCTCATATAAAAAATTTTGGTACGCTCGACGCTCGATATGCGGACATGGAAATGCTCGTGGTCTCGTTGGTTGTAATTAATCAGCTTCACTCTGAGCGTACGGAGTCACTTTTAGTGACTGTCTCGCATGGACCGCGAGCAAGTGACAACCGTCCGGCACAGCAGCCGTAAACCAAATGCTGTAATCCGAACACGGTCCACGAAAACCGCGCTACTTGGAGCGAAATTGAACAGTAGCACCAAGACTGCGTGTAATACACGGACTGACGGTAAGCGTTGTCGGCTCGCACGGCTGTGCAGTGCATAACAAACAGCAGGCGTATGAAGGAGCGTAAGTAGTCTTATTTTTTTTCGTTTCTAATTCGGCCTCGGGCGCTCGTTTTACTAATGGTCACAGACCACAACTTACGATCAATGCGGTCTGAGCACAGTGCACAATAACTGAAAGCACGCCGTCATGGTTTCGGTGGCGGAACAGCTTCTTCATGCGGCTGTGTTGTGCACTTACCCTCGACGATTTTCCAAGATCGAAACCTTTCTTTATTAGCTATCTAGCGCTGGCGAACGTGTTTCTTGCATTCGCCAGTTCGGAAAGGGTGCGTGGCGAACGGGCGCGAACATTGGCATTACCTCCTTGTGCAGTTCGGTTTCGTGAAGCTCGCAAACGATCACATCCTGAACCTTTAACTCTCTGTCGCAATTCTTGCAATCCACAACAGAGCATGTGTTTTCTCTGCCTTTTCACATCGTAGAAAGAACACATTCGGCAACCACCCGCGAAATTTCCACTGCTGCGTCGAGGCGTACACGCCGGCGACTTACGAGGCAAGTAATGGTGCCGTGTTCGGAGCGCACGTGTGGCGCCATCTGGTCTCAAACGGAAGAACTGCGCGCTGTAAACGGTCTATAAGGAGGAGAATCCTCCTTTATGCCTAATTATTGAGTGCAGAGAGTAAAATAGGTCATTTAGACCATTTTACTCCATATTGATGGAGTAATTGTTTTCGCATGTGGAGTTTAAAGGGTGATGCCAACCATTTAAACTCCCATTTGGGTTGGTTCATGTTTCAAGTGTAGTAGGTGGCGTGTTACGCTGTTAGCTACCCGCCTGGATCTTCCCGCAGCAGCCACCTCCCAGGATGCATTTAATTCGCTCTGCAACATGGACAACCAGTTACGCCGCCTACGACGCGGAACGCAGGAACAGCCGAAAAGAGCTGTGCTCTAAAATGCATCTTCAGCTTCCTTCACCTCTCCCCCCCACCCCCATCCACCTGCAGCTGATGTGGACTGCTGTGGATGCTCCACGTATGCCGTCGTCAGAGCGTTCTACGAAAGAACGCCGAATTTCCTTTTGGTGCCTCAATACTCCTCACTACCTATGTTCAGCGTGTGAGGAAATTTGTGACATGAATTATAAAATACATAAGCAGTCACACCTTATTTAATTCTTCGGAAAAGAGAGTGGCGGGAAAGATATCGTTCACAGTACGTACTGTCAGCATCAAATGAAGCGCGAACAAAACAATTGAAATGAGAGCAGGAACGCAAGATTTTAATAGGGCATATCAACCATTAGCGCACTTTGCCATTTTGATCATCAGGCGCGATGTTCACCGTGAGGAAGTGTAGTACAGACCGTGCGTGTATTTCTTTTTCAGCAGCTAATTTTTTTAGGTTCTAGTTTTGGCAGAAGTGTTTTCCTGTTCGCATTTTTGGCTGCGCTGATGTTACGTCAAATGTGTGTGTGCATGCTGATCGCACAAAACTAGGTACACATGCAATGTCGCTTGAAAATTTGAGGTTTAAGAGTGTTGCGGAAACTAAATGGTTATATGTTTTGTAAACAAAGCCACCGACTTATTACACTCTTGCCTTTTTCCAGTCTGCTGCAAAATAGAAAAGAAAAATCGCGTAGTCGCGCAATATTCGACCAATCCATGCCTGCAGCAGTATTCAAGCGCTTGCGCCGCGAAGTATTCAAAGTACTTTCTTCGAAAGCTTGAAGAAATTAAGGTTTCTTTGCCTCATTTTTCGGGCTACGAAAGAGAAAAAAAAAATTTGACATCCTTTTTAAGACCTTGTGGGGGTTGGGGCATGCGTGTGGGTGCGTGGCTCTGCGGAAGACACGGCGGGCTAGGCGGACGTTCATTTGGTCGCTGTTGACTGACGCAAAACATTATGCTCGGCCCCTGGGTAGATTAGAAACGACTTTCATACTGCAGCTGATAGTAATGCAACACCAGGGTGCCTCGATGGGCCAGCGGAGGCGCTGGCATCAAGGCGCCATAAGCCGCACGGCATCAGACCGCAAACTATAACACCACTCACAGTTATGCGACCGCGTGGTAATTATACAGAGAAACAAGCGGCGGTGAGAGGGCTTCACATATAAAGCTTCAGTATCTCTTTCACAACGAGTAAACTTGGGGTGCTTCGTGGTTACGACCGATGGTTGATGCTGAAGAGGCGCGCTCGAGGACTGTAGTTCCATAGTGCACTTCGCAGCGCGCATGCGCAGTGCCCCCATTGTCCCGCAGGTGCTGCACAAGTACGTGGCTTTGTGCGCCAGCCAGCGGATCCGCGACGGGTCGCCGCTGGACGCCCTGCGCCTGTACGCCGACTACGGAGCGCCGGCCCTGTCGCAGAACCTGAACATCTACCGGCACATCGCTGCCAGCGTGTTCGCGCTGCCGGGCCTCTACGGTGCGCAGGCCTACCGAACCTGGTCCGAGCTCAGGGACGTCCTCCATGACCTCGTAAGCAGCGAGGGGAACTGCGCTCCACAAACCTACTAGGGGACCGGAAAGCTCCAGCAATTGCCTATGCACAGAGTACGAGTTCGATGGGGATGCTGGAAACTTTACTGTAGACACCCCTTATCCGGGGCTGTAAAGGGTGGAGGAGGTGAGACTGATGGGGAGAGACAGTGTCGGTAAGGCCCAGCTAGGTAGCCGCGCGCACTAGTGCTCGCATGGTGGCCGCAGAGGGCGAGAAGTGCGTCAACCGCTCTTTGAGCCCAGTGCGATGTGCGTGCAGAGATGTTCATGTAGACTATCGAAGTGAGGCACCATGCGGACAGCATCACAAGGTGTGTAGAGTGTTCGGTGCTAATGTACAACGCACGCAAAGGAAAGGTTTGTAGCCGACTCGAGACTCTGTGCTGGGTTTTTAACCAATGGTTTTGTGCCTGCGTCGCCCAGCTACAACCTAATCGGAACAAAAAATCGCAAGGTCGCTGCAGCGTAACAAAAGTGGTGATATTTCCTCTAGTCTGAGTTTTCGCTACAAATGGAAAGAAAATGATCAGGCGATGTTTGAACACAAAGGCCTGCGTGAAAGAAGACAAAAAAAAAAAAGGTGCCGCGTTTACGCATGTGTATACGCTCGCGATGTCCTCAGCAATTGTACCCACTCGTGCAGGTGAACAACCTCGAGGCCAGCGGTCAGGACGTCGGCGACTTCGACAAGCTGCTGCTAATCAGCAACTATTACGCCACCCGATCTGCGTGCCAGGGTCAGGAGACCCTCGCCGAGCATGCCATGAAGATCTCCGTGTCGCTGCTGCGCTACACGGAGTACATACCTCCGGACAAGGCCTTCTATGAGGCGAGGCTCGCCTGCAAGGCAAGCTGTTCGCGCAATTTTCCACCGTGCACGTACCCGTGTAGGCGAGAAAACGTCTACACATGACAAAGAAACTTTAAAACCTCGCAAGTAGGGCTATGCAAATATTCTAAATTTTTGAATATTGTATCGGATATCGTCGTATTTGTTTCGCTGAACGAATGAAATAGTGCACATTACAAAATATTCCAAACAAATCGAAGGCAATCTAAAGTGTTCTAATGGTTTTCGAACAGCAGATGCAATTTTTGAATCGGGCACGTCATACTTCTCTTCAACGGCTGTTTCAAAAACAGGGCCCCCTTCGCTGATGTAGTACAGCTCTGCCTTGGTTGGTGTGCAGGTTCAGCGCCCCGACGCGGTGCATTCGTGTGGCCGCGCTCGCGGTGCCGATATATATGGCCTTCAAGACTGGGTGACGTGTGACTGGGTTCAGCCAGGCCCAGCAAACCCTGCTTTCATGCCTGACATCGGAGGCCATGGCTCATAACTCTCGTCCCTGTCATCAAATGAGATGTGGCGCTAGTTCGTTCACCGTCGTCGTCAGCAGCAAAGGGTAATTTCCCGAGGCGCATGAAGTGACGACCACAGAGTGAAAATACTGACTTCGTACTGCGTGCCTCGCAGTTGAAATCACTGTTGCGTCCTTCGATAGCTACAGCTTTAACTCCAAGAGTTACAGCGCCGCCGCTAGCTCTTCTCTGTTTCGCATGGATATTCGTCTTCTTCGAATATTTGCACAAGTAGCGAATGATTATACGAATATTTGATTCGTATCCAGTTCGGTTCTTTCATTATTCGATTCTAATTCGATATATAAACTATTCGTATACGATTCGGTTTCGAAAAAAAAGTATTCGCACACCCCTACTCAAAGGACAGAAGCTCTGCAGGAGAACATGCCGGTGGAACTTGGCATTCCTACTTGCGCGCTGCCACCTGCAGGCAGAAGCAGAGCAAGAGGAATCGTGGCGAGGGAGGCCACTGTGTGCTAGAACTTTCACCGAGAGCGGACAGCAGGAACCCTTTGCTTCTTTTTTTATCGCTTCGCCCTTTGTCACGCACTTTATAGATGATTGGCAGGCGGCAGTGTGGCCTCTGTTGCCAAACCCGCTCTGAGGCGGCGTGGAAGGTGACATATGCACTCTCTTTTCTTTCCAGGCAATGAACAGAGAGGGAATGGCCTTCGTTTTCTGGTACAATTACCTGGACATATGCGAAGTACCTTGCCCTCGGAGCATCAGATGCGCAGTGCACGCCTGTTTCTTATAAGAGTGCCATACGCACGCATCTAGTAGGGATTCCCTATGAAATGGTATTGGGGAGGGGGGGGGGGGGGGGGGGACTTCACTGCCAGCCGAACACGCAAAGCAGCATGCTGTATCTTCGGTAGCCTTCTGTTTTGTTTTTCTACTTTTCTAGTATTCGTTACTTCATTGCGGGGCATTTTACCGTGTTCGCCAACGAATAATAATTTTGGTTCGAAAACATTGAAGCGCGGCGTTCTATTTATCCTGAAGCTCAAAACTTAATTGGTATTGGCAATTGGTATTGCACGGGCTATTAGGGAGAGTCGTGGTGGAGGGCTTCGGATTAATTCAGACCACCGGAGGCACGCTGACAACGCACAACACACGGGAATTTTTGCAAATCGCCTTCATCGAAGTGCGGACGCCATGGCAGGGATTCGATCTCCCGACCTTGGAATCAGCAGCCGAACGTTAGAGCCACTCATTCGCCGCGGCGAGTCTCAAAGCTTAATAAACGTCAGGACGCCACATTGAAGAGGAGGCTCCATTCGCGACAGCGAGGCACATGCTTTTTCGAGTGCGGTATTACGCTTACGTTCACGATATCGCGAATGCCACGCCACCCTGCGAGTATTTAGAGATGAAAGCTTCAGTTCACATTGAAGTGCATGCGCTTTAGCTTACTGATGGGGCAAGACAGTCTCGGGAAGGCCCAGCTAGGTAGCCGGGCGCACTAGTGCTCGCATGGTGGCCGCAGAGGGCTACCACGCCAGGGAAATGACTGTGCCAGCGCCCAACGGTAGTGGTACACGGTGTTGAGTAGCGGGCTCTCAGTTGCCGTCGGGACGCGGGTCCGCTGTCGCCGACCGGCCGGAGCAATGAATAGACGGGGGTTGATAAGGAGCAGCGTGAAAAAAAGGTATATGTATTCACATATCTACAAGCAACGAGAAGCACGATACATGGCACGATGTAACACAAAAGGAAAAGACACAAAGGAAACGGGAGCCCTTAAATAGAGTCGGCACAGACTCCCGCCCCTTTTCGTTCAATCAGGAGCGTCCTGGTGGGTGATTGGCATGCAAGGCTTGAACGCCAACCCCGGTAGCGTTCCGGTAGCTGTCCGGCCTGAACGCACAACGCGCTCCACGATGACGACGCGCGGGCTCGGAGAGACGCAGTCTTGGACGCCGTCCTTGGGGAGCGTGTCGGCAGCTGACGGGCCGAACGCGCAACACTCTCCACGAAGACGACGCGCAGGCTCGTTGAGACGCAGGCCTGGACGCCATCCTTGGGAGCGTTCCGGTGTTGGAAATTCACGTTCATAACAACGGTAACGTTATGCTAAAAAAGCTCTGAAAACGCCGCATACTGTTTCTTTCTACTTCGTGATTCCAGAAGCATTATCAATGCTTGTATACCGACGAAAGACACCGCGTTAACACCGCATTTTTTTCGACTTGAGGTCGTATGTTGTGACGACTGTTTTCTTGATCTATTCTTTTTCGTCGCCGCCGTTCATCGCTGCCGTCTGTGATATCAGGGCCGACAGTTGCAGCAAGCAATGCCAGTCGCATGTTCTCGTATCGAAGGCAAGATTAAAAGCTGACATCGAGGCAGGAGAATGGATCGAGAAAAGATGACCTCCTCTCGCAACGCGTGTGGCGAGTCGAAGTGCCATTGAAGAGGCCTTGCAACGCTTCCTTCGCTTGAATCGTGCGCTTCATTCAACTCATCGCTGCACTGGCGACGCACATTGGCGCCAGGATGGCCTCTGCACGCCGTTGAAAACTAAACGACTTCAATGGCCGGTGTTTTAGGTCAGAAGGACGTTAGAGCCTGTTGTCGAGCGTACAACCAAATAATGCGGCCACGTCTAACGCTGAACGGAAGGTTGAGGTGTATCCAGACGACGGACCACGGACCTGCTTTGTCCCGCGGACTAGCGGTCACGTGGGGTCTAGTTTCCGGTCTACGAGGTCCGCGCATGGTCCGCGGACCGAATCGTGCGAGAAATGCGAGAACATTTTTTTTTTGGCGGCGGAACACGGACTTTTTAGCCCACTGGCTCACTTCAAATCTGGCAACCACGTCACACTTGTCTCTCCAGGCAGGCGATTCACCACTGCTATCATTCTGTGCGGCAAGGCGACACTAGTGAAAGTAGTAGTCTTGCGCGCACTGTCAACATGTCAGCGTAGTCGGGCGATGCTACGTTTTACGTTTTAGGCTCACTACAGCTTTGTGGCTCGTTTACACTTGGGCATGAAAGCGAGCGAAATCCGCCGCCTCCGGAGGGCTTCCTAGTACGCGCTTCAAAGCCGCCACTACGTCGCTTACGGCGTACACAGATATAGTTAGAAAATAACATAAATTGACGCTGTCTACGCACCGCTAAACTGAGTATTCTACGCACTGCTAAACCTACACACCGCTAAACCAATTCTCACATTTCCCACGTTTATTTCAGCGCATAAAAACATAAACACAGCGATAAGCTCAGCCTAGTGGCGCCATCTAGTTGTTAAGACGGGAACCATTGCTGTCAACAAACCTACGCACCTCTTAAGCCTAGAAGCGGGAGAATCGTCACTCTAAATAAAAAATAAAGCAAATTTTTCACTCATAAGTTTTCTTATAGCCGAGATGGCACCAAGCGAAAGATCGGTGCCCCATTTATGGCCAGTGAAGGCAATGAAAAAGGCAGTAACAACGACGAATTGACTCCGAAGCGAGCGGTCCTGCTTCGAAGCGCGCCGCCATGTATGTTGACTGCAACTTCCTCCTCGCCGCAGTAGAAATCGGTCGCGGACTGATCGGGCTTTCCGCTAGGCATTCAGAGGGAATCGCTGCCGCGACGGCGAATTCCGCTTGCCCTCGCCGCCGAATGCCGAAGCTTGAATGCGCCATGAAACGAGCGCTGCGGCAAGCGGATCCCAGAGCTTTTCGCTTGGCCCGCCTGATCGCCTGCTCCTTCGGGCCGTCATGTGAATGCTGTCGCCGGACGGGCCCGGCCCGGCCACGCACGGTGGACCCCACGTGACCGGTCCGCGGACCAGTCCGTGGCCCGCCGTCTGGATAGGCGGATGGCTGCGCGCGTTTCCCATGAGTCGCCAGTCTAGCGTGCATAGCTTCCAGTATGCCAGTGCTACCAATAGAACGAAAACGCGTCAGAGGCTGGAAACAGGGCTATCAGCGAAGTGTTTTCCAGGACCTTTTCTAGGTTAAGCGCGGCAAACACTCCCCGTCATACTTTGGCGGTCAAAGGTCCGTGCGACGCGTTGCTTAGCGCTTAGGAGCCAACTTGTGCACTCTCTCATCCATGCATGGCTGGGCGAGTACTGAAAACAGCTCTCGCTCACGGTAAGGAAAACAGTATTGACACTTAAACCACATATCGCACTCATTCACGTTTCGCGCCAACCACACATCGCACTCATCGTGCCACAGTCGCGCCAGGTGAAATTTCATCGCCTGCAAAGCATCTCGCCTGCGGGGAAAAAAAAAAAACGAAAACTAACAAAATGGTTGCGAGTGTGTACCGCGAAGGTTTGAGCGTTTGCTGTGATGTGAGAGCAAAGAACCTTTCAGAAACACGCTGTGCTGCTGCTGGCCCCGCAGATCCTTGGCGCGCTGCCAAGTCCGCCGGGTGAACCATCGCAGCCGGCGCTGGCCAGAACAAAATCACTGGACGATAGCGAGTTCGTAATGCGAATGATCCATCTTGCGATGGCTTGTGGCTGCGAAGAAATAGAGACATATTAGAGTTGATATACTGGTGCATCCGCCTCGTATTCGGCACCTGGTGGGGGCTGCAGGAGGTGCTGCTCATATGTCGAAGATGCATTTTTGCTATGGGTGCCCGAAGGCGGAGTTTTACCAGTGAGTGCTTGGCGGACGCCTATGCCAACGGCGCAAGACTAAAGAAAGGCTAAGAACAGGTAACGGTGTCGCCACCAGACCACCACTCTGAAATAGAAATGCAGACGTCAGGTACAGAACAAATTTTACGTCACAGAATGAACCAAAGGTTTATTCGGAATTTTGATTTGAGGGGAAAGTTGTGGTAATTTCTGGCGGGGATGGGGGTTTAAAATTATAGTACGGGGTAGTTATGCCAACCACACCATATAATATAGAAGGGGGCATGGTTGCGCGCGAAAAAAAAAAACATATGAGAAAAGGGGTATAAACCTTTCGAACCAAGTGATACCTTTCCATTATTTATTTCTACTTTCCGACTTGCTTGCAATTTCAGGCCATTGAAGAGGGATCACTGGACACATTAGATCATTCCGACTTCCAAAACACCGACATCCCGTTCGAGGTACCTCTTCCGGAAAAAATGTTCCTCGATGTAAGTACCACCTTCGCTACACTGCGTCAAATGCGACTCTATCCGGTTTTTTTTATGCTCTATTTGCATGACAATGAAGAATACTATGTGTTATATCATGCCCAAGCCCGAGGTACGCATGGTCATTGTACTGCATGCCTGGTGAAGCCGTGGACTCCCATGCAGGAACCTGTCTCTCTTTTACGGTGGGAGCCGTTGATGGGAGTCCACCATGAGTCGTCGTGTAATTGAAGCCCTTGTAGCTGTAGAAATACGCAAGCCAAAACGACGCAATCCGAAAGCCAAGCCAAGAGAAAGGCGAAGGTAGGAAATAACGAAAAAAAAAAAACGAAAGGAGAATAATAAAGGCGGGAAAAAGAAGGGAGAGAAAGTGGAAGGACATGACGGTTGTCGCCGAATGTTTTAACTAAACCGTAGCCTATTTTAACCAATATATATATATTTTTTTTCTCCACAAACCTTGTTTTCTGTTTTGAATTAGCGTCCGACACATGCCTCCTGCTGCTGAACAACTATGAAGAGAGATGTGAAAAAACCAGCAGGGAGGGATACATCCAAATGGGCTATTGGCGGGGTAGTTGGTCCTTGAAGTCGAGTGAATGAAACAGAGCACACGACAAGGACGTGACACAACAACACAGGTGCCAAAATAAATTGCACCAAAGAAGAACAAGGCTGACTCCATCTAAAATAGAGAATCGGCTATTTATATCTTGGTCATGACAACAACACAAAACGGTTAAAAATGAAGGAAGGGATGGTAAAACTAGGTGGTACGTATATTCGCCACATATATATTCTATAGCTTTTCGCAACATATGTTACGAATAGCTATAGGATTAACATGCTGTCTTATTTCTTGTACTCCTCATTCCAAAGCAGTCGACATCAGGTAAGACGTGCTTCAAACGACTGCGCCCCGTTCATTCGGAAGGAAGGATAGCGTATACGCGGCTTATACGGCTCTCAAATGCGTGCCCTCGCATGCTAGCGAAAAAGGTATACCACTGTGGGCCCCAAGCATGTAAAATGTAAAAGCATGTAAAAGGCGATGTCGCAAAGGACTGCGTGTTTAAACGGTTGGATGGTAATGCCGTTCAGGTACATCGCTGCCTCCAGTTGGGCGAACCACCCGCCGACGCCTGCAGGGCGGAACGCTGGGAGCGGCGGGTCGAAACTTGGGTCCTGCCAGTACGCCATGCTAGGACGCCGCTGGGATAGAAGGCACGGTTCACCGGGTCACCACTGTTGAAGATTTGCGGGGTCGCAGCGGAGCACCAGAGCAAGATGACCAGCGTGGCAGGCTTCCAGTTGGGTCGAGGGTTGCACCTGTGATTAGCAACATTTTTCTGAGCGACATGGATAGGAAGGTAGCTGCGGCCTCGGCGGAATTGTTCTTGAGGGCTTTCAGATACGTGGATGAATTTTTAGTCATCGTGGAAGGGTCTGACCCTGCAGCGGAAATGGCTGATGTTCTAAGGGTGTTCAGTCAGTTCGGCCGTGGTCTAAGTTTTACTACGGAGGTTTCTGTTGGCAACGAGCTACGCTTTCTTGACATGTCTTTGTGGGCTACTCCGGGAGACCTTTGCTGTATGTATCGCCCGCGCACCGTCAAGCCACTCCTCGGGCACTCAAAACTGATCAAGGACGGTATCGCTGTTTCGTGCCTTAAGGCCGCCACATCTAGGTCGTGCCACCACCGTGTTGCGGAAAGTGTGTCAGAGTAAGTGGTACGATTGAAAAGTAGTGGTTTTCCCGACCACGTCATCTCCAGGGCAGGAGAAAAAGTTCTGAGGTGGGTTAAGACAGGGGCCAATAGAAGAGGCCGTGTTGAGAGTGAGCGCCGTAGACCAGCTGTCATTCCGTACGCTCACAGGCTTTCCCATGGGTTAAAGAGCGTGGCAAAGAGGTACGATGTTAGGGTGGTGTTCTCGGCTCCTAAGAAGCTCGCTGCAATTTGCCCACAAGTGGACAAAAAACTAGCGGCGGGTATCCACAAGAATCGCAAGGCCTGTACAACAAAACATGTGGCGCCTTTCATTCCTTGCAAAAAGGGTGTTGTATATCGTTTGCCACTGTCTTGCGGTAAAGAGTATATCGGGCAAACGGGGCGCTGTGTAAATGTAAGGCTCTTTGAGCACCGCAACTTACTCGGCAGTGACTCGCGAGACAACCTTCCCGCACACGGCCTTGTCAGATTTGGAATTTAGGTACTTAAATAACTGGGTGCACACGCGCGCTGCTCCTGTTTAGATCATCTTTCACGCCTTGCACGTAATCTGTAAGGAAGGAGACTGCAGGGTCAGTAGACCCATCAATAGAGCGAAGGCATATGGTCGATAGAAACGCACCCAAATGAAAAAGTTGGGTTGCAGAACCACTTCTTGACCAAATCTGGATTCCAGTTCCCTAGAGCCCCTTTCCATCGTATGTTCCCGTCTACTTGCCTGAGGTGCCGCTTTACCTATCATCATGTCTCTTCCATTAAAAAGGACCATTCCCCGTGCTGTCATGCGTCGCAAAGCAGGATCACTATTGTCGCTGTGCTTTGTCGGGATTCATTTACTTAACAACAAAATGAAAAAAAGCAGCCAGCAGCGGCATTAACTGTAGCAGGCATTCTTCCGCCAAGTTTACACAGCTTCAGCTAACCCTCGTGAGTGTTACTCATTGCATACTCTCAGACATTCGCATTAATTATGCGATGTTCTGTACCTTCCACGCATCCCCTCCCTAGGCGCGCGCTCCGTTTACACTTTCTGCGGTGCGTGATGTCGTTGACGGGGCTATGCCCCACTCGAGTTAAGTTGTTCTTCACACAGGCCTGAACGTGCCTTCTGCGAGGCGGTCCTCCGTGCATGATGTTCCTTTTTTACCTCAAGTTTGTGGTTGCGAATTCCGCAGGTCTTTAGTTTCAAGGATGCTTGCCCTCGCCTCTCCCTTCCCACCATTCCCTCCCTTTGTTTTATTTCCAAAGATGTAGTTATTTCGAAGATCTGAAGTCTCTGTCCACATAGGTGACTTCATGTGTGCCTTGTAGATTTATTTGATAGCTGCACGACATTTTCGTCTTCAGCGGCACTCGCAGCTGAGCAATTAAGTCACACCCACTTGCTCTATTGCCTATGCCGTTGGCAGGGCTTTTTTATGGCGCTGTAAACCATCTCTCATATTAAATTTGCAATAATCTTGCTGCTCTGTCCTTCGCGGGATTATTTTTAACTAAAGAATATACCAATGTGCTTAGGCCTCTTCCTTGACCCCGTGTGGTCAGTCTCTCCCGTCATTCATCCTGCTATGTTCCCTGCATTTGCGTATAAGCTGTAGTGCTCGTAGAAATATTAGGTATCTATTATATGGTTGCACCAATTCGAGTTTTCTTGGGAAGCATGCCGTGAGTACGAACAATGCTCTTCTGAAGGATAACCCCATCGGTTAAAGCCCGTTAGAAAAGGATTGGTTACTTTTTACTGCAGTAAATATATCAGTTACAGTCACTAGCACCAAGTGCTTAAACACCAAGCAAGAGAAAAAAATAGCGAACAGCACAATGCTTGTCTGTACTACGCATGGAAACAAAGTTCGACGTTAGCTCTCATGAATGTCCATCATCAAAAAAAAAAAAAAAACGTGTTCACGCGGCTTCTATAATTTCCATCGCTAGGAATGCAACCTTCAATCCCCCTGCCAGCAACTTTGTTGCAGATAACGGCAGTGTGATTCCACGTAGTTTATTTCTATTTTGGCCAGCGTCTTCCCTAGCTATCGTCGCATGCACTCACTGATGTATTAGCACCAGCAAAGATGTTCGCTTAGCCTCAACGTTCTTAACAAGTCATAGGTGTTCTTAACTGGCCCATTGTCGCCCGAAATATCTCTGCGAGTGGGATTTGTTAGTGATAACATTAGAGTAGCTTTGTCATCTTCATATTCGAAACGACCGTATGACGTTGAACTCGAGCGTGCTCGCTGGTAGAGCGCAGCATATAAGTAAACTTCAATTTAGCCAGCTATGGTCCCGCCCACATTGTTTCCGACAGAGACAAACTTTAAACGGCGCACGCCTTCTCCGCTGCTTCACAGTAGGCAAACTTTCGAGCAATGCGAACTTCTACGCCCACTTTTCTCGTTACCTTTTAGCCACCCTAGTTCAGTAAGGCAGGCTGCTCCGTTTATCCTCGTGCGCTAATTCCTCTTTCGCATTTTCTACGCCAGTTTCCCATGGGTTGCCACCCGCTCTTTCATTTGGAACTGTCGCAACACGGACAACACAGAGCACTCGGCGTTCATTATGCGCCGCTCTACCGAGGCTCTAATTAGCCCCAATGGCCGCAAACGCCCAGCTTAAATTTTCTCCCCATAGGCTCCACTTTCGTACCTCTCAGTGCCGGTGTGCTTCCTTGGTAGCGCACACTGCGTGGGCTGATGACACCGCAGTTGGAGGAAGCTTGAATGCAGGTCCCCAGTTTTTGTATTTCTATTTTTTTAGAAACTTGAGTACATCCCGCCACATCGTTCCTCGTTACGGGAAGCCTCGCAGCCAGTGCTCCGACGGGTCGACTCGGAAACCCGCACAAACACGACACTCGTGAAATGAGATTGGTTGAGGGCCGAGAACATCGCTCTAATCAACTGCAACAAGCACGATCCTTGCTAGTGATGCGCGGCAAATAAATTGCGAGAGCTGCTCCTGACGTGTTTTTTTTTTTTCGTCAAGCTTGCGAACTAGAGCATGGTGAGAGATGCATAGAAATCAATCCAGATATAAATAGCCGCGTAAAAAGGACTTAAAAATCTCCTAAAATACTGAACGTCTTTAAGGATTTCAGTAATGTGCGTACTGGGCGTATTCAAAAACGCAGTTTTTCAACCAGGCGTAGATGAGAAGGCCACTGCCTCTATTTTCAAGCGAATTAACTAAATAAGCAATCAGCAACCAATCAGCAATAAGCAAGATATGTTGCAGATCAAGTTGATTGGTAATCATTGTGAGAAAGGCAGCGCTGTCCGGAGAAGGACAAGCACAACAAGTTTGCGTGTGAGATTGCGTCCTTGTTCTTGCCCTTGTCCTTCGTCCGCCAGCGCAATTTTTCAATGAATGGCCGTCAATAGTGTGCATACTGTGTCACTGTTTAACAAGTCCACCCTCTCCATTAATAGCGTACTGAACGAGACATCTCTTCAACTCCATAACTTTACACTCCTCGTGCGACACCACACTATGGCTAACCCTCGATTCCCTACGCTTCTCTAGCGCGAGGAGTCTGCACCCAAACGAGGGTTCCCCACGCCACCGTGCGAAAGCTACTAGTACGAACAAAGCTCCACTCTTCATAGTCAAAATATTGTTTTTTTTTTTTTGCCGTTCACTCAATTATCAGTATCTAGCTTCACCGCCGAAGCGATTTTTTTTCTGCCCGGTTACTTGAGCTAAGTGGGTAGAAGAAAACGAAATCATGGTTTCGCGTGGGGCTCGCGGACAGCGCAGAAGGCTCTTAGTACAAGTCACCATCTCTTTCGGAAGCCATGTCTGTCTTCTTCAGGCAACTGCTGCTTCCCGGCGGCGACGGCTGCTACGACTGCCTGATTCGGACCGACGACGGCGGCGAGTTCAGGGCCCACCGGTCTTTCCTGTGCACCACGAGCCCCTTCTTCCGGGCGGCGTTCCGCGCCGAGTACGGTTCCCGCAGGGAGATTCTGCTCACGGGGGTCTCGGCGTCCGTGCTTGACATCCTCCTTGGCTACTACTACGCGGATGAGGCAAGTCTTGGGAAGGAGTTAACAGGTGGAGGAGTTGAGAAGCCAAGCATCGTAATAACGAGCCTGATGTCTCGCCAGTGGTTGCAATAGCATTCTAGAGATGGCGAGACAGTAGGGTGTTAAAGCATCCCTTTCTGAGAAGTCGCAGTAACGGTTTTGAAGTGCTGTGTCCGCAGCATGCAGGAAAATGCTTGAGCACTGCCACTTCAGTTACACCTAAGAATCTCCGTGTTGCTCAGGAGGCAAGCGTACTGGTGGTAGGGAAGCGATGTTCTGCCGTGGCAATGCTAAGTGGCACCTCGCATTGGCATCAGCATTAGTTTGAATAAAGAACGGAAGCATATTTTTTTTTTTGCAATGTTTAGTAGGTACCTGAAATCAGGCGGCTTTCTTTTACATATTCTGCCTAAACTCACGGCAGAATATGTAGAAGAAAAACAGGATAAGTTTTCTTTTTCAAGAGTTCTCCTGCTTATGATACAAATGTGTCTGTGACCATCACTGCAGTTGCGCATCAACAACGGCAACGTGGCCGATGTGCTGGCGGCTGCCGACATGCTGCTGATGGAGGAGGCCCGTGACCAGTGCCTGGACCACCTGCTGCACAACATGGACGTCGACAACTGTCTCGGCTTAGCCGCACTGGCGCTGTGGCACCACTGGCCGAGATTCCGAGACACTGTGTTCTCTTTTTTGCGCGAACACTTCGGCGCGGTGAGTGAGAGCTTCTTTATTTTCGATGGAAGATGTACCCCCTTGGCCGAAAGCAACCGAGCAACAGGTTTTTGCTTCTCAACCATAAAACGAAGCCTCTAAGGCGCCTGTAAAGACCGAAAGGTGCCAAAATGTGACGATAAAGGTTCACCTTTAAATATATTCAGAGCCTAAGGGCTGCCAGAGTAAGTGCTTCGCTAAGTGGCTAAGAAAGAAACCACTGTTGCCCGGTTACTTTTGGCAAATACGGTATGTGGGTGAATAGTGATTCATAATCGAGGTACTGCGAGCATCACTGTCAATTGCTGCACTATCCGACATGTGAGCGTATTAAATAACACTGCGACGGATGTTTAACCAGGATGTTCGGCTATCGAGGCGTATGAGATCGCAGCGTGGTGCTTATAATATGAAAGTTACGCATGAAATGCTTATTGTCTTACATCTGCGTTTTGGAGCAGAAATTTCAGCCACCGATATCAGTGTGGCGAAGGTCGTGTGAAAATGGTTTGAGGTTGACAGCAATTTAGTCCTCACGCTACAGGTCGATCGATTCGTTTTGGGCCCAGTTGGCTGCCAAGATGGCACTGCGACTGTTTGCCTTCGCCTCCTGAATTTTCTAGCTGCGTCTTCCAAACTAGCCGGGCCACACGGGATGCACACTTGCTTCCTATACATTAGCATGCATGCCACGTGATGTCGCCTGCGCCTGCCTCAGGAAGACTAAAAGCCACGTGGTTCGAAAGTCCGTTCCGGCCCGGTAACTACAGGAAGCTTAGGCATATCGCAAACCCTCGTTTTTCAATGGTGCAAGAAACGTGTGCGATGGCACTAGAAGCATTGTGAAGCGTGAATTCATTAAATTTGCTTCAGTGTATGTACCGCACAGTTCGTCTAAGCAGGAGTTCACTTGCGAAAAAGAAAGCTTATGTTTAAAAGTTTGCCTCGATAAATGTCTCCAAATTACTTGTTTCGTCTGCTTGTCGCAAATATATTTCCACAGAAACCTTCTCTTACATGTCACGGATACGCAAGTTAATAATTTCACGGGACTGGAAAATTAAACATTCATGAAGAAATGGCGGAAAAGGGTAGCTTCAAATGAGGCAAAATATATCATGACAGAGATTAGACATCGGTTTTTGTGTTAGAAAATATTAGAGGCTGTTTATTTTAAGCATGAAATGCTTTTAGCTCCCGTTGTCGGCAGTGTGGTGACGTCACGCCGAGACCGAGAGCCACTCATCCGGGCTCTGAAACGAGAACATCCGGGCACCGTACGAGTCTTAACGAGATTTAACGATTCTCTGTAAGCCCTCCTACGCGACCGGCATGCAAGCGCCGGTTGGTCTCCAAACGAGTCACAAAAAATAACTGCTGCCAGTGCCTTCTCAATGTTTATCAAGATATCAGTCGGGCTGTGCGTCTGATAATGCACGGAATTATAATTTCCGATTTCTAATAACGCGTGCAAAAAGCACATACATGCCACATCCGGGCACCGTACGAGATTTAACGAGACTCTCTAAGCCCTCCTACAGGACCGGCATACAAGCGCCGGTAGCTTCGCGCCGAACGGGTGGTGGCGTTCCTCACTTCCTGTATGGTACGGTTCGGGTGTCCACCGAGATGACAGAGAATTACTGCGCCATTTACTTTCCTCAAAAAGCGTTTCGTTCAAAGGGCAAGGCATCGCGCCGAACGGGTGGTGGCGTTCCTACCTTCCTGTAAGCTGCGGCTAGGGTGTCCACCGAGATGGCAGAGAATTGCTGCGTAATTTCCTTTCCTCAAAAAGCGTCGCGTTCAAAGGACGAAGCATCACGCCGAACGGGTGGTGGCGTTCCGCGGACTGCCTGGCAGCGCTACAACACGCTGTCGCGTTCCACTCCTAAAGGCGAAGCTTAAGCGTCATTAATTAGCAGTTTATTAGTATTTAGTCATTAATCAGTCATTACACACTAATCAGTAATTTGTCATTACTTCGTCATGAATTATGTGTGACGTAATCTAGTGGTAACATCACCAGTGTCACATACGCAAAGTGGTGCTGAAAACGCTTTCGCCTCTACGCACTTCGGACAGTTTCGAACGCGCTGCATATACATTCTTGTCAGGCCTGCGTCTCATCGTGTCCGCGCGCGCTTCGCATTATGCCCGTAATCATTTCATGCTTACTCTACTCTCGGTTACGGGAGAGGCAGAGATTTTTTTTTCGAACACGTTTTTAATCTACCCTGCCTGTTCAGCGCAATTGTCCCAGACGTAAAGAACTGCTTGGCGCTGCCATCTACGCCAACACTGCATATTCATAGCAGCCGGTATCTTTGCGCTAGAGACTTCTTGGTTTGGTTTATTGGGGTTTAACGTACCAAAGCGACTCAGGCTATGAGGGACGCCGTAGTGGAGGGCTCCGGAAATTTCGACCACCTGGGGTTCTTTAACGTGCACTGACATCGCACGGTACACGGGCCTCTAGAATACCGCCTCCATCGAAATTCAGCTGCCACGGCCGGGACCGAACCCGCGTCTTCCGGGCCGGCAGCCGAACGCCATTACCACTTAGCCACCGCGGCGGGGCATGAGGCTTCTGTTAACACTTTGCGCTCAAGGCTAAGAAATCGTTTCTAAAGTAGGAAGCGTATCATTAGTTGAAGTTCGTCGCAACATTCGGCTGATTAATATCACGTTTGCTTTCTGTTGCTCACCGTGTGCAGGTATGGCGAAGCAGTAGCGAGTTTTCGAGGGCTTCAACAGGGCTGCTCGTCGAGCTGCTTTCTTCGAGCGAGCTGAACGTGCGAGACGAGGTGGACGTGCTGCATGCCGTCCGTCTCTGGTACACGCAAGGCCGTGCGCGCACAAAGGAACGGAATGCCGGCCTGTTCATGCTGCTACAGTGCGCGCGGATCGGCCTGTGCAGAGAATCGTGAGTGGGGCACTCTGTACCCAAGGGCTACTTAACGCATGCTGCACTTGTTTTCGAGAGTGCACGCGGCTACACACATAATCTCCGCTTACCACTGTATAAGCAGCATTCCTCCTATTAAAGTCTGCGTGGCAGCACTGAAGCAAAGCTCACGGAAACGAATTCGCAAAACTGCACTTCCGCGCCTCTCAGATTATTACAGCAGGTAGGTTTGCTTTAGTACGCGAGGAAAATTGTAACTGAAATTGAAATTATTCCCAAAGCCTACGCAACTAACGATAGCTTGGAAGCGGGGTGGCAGTCTCCAGCTTAACGTAACCTCTTCAAAGGGCCAGACAACGAAGCTTGAATGCTTGTGTTTTAAGAGACATGCAATTATCATTCAATGAGCATTCTTTTCCGGCAGCCCAATTTGGTAGAATTATTAAGCCAGTATATTATCTCTCTCTCTATTAGCCAATGGTCTGTTGCAGTACATTGGCCTTCTGACACTGGATCTTGGTGCCTTTATCGAGACTGCCGTCACAGTATCCATTAGTTTCATGCGCGCAAAAGTGCGCACTCAGAATGCTCTTGCTGGAATCTCGGTTCCTGATCGGCCCAAGCTAATGGCGCTAGTCGAATAAACAAAACCCGAGGTACCGACGAGCTCGCAACCGGTCGCAACATTTCCAAGCTCAACGTCACCGCAACCAATCTCTCGGCCACCAGTACCAAACATCCTTTCACTCAAAGGAGATTTTATTGCGTGCGGGATTTTGTGATCCAAGCCGTAAAATCCAGTCCAAGAAAACTATGGTTTTGATACGCTCGTGTGGCGCAGGACTCTCATCGAGTTTCGGCAGGTGAACCCGACCTTTGCCAGTAGCAAAGAATACCACACGGCAGTGTGCGAGGCCGTACGGACGGGACCCTGCGTGTGCTCACCCAGCCCGCTGCGGCTGCTGCACTTGGAAGGCGTCGGGCTGGAGGCATGCAGAGCGCTTGCCGCTGCGAACCCCCGACACGGCGACGCAGGGTCGAGTGGAAGCGTTGCACCCAATGCGCCCAAGGGTGGTGAGTTGGCATCCGCAGTGACCACCTCTCAGTAGCTGAATTAGGAAAGCAGCGTTTACAGAAAAATGCTGCTTCTCATTTACGGTCAGTTGATCTGCTGCCGGTTTTGCAAGCTTCAATCGCCGAACTCTATCTGGCTCCACTAAATCACGTGACCACGTTCTTGGGGGATCTTGTTACTTAGTGATTAGTCCTCTCCTCGGCTACCTGATATAAAGTGGATTCAATACAACCCGGTCACGGTGGGAGTATACGCGTCTGGTATACTCCCATTGCAACTCGTACTTTGCGCTCTTCGTTCGCGATACGCTGGCTGCTTATTGAAAGCCCAAGAGAGCAAGATCTGTTACGACCATTTTGAAACAGTTTCGAAGAACTAGACCAGAAAGAAAAAATTCCATCAAGGAAGTCCCGAAAAACACAAACAAGAAAACAGTTCTTTCGTGCAGAGATATATGTGCGTACCTGACCACTCGACTGACATAGGTTGAAAGTTGGCCCTTGTGTACGTTACCTCCGTGTTTGCGCGCTCCTATAGCCTCAAGTTGTTTGGTTCACCAGGAGGAATTACCCGCTTCACTTGCGGCCATGCCGAACAAAACTGGACTCTGGTGCACATGGGATACAAATTGAACATCAGCCGTGGTGTCAATAGCATAAGTGTTTTCTAGACCAGCAGCCTAAGATGTGCGTCTTAAAGAGGTCAACTTTAAATGAGCAGCTCTATACGTTAATATCGTTACGCGCCACCATGCGTGTGCTACTACCCCCGGCACTGACTAAATTGTTGGACACCTGACACCTCCGGCACAACTTGCGCTGAAGGAAGCCGGAGAACCCAACATCACCGAAAGTGAACCAAGGATTTGATCTCTGGCGGGCATAACGTGAGCGCTCAGCTCCAAGCTCCTGCCAGCGTTGTCAGTTTCTCTATAAATATAATGAGCCGTTACGTTTTCATTTCATTCGTAACATGTACAGCATTAAAAGCTGGCAATAAAGCCCAACAAGGTTTGAGCGATCTCAGTGCTGTCGATAAGCTCTCTGTTTCAACTCGTCACTACGACAGTGAAATTTTTATCGTGACCCCTCGGTAAGGCGAAAGCCCTTTGGGTAAAGTAAATGAAATGAAATAAAATGCGCGCATATGTAGAGAGGTTGTCGTAAACGGCCGCAGTACCTGCTACCACAGAACGCCCACAGCTACTGCACTTGTGACAATATCTTACCATCTTGAGGTTAGAACCATAATGGTGGTTCAACAGCGCAAACACTCAGAGACCAAGAAAGAGCCAAGACACACACGCCAGCGCTGATGTGTGTCTTGTCTCTTTCTTGGTCTGCATGTGTGTGCGCTGTTGAACCACCATTATGAATCTACACCAATTAGCCCAATGTGCAGTTCTTCTACAGGTTAGAGCCCTTTAGCAGTCATATTTCGTGAGAAATCTAAAACTAACCTGCACTCTTCAGTGAGTACCGTTCAGTCATGCACGTCTTCTGTCGCGCGAAATTGGTCTACTAGGCAGTGAAAAATGACAAAACTGCGAAAGGACAAGAGCTTGTCCGTCGTTTGTTATTTCGTCGCTATCGCTATCATTCATTTCTGTGCCCTCACATTTTGGCCAAGTTATATTCCTAACAGCACAAGTAGAGCAGGCCCTTTTCACGGTATTTATTTGCTTAGATGAGGAGCCACTGTCTGACTTGTTTAATCGCTTAGTAATCATCTCAATGCGAAAGAATTATATGGCTCTGTCGAGTCAGCAAAAAGTTTCCGCAAAACGTGTCCGCAAATTTTGTCCGCATGATCACGTCGTTCTCTGATAATAAATGTGTGAAAGTGTGATTGCGATAGATAGTGTGTGACAAAATGTTGCCGTGGGAAATAGATGGTTAATGAGATGTAATCAGTTAATGAAATGCAAAAAGACGCGAAAAATACACTTAGACGTCAAAACAGCCATGGGCGTCGATATAGTACATGGGCGTCACAACAATCAAGGACGTCGATATAGTATGGGGACGTTTTGCTTTCGCATTGCTCCAATGCGCGTGGCCGCAATGATCTCAAAGTTTTTTACCGCTAATATGGTTATAGACTCCCTGATACCGCGACCAGACATTGAAGAAAGCTTCATAGCTTCCCTCCATAGCCGCATGGTGGGCTCATGTTGATGAGTTTGGGCCGCAGGTCATTACACTTAAACACGTTGGGTAAAACAGCCCATTATTTTCGACTCGCCAGACGAAAATGCCCCATTCTCCCGATCTGTCCGCAGCCATCGCAGCCCTGTTTCGGTTCCCCTGCGAGCGCTGCGCCGGCGCGAATCCCGAGCGCTGGGCTCCGCGCGTGCCACACGAGGTGTTTTTCACGGTGGGCGGCTGGAGCTCTGGAGAGGAACGGGACGCCGTCGAGGTGTACGACCCCCGGGCCTACCGCTGGCTCATGCACACCATGCGGGGCACGACACCCAGGCAAGATGCACGATTCGCATTGAAGGGTTCTTTCGTGTACCACGAGCGAGCCGAGGTCGAAGCATACGCCCTCTCAATTTTTGGAATAGAACTAAAACAAACGCTTCCTTCACCCTTTCTGTGCCATCGTTGCTTCCCTCTGTCGTGACAGTGTTTTGAGGTCGCTACGCATTGTCTCCGTGTACCAAGTGGCCTCAGCTTACGCAGGACCGGGTTGACTGGAGATATATAGGAGAGTCATTTGTCCTGCAGTGGGCGTAGTCAGGCTGATGATGATGATGACGCCACCAGTCGATCCGTCCGCTGCAAATGATATGTGAACAAGTCAACTGAACCGCGAACACACCAAACACAACATTAGCTGCTAGAGAGAACAAGCAGTAGACCTCCATTAGCGCCTCCGACAACCGGGCTTACGCGCCTTCGAAATGAAGACCATCGGCTTTAGTAACTAATCTCCCACAACTGAAATATTGTTTTACAGGACACATTTGGATAGTTTTGTCCACGTTACATTTGTCACCTATAATAAAACGAGCCCAAGCAATGGCTGCAAGGCAGGGTGTGCAATGTGAGAGCGGTAAACTCCTGATCATTTCCAGGGCGTACCACGGCGCAGCGATGGTGGGCAAGTTTCTCTACGTGGTGGGCGGAATGCGGGGAAGCTCGTACCTGCGCTCCTGCGAACGCTTCGACACCGAGCTGTGTGTGTGGGGTCCCTGCTCGGCCATGCACACGGCCCGCGGCTATGTAGCCGTCGCGTCCCTGGACAACTACGTCTACGCCATCGGGGGACGCGACGGTATGCGTTCGCGCTGTCGAGCGTTTTTGCGTGAGCTCTAATTGGCTAGGCTTTGGGAGGAACCGGCAATGTTTATTCCATTCGTGCGTGCCCTAAGAACATGGTCGTGGGCTTGCCTTATATGGGAGCATTCGTCATTCCTGAACTCGATAAATCTTTAGTACTTTTGGTATTGAGCGAGTAGACTAACTATAGGGATTACATTTTTAATACAGCGTTTGTTCATTGTTTACATTTTTCTGAAATGTCATTGTCATTTGGGGCTCCTTGATGCAGACACCGGTCGCACTGCCAGTGTGGAGCGGTACAACCCCGTCTCCAACCAGTGGACTACGGTGTGTTCGATGAGCAGGGCGCGCAGCGGCGCTGCAGCCTGCGCATTCAGAGGTAGGTGTGAACCAATGTTACTGTGTGAACGACAGACTCCGCTCACACCTATTTTTCTCGCGCGCACCCTAAAGAACCTACTCGAGAAGTACCTCAATGCTTAAACGATATACGGTATATCCCGGCGTTTCCGCTCTTTTGCGTCCTTTCTAAGTGAAGGTGTGACTGTAGTAAGCTGTGGAAGTTATTTGCATGCCACGTATGGCTCTTGCTATCGAAGTTGTCTGCACAGGATTGAGGATTTGCATTATTTCAGAACGTTTGTCAAAGTAAAGCTAAGAGTTTGCCGCGCTCTGCGTTGCACGACACAGCAGCCAAGGCCAGCGACTTGCGCTAAATTTCGCTACGGTCGTAGCGGCTCTGATAAATCCCGATCCATGTTCCACACTTAGTTGTAACTAAAATTCGTCGTGAGATATTGCTACCACAAGCCATGACAGCCATATCAAGAATCTGTCACAAAATTTGGGGGCGTAATTGCTTGCCCACAGCTACATCTTGTTTCTGTCGACCACCACCGCATCCATCCTCTACACGTAATAAAGCTGCACAAGCCCTGAGGTTCATCTACTGCGGTATTCCTCTCGTCTAGCACGCCTTTCCCACGCCATCGATTGGAATGTTGTTATCGCTGTAAAAAAAGTGATTTTTGAGGAAGAGAAATGGCGTAGTAACCGTGTTACTATTCTGTGGAGACCTCAACCGCGCCGTAAGGAAAGGGGTGAAGGTGGGAGTGAATGAAGTAAAAGAGAAAGGGGTGCCGTAGTGGATGGCTCCGCAGTAATATCGAACGCCTGGGGATCTTTAACGTGCACTGACATTAAACGGCACACGGGCGCCTTTTCCGTTTCACATCCATCGAAACGCGGCTGCCGTGGTCGAGTTCGAAGTGGGGCACTCCGGGATAACTGTAGAACCCCAGCTTCCAGTTAGGCACATGGCTTCAAAGCATGCAGATTTAAAAATGTCTCGCGTACCTCTGCACTTATCCAGTGTAGTCTGAGTCGTCGCGAGAGTAAGTCTGAAGCGAAGCAGTCCTCACGCCCTCACTGTGTCGCTGCCCGTTCGACGCAGGGAAGCTGTACGCGAGCGGCGGCTTCGACGGCCTCGTGATTCTGAGCAGCGTGGAGGAGTACACGCCTTCGTCCAACTCGTGGTGCCAGGTGCAGCAGATGCCGGGACCCCGCTGCAACCACCAGATGGCGGCGATGGCGGGGCGCATCTACGTCGTCGGCGGATACAACGGCCTCTGCCGCCTCAGCACCAGTGAGGATAGAGAACGAGCGCACGGGCGTGTTCTTCCCTCTCGGGAAACCACGAACGCTGTGCAAGTTCCCTAAAAGAGTCCACGAAAAACATCATCCTTTATTGCCCGCCCATTCATATTCAAGTTGTATTCCTGCCATCGGTGTAGATCGGCGAGTCTGACGTCTTTTTGTTGTCGGTATGTTAGCGGATGTTCTTAGAACGACAATATTTGATGTAATATGCTCTGTAATCCGTAACTTCTAAATTCTCTGAAAAACAGCCTAGAATAGTTGGATAGTTTATACTACTCGCCTTTATACCCGACAAAAGCGCTTGTTACAAGTTACCTTCCCTTTTCAACGCCTTCGAATCGAATAACTTCAATTTATTTATCTGTACCTTTATTTCTCATCATACGCACAACATCATTTTGAATGCTTCCTATATTCGCAAGATTTTACGTTACTGTCTGACTGTTTTTGTCATTGTAGTTTGTTTATGCTAAGGCATTATTAATACCCCTTGTATATTAAAGTTTGACGAATTCTGTATCGCTTTCCATGAATGTTTTTTATGTGCCGCTGGGTTCTTCCTACCAAAATAAACCCACCAGGGACAGTTGGCTGGGCAAGCTGTCTGGGAGAGGCTTGTTTCCCGTCAGCCTCCCATCTCTATTCGTATGATCTCTATCTTTGTTGATCTCTATCCATTGGTATGATTGTTATCTCTGTTGGTAAGATAACATAATTATACGAAGGTAATAAATTCCAGCATAAAGGCCCTTAACACTTCATACCCTCTATATGCCCTTGCAAGGAAAGTGTGGTAAGCATCAGTGCATGTCCTTGAAAAGGTGGTGATGGTTTCCGAAGTAGCACAATCTTGCCGACTAAAAAACAAAGGCGCTTCGGGCAACGAGAACTTTGGAGTACCAAGGACAGATATTACTTTACAGAGTTCTGCAGACAGAAAAATGTACTCAACCGCTTCAAAACACAGTGAGCATCATGAGTCTATCCGTGTCTTGCATGCACCTCTGGCTCCTCAATCTGCGAATCCTGTTTACCGGTAGTTCGATGGTCTGTCTTGGAGGAATAGTCCCTCTTGACAAGTTCACAGAAACATGAGAGACTGCTCAGCAACGGCCGCAGCAAGCTGGACATTTTTATCTTTGTCCCGCGAAAATAGAAGCCCGGTCATTTAATTTAAATATAGTGAAAAAGAAACATTGTGTCCTTTCCCTCAGCCCTCGTCCCGTTGCATATGAGTCTCAGGCCGGCGGAAGAGTGCTGAATAGACCCCAGTATAGGCTCAAGAAACATATCGCAAGTGAATACCGAATTTCGTTAAATTTGAATCCTGGAAAGCAGCAGTAACGTTATTGCTGTAAATTCATATGTTTCTACGGAAGAAAATCGAAACGCGACGCACTAATACGAATAAATTGCCTTCATTGTTCGGCGTCGTGGTGGGAGCCAATACGAGAACATTTGAGAGGAAGGCTGAAATGGCTGCTGTTTCAAGAGCTCTCGTACACTGCATTAACGCCTGTTAAATAGGGCCACTACACGGTAGCATCTCCCTTATGCCACCATTATTTTTTTTTCAACTATGCATCCAACGTCGAAGTATTAGATGCCTATCCATTGGTGAGTTTTTTCTGTCAATTTGAGGTCTCTCCAGTTGACGCAAGTCTCAAAGGGAGTAGAATTGTTTTGCACTCATTGCGTGCGCCAGCCAGGCAAGAAATTTATTTTCTCTCTTCGTCGCCTATGGGCTGTCGGTAGGCACAAGGCAATATCAATGTGTTTCTCCCCGCAGCCTAAACTTGTGGTCTGCTGACTTGCACGCCCTGCGCAGTGATCGCCAGCGAGAAGGACAAAGCCCCGTCCTCCTGGCAGACCATGGCGCCTATGTGCATGGGCCGCAGCACTTTCGCTGTGGCACAGCTGTACGGAGACCTTTACGTCATCGGCGGATTCAATGGTGCACACCTCTCTCTCTCCGCGTCTCCTCAGCTTCTTTTACGAGCAAAGGAACTGCTTGAATCTGCGTTTTACCACTTAGATACTTGCCTGTCCAGTTGCATTTGCTCGGCAAATGTGGTTTCTGCAGAAAGCTTAAGTCCAGAGTGGAAGAATCCAATCTTTTCACGAAATAAAACGTTTTGTTTTCCTTCGATCAATGAATCAATCAATCAATCAATCAATCAATCAATCAATCAATCAATCAATCGGCAGTTAATTACGACGCTTTGCTGCTGGACACTCAGATAGCAGGTGTAATGCATAGGCGCAGGGCTGCCCTCATTTTTAAGAAACCCAAGGACTGCTTAGCACAGATTTCAACGCCATATGCACATGGCTGCTACTAGAACCCCCCCCCCCCCACACACACACACACACGTTTATTTCTGAGGTCAGAATCGTCAGTAAGAATAAATATTAGCGAATAAAGAGGATGAGGGTAACAAAAAGAAATAAATCAGCAATTAGAAGCCATAAACTTGATTTCAGAGGCACTCATTGCACGCAAAAATGCAGCTGGGAAAGTTTGCCTAGTGGAAAAACTACAGAAACAGGCGCTAAGCGCAGCGTCGAAAGATCACTTTTTTGTCTTTTGGCGGCGGGAATCTCTATTATTCCAGAGGTCTTCGTATGCAGTGCGGAAAGCTTTCTTCATATCTCTTTTACAACAACATATATTTCCGGCTCTCCGGTTGCTGAAGTTTGGCTGTTGAAGTTTTAATAAATAAAACAACAGATTCAACTTCCTGCCTAAATGAACGGCTATGGAGCCGTAGTTCTCGACCTATTCAGCTGGCAAGAGAAACATGACCGCCAAGAAGTCATGACTGCTTTAAAAAACAGGGCTGAACACGGTCAGTACTCAGCCTCAATACTGCCCCCTATTAGTGTTCTACTTCACGCACATAAAAAAAAGAATCAAGTGACGCACTGACTTGTATAACTTTCTACAGTTGAAGACTCTCTACAATGCCGTTTGATCATTACTTTTTACTGAACGCAGGAAGAACCACGACAGCCGAAGTTGAACATTACTCGCCCGTGACAAATACCTGGCGGTCCGCCGTTCCACTGAACGAGCCGGTCAGTGCCATGGCCGCCTGTTACGTGAAGGGCCTCGCACTTGCGAGGCGACTGGCCACTCGTGGTGAGTGTCGTTTTACAGGCAAAAGTACAGGGCTTCGTCACACAAATTAATGATTAGAGATCGAAAGTTCAGCTCAGCTTGCGCGAGCGGCGCTTAAATTTGAGGGTAAGTTCAGTTACAACCTGCAAGCATGCATAACCTGCCTTGCCCTGGTTAATAGCTTTCTGATTTAATGGAAAGCATCTCTGCTGCTTAGCAAGTTTGATACATTTGGATGAAACTAACTAGTGAGACATGAAAGGGGATATTTCACGTGCACGTGCGCGTTCAGAAAAAATTTTTTGCAATACTCAATAATTGTTCCTTTATATTGTTTGCAGGAGCGCTCGGGCAATCTGCGTCCGCGCACAATCGTCATGAAACTGGCCAGCTCAGAGAGCTCAGGAATTTATTGCCAACAGATCAAAATGCCACAACACGTTCAACAGCCAGGAGGAGTATCGACAAAATTTAAGACACTTCAGTCGTGCTCGAGGCTCACCACAAAATATCGGATCGCTCAGCACGTCCTGTGCGAATAAATGAAGCACTCCTACCAAGGAAGAGATCAGCTATGTGTGCATCTGCAGTGGTGGAATTCGGCGAGAGTTCATTGCGGTGTTGCTCGACCGTAACATGCGCGTCGTCATCGCAAGGCCTGGCCAACTATGCAGTCAGGTTGTCGGAAAAGCCGACCTGAAGGAATGCCCATTTGTGTGTCTAATTGAAGCGGATTCAACTGTTGAAATATGAAGTGGTCTGTGAGTAGTTAATCACAAAGGAACCGCTGGGCACTGGATCAATAGGCAGCCAGCCATGAACAACGAAATACGGCCCGACAATACGGCCCGACAGTATTCGCCGTTTTCCTCCGGAACACTAGAAATGCCCACTTCTCTCATTCTTGCGCATGCGCCTACTATAAGCGGAAACAGGCTTCGTGCTGTTGATTGTGGAGTAAGATGGCGGAATTATTGTTGTCGTAACAATTAAATGTCATGGGCAAGCTTCTACTACCGGCAGTCAAGTGCAACTCTTGGCACGGCAGCAGCAGCACTGTGACCTGGGGCCATAAATGTGAGTGGTTCCGGCTTGCAGCAATGCGAACCCCTACTCTGTGATGCAGCCCGAGAGTTGGACATTAAAGGTGTGAAGCACGCGTAAACGTGTTCCCTGCGGTGGCCATGCCAAAGAGTTAGATCTCTTAAGCCGAGTAGGGCGCTGCTTTAGCTCGCTCTCGTTGCATACGCTCTACAACTGTAAAACTTCTTGGCCTCATTAATGAAACTAACCATTTGCTGGCTCAAAAACTTGGTCCCTCGGTGAAGATGAAAGCAGCTTAAGGCCTTTAACAAGGACTGCTAACACGGCTATCAAATTTAGCAGTTTTTCGAAGAATCGTAGCTTCTGAGAACAGGAAAACCTCCCGCGAGAAGAAAATTATCTGGATCGTTAAAACGAACGCTGCCTACTGCGACAGTGCCCGCCAATTTCTGCTCAAAAAATTTCTTTTCCTGTAGTCTTAAGCATAAAACCTGCCGTAGATACTACAATCAATAAAGTTAGGACTCTTAAGCTGCACCTTTAGTGACGCGATAGCGCCTTCTTTTTCCTCTTCTCATTCCTTGTCTTTCTCACTTCTCACCTAAGCTCAAGTTGCAGTCGTAGTTCGTCGGCACATCGTTCTCGACAAACCCAATGACACGAACGTCAGCATAGCTTCCGCGCTGTACAAACGGGCAGCAAGCCGCAAGCTTCGTGGTGAACGCGCCTGCGATGTGCGCTGCGTTGTTCGCCGCTCACCGCGTGATTCCTGCGCCCCCACACGGCCCCACTGCGCCCGAACGAGACGAGCGGGAGGCGCTGCCGTCGCGCGCTGTCTGTTGGGGCAGTGGCGTACATTGCGAGGAGGAGCTCTTAGTGGGCGCCGCCTGATGGCGATATGTGCGAACCAAGCGAACAGGAAAAGTAGCGGAAACGTACTTTTGCTACTCGCATAACTGCGACTTCTGTAATTTCCATGCTCATAATTACTAATATACACCACAGCACATGTCTCTAAAGCACCCTTCTAAAACACCATATTCACTAGACGTGCCTTTGTTTATTCCAAACGATACAGTTGGCGGAGTGGTTAGCGCACTCCGAAGGCTTTGGTTCGATTTCCCAACTCGACCCATTTCCTACTCGGTATTATTTATTAATGCTTCTGGGATTTCCCGCTCACGGCCAACGCCGCCGACGCCGACACCGGCGACACGAGGCCCTTAAGGCTATTGTGCTAAAACAAAGCGCATGGCAGCCAATTTCTCACGTGTTGCGCACAGCTTGTTTGAGGAGAAGTCGAAATTGTAGCTGCCAGGCAAGCTGTGAGGTAATGCTGTCCTGAGGTTCTACCTTCCTGACAAGGTTTATTGCTCATCCATGTCAAAATAACTCGGAATCAGGCACGATAGCTTAAATGCACCAATTCCAAGTTTAGCCCCGCCGCGGTGGTTCAGTGGTTACGGCGCTCGGCTGCCGACCCGAAAGACGCGGGTTCGATCCCGGCCGCGGCGGCTGAATTTCTTGAAGGCGGAATTCTAGAGGCCCGTGTGCTGTGCGATGTCAGTGTAAGAACCCCAGGTGGTCGAAATTTCCGGAGCCCTTCACTACAGCGTCTCTCATAGCCTTAGTCGCTTTGGGACGTTAAAACCCCAATAAACAAATAAACCAACCAATGCCAAGTTTACAAAGCAAGCTCAAGCTACCCACGCTTTCCTTAAACCGTGCGTGGCACGCACTCATTTCTTTCAATCTGCTTTTGCTCCTTCTCATCTTATTCCTGGCGGCGTAGTTCAGGTTTCTCACAGTCCGGTGTGAGACAGTTCTCTGGCCTTCATTATCTTGAGCTCCGCCTCGACAAACACCTTTACCCTCCCCCTCATCCATCACTCACGGTGCCGGAGTCTCGCCTTCTTCGGCACATTCAGATGAATGCAGTTATCACCCCGTCCCGCCTCTTCCTCTATCGCTATCGATCGGACCCTTCCTGTCCCAACTGCCCCTGTATCTGTGGGGACCTGGCCCATTGCCTCTTCTTTTGCCCGGCTGCTCAGCAGTCGGGTTCCTTCCCCCCACCCTCTCTATCCATCACCACCTGGCTCGACTGGCTTGGCGCTGAAGGGGAAGAAGAACAGCGGCTTCTGGTCGCCCAGGCGGTCGACATGCTCGGCCTATAAATTATGGTCGATTAAAAGTCTTTTACTACTACTACTACTACCACAACGCAACCTAAAATAAACAGGCAAGGCGGTCTCTCATTGCAGCTATAATGCTCTCCTAGACTAAGGGGGTGTAGCGGAGTTTCAATACTCGGGCCTTCTTGCGCAGATCGCGCTAAACTAGAACGACACTCTCATGCTCCTCTGAGAAGGTTCTGCAGTACCGCGAACAAAAGTGAAAACATATATATATATATATATATATATATATATATATATATATATATATATATATATATATATATATATATATATATATATATATATATATATATATATATATATATATATAGGTTGAAGAATGCAACCGGGAGCAAAGTCCGCTTTTCACCCTCACAGTTGTCACAGAGACGGCACTGCCTGCAATAACGGGCGTAGTGCCTGTGCTGAGCAACCGTTCCCTTCACTGTGTTCTTTTTTTTAGTTCTGGCTCTCTGCGCATATCCTAATATCGGACAGTTTTGCAAAACTTTGTCTGTAAATTTTGAAAAAAAAAATGATAGTGCAGCAATACACCCACGAAAAGGCTGGGAAAGACAATAGACAAAGTTTGTTACTTTTGTAAAAGGAAAAATTACTGTTTTGAAGTTTGAATTCACGGTAGAGGGACAGCCAGAAATAGATTGGCACTCTCAAAGCTTTTTCATTTCTTCATACCTCCGGTAGTCATATTTACACTGTTTTTCTCTGATGTTCAGTGGTTTTGTCATCTGCTGCAATCCCGCAGCTTCTAATGATAGAAGAGTGCGTTGCCAGGACTCGGGAATATATACTGAGAGCCCTTTTGGGAAAGCTTGAGTTTCACGCTAAAAAGATTAAATTGCGACGCTATAAACTGGGTGCCATGATGGATGACGTCCAAGAAGTGCTAAAGGCTGAGTGCCAACTCACAGTTATGGACATCCATTACTCGGCCTCGAGAAACATCTGTAGCTACGCTGGAACTCTTGGCGCGCTTAATGAATTCAAGATTAAAGTTCTACCTTCAGATGACAGTACTATTCAAGGACATTCATCTATCAAAGTGAAAACATTCAGTTTTCAGAGCGCTGGCAGTTGCTCGCTTTTTCAGTTTTGTCAACAGCGCGCCACCAGAATTAATAAGGCACGATGGGCGGTGACATGGTGTGATGCCGAACCCGTCGTTTTGAGGCAGAACTGCGGCTACTCACATAAAAAAAATTCCAGCACCCATTACAACTCCATTATTTTTTTTCACTGGCGTCCACACTGTTCGCAATTAAAGCCTAACAGCACTATCCATTATAAATAGGGTGTTTCACCTAAGATTTTACACAATTTTTAAAAATAGTTTTTTTAGATAAAAGAGCGCTTTTTTCAGCATAGCATTTTCAGCGTTGTACTACATCGGAATACAGCTAAGATGTGCTAACTAGTAGGTTGGTTCACTTATAATTAATAGTTAAACTTTTTAACTGTTGCTGTTAGGCTCCTTAACTATTGAAAGGCGTGTATAGCCCACCGTAAGCGATATACACATCAATTTTTAATTTTGAAAAGGCGCTCACCCTCGGCGGTGTGGCCCATTAAATAATACCTACATCGCGCCAAAATACATGCGCTTTCGACAACCCTGCAGGCAAAGCGATTTCTCCACTGGACACCCGGGCGCCGGGGATCCCATGGACAAGCCCACCGACGGAGCAGGCGATCAGGGCTTACAAACGCACTGTCGACGAATACTTCCACGGAGCAAAATTGGACTTAGCTGATTTAGCACCGCCACACCCATATCGATCCGTGAAGCTCGCATTCTTAGCCGAATACAGTTTTATCTCCTACATACGCCAACCAAACTTTATCTATACCAGTACACTTCCACACCTCAGTGCCCAAACTGTCCACACACATATGCAGACATAGAACACTGCCTTGCACATTGCCACGCAGCCTTCCAGTCCCCCGCCTATCATTTCCCCCTACCCCCACCGTGGCCCATCTGGCTCGCCTCCCTGGATCTGAAGCTGCAACGTGCCCTCGTCGCCTTGGCCCAGGACCTATCGAAAGCGTAATAGAAAGAAGGTTCTAATAAAAGTGTCGCACCACCACCACCACCAGTGGACTTAACTCGCCGAAACAGCTAAATTTTGTTTGGTCACAGCGGCGATGGTAGCCGCGTTTCTGAAATTCTAAAAACTGACATAGATACCATTTAAAGTGGGCTAGACTCGTCTCAGTAGTTTAATAGCCTAAAAGTAATATTAAAAAGGTAACCATTCAGTATTGATCAACCAGCCTGCTAGTTAGCCCGTCTTAGCTTTATTTCGATGTACTATACGCTGACAATGCATTGCCGAAAAAAGCGCTCTTCTAACTCAATAAGTCTATATTCAGACACTGCGTAAAGGCTTAAGTGAAACGCCCTGTATATTCACCCGCATGTAAAAGCTATGACCGTTGCTCTTTACTCTGTTGTTAAAGGTTCCTGTCTAATTTTCAGTCCTGAGCTAATGGCTCATCACACACGGGCTCCCAGCGCGAAATTCTGGGAGAAAATGTGTTAAGGCCACTACTATGCGTGTCAGTCACCGCGTTTTCTTTTTCTTGAACGAACACGAACAACTACAGTGTTCCTCTTTAATATAATTCGGTTTCGGGGCTTCAACTTGCGCTAAGAATCCACTGCCTTTTAAAGACAGCGCATTTCTCAGAAAATTGTGGTCCTAGTAGTTTGGAGCCCTTTACCACAGCACTCACCTTCGCATAATTATGCTCGTTTGAGACGGAAACGAATCATCTAAACATTTAGTAAAGAAGATAACCGTCGATTTGTTCTGTCCAGATATTTAGTGATGTTTTCCGATGTTTTCCTCGGTGCCGATTAATCTTTCTCATGCGTTCCAGAGACCAATGCCAAAGAATTATTGAAATCGGAGCATCTAAACGAAAGTTCTTCTACTTTAAAAATTCAAGCAATAAATTAAGAATAGCTCATTTGCTAAAGACAGGACAAATAAATGAAGACAAATGAGCTAATCTTCCATGGCAAGTGAAACGTGCTGTACAATCTAAAGTTAGGAATACCGGGATTTCACTAGTAAAATATATTCAAGCGAGGTTAAAATCTTCATATTATTCAATCCTACTACACGCACAAGCCATCCACTCCAGGGACACTGCTGCAAACTATAAACATGTGTCGGGACTGTAATTTCCGTAAGATGACAATGGCCTGCAACAGCTCATAATATGCCGCCGCAGAGCGTCGGAATAAAGCATCCGCCTTAACTGCAACTGTCATTTCACAAAACTTTCTCTTCATTTCATAATAATTTTAAATACATTTTTCACATATTACGTTCAACCTAACAGTGCATCACTAGTTTAGCTTTGCTGCCCTTCCTTCAAGCCTCCACTGCACTCCCCCAGCGCAGCGGCAGTTAACGAGCATGGGGCGCTGGAATCCTCGTGTTTAATATCTCTCTCTCTGCCATCCCCGACGTCTGCCACCGGTATCTAGATGGTCTCTCTTTCATCCTACGTCACACAAGTTCTACCTTCTTTTGGATTTTTGGTACTCCCTGCGCCTTAATAGCAAAGAGGCGTCGTCGAAATGCCGCATGCGTTTTGCTCGGGTCTTCTCGCGTGGGCACGCCTTGGCTTCCCATTGGGCGCTCTGCGA
The DNA here is from genome assembly GCF_055824585.1 of Amblyomma mixtum. Lineage (NCBI taxonomy): Eukaryota > Metazoa > Arthropoda > Arachnida > Ixodida > Ixodidae > Amblyomma > Amblyomma mixtum. The sequence continues at coordinate 197,854,880 of NC_143014.1, forward strand.
AGCGACATAGCCCTCGTTGGCTTCCCCCGTCACAGCCCAACCTAAGGCGAGAGCCGGTGACAACGACGCCCGCTCTACGTGGAAGTCTCTTCCGGTAATGCAGCATCGCTGACAACTCGCTGTAGCGCTGATTGCTGTCCGCGGCTTCCGTTTCTTATTTCCTAGCGCGCCGTTTCCTGTCCGCGAGGTTCTGACAACAGTTGTTGGTGCGCGTCTAGAAAGCTTCCGCGCCTTCCTGTTCTTTGTCGTGCGTGTTTTGCCTGCTCCTAATGGCGTCTCTCTTCAGCAGGATGCGCCCTCTGAAGTCTTCTTCTTTCTTGCCTGCTTCTTTCCATCAGCGCAGTGGAGACATTAGATGACCCTGGCGCTCTTTTGCTTCGCTATCTTTTGTTGGCAAATGACTAGCTAAATGAATGATTCAAAGACGCCGTCGGGGCATACACCAATGCCTCATGAAAACGACAATGCTCCTCATCAGATTCTTGTAAAAGCTTAGCCTCTCAATGGAAGGCACAGCTGAGCATGAAGGAAATTTACATGAGCGCGCATCGTTTCCGGTACGGTTAAAAGAGTGCACAAAGCAATTAACTTTTTACAAGAGCGGTTTTTTCCTTCAGACACAGACGAGCAGGTCTGCAACATGCGACCAAGGTGTAGTTCCGGAAAGAAATTCGTAAAGGAACGGCAGGGTAGAGATTTGTGGAGCATGTGACAGGAACAGGGCACCGGGAGCAAGAGGGAGTGCGCGGCCAAGACTGATGCGTGAAGGGTGCTGGTATGCGGGGGCAAGGACGCCATGTAAAATGGAACTAAAAGTAGCACAATGGTTCACACAAGTCACACAGTAAATGATTCATTTTTTTAATTCGAGATGCTTGTAAATGATTAATTACTCTGAACGCTAACATTCATTAGAATATAAGAAGTTATCTTGGTGATAAGTGTTTAATTTTGTTGTACAGATTTTCTTTTGTCATGCCCATTAACCTTACATAGAGATTGCAAATATCATCCTTGGCACCTAATGAGTTTTTTTTTTCTCTAGTAGAGTCTTTTCCGTAGTCATATCTTCTACAGAAAGGGTTTTAAAATTTGGTAGGAGTAAATGCACCAAAATGCCTCTGACAGAAAATGATACCAAAAGCAGGAAATAAATGGGCTTCAGGAAGCAGAGGTGGTATATAATAAAATGAGAGAGACAGGAAACTGTACCAGGATAGATGAGAAACAGGTAGGTGCAGGTGATAAGATGAAGAAGCAGTGAAATTAAAATGTAATTAAATACGGTTGGTTTGGTTTATTGGGGTTTAACGTCCCAAAGCAACTAAGGCTATGAGGGACGCCGTAGTGAAGGGCTCCGGAAATTTCGACCACCTGGGGTTCTTTAACGTGCACTGACATCGCACAGCACACGGGCCTCTAGAATTTCGCCTTCATCGAAATTCCGCCACCGCGGCCGGGATCGAACATGGCCGCGGTAGCTGAATTTCGATGAACCCCAATAAACCAAACCAATCGTATTTAATTACATTTTAATTTCACTGCTTCTTCATCTTATCACCTGCACCTACCTGTTTCTCATCTATCCTGGCACAGTTTCCTGTCTCCCTCATTTTTAAATACGTTTTAAAAAACGGAGAGAATTGCTGGGAGAAATAAAAAAAGAAAGATATCACAGTGGCTTATCTCTGCTATGCCAGGATATACATAGCGTGAGCGCGCAGCGGCGAGCGCGCGCGGCGGGGCGCGCCAGCTGTGCACAGTGACGTCACTCGCTCCTCGCGCATGCGCAGTATGGTCGACGGAGGGAGCACGCGAAATCACAAATCGCAAAAATCAAAAATAGAGTATTCTAAAGGTGTTTCTACCGTGACCAGCATTTCAGTCACGCAAGCTGCTCTTTCAAAGAATGTAGTTGCTACATTAAGAAGCAAAGTAAGTAAATAGAAAAGTACAACATTATCTCGACTAGATTTTCATGGTAAAGTGGCACTGCACACGCTATTGACACATCATTTACTTTCCGCGTGAGCTACATACTTGCGTCAAACTAAGCGGCAATGTTTCAACTTTTTTTTCAAAGGAATTACCACCCTTTGTTAAAAAAGATTTTTCCGAAAATTCGATCACGAACAGCGCGTCCATTCTCCACCCTCCGCCCACAATACGTGGAGAATAAAAAATGGTTAGCTTTTAATGCACTTAAACTGAGTAGACGTGCGAAAGCATGTGTTTAGCCTGACTGGCTCCGTCAAACGTGGCAGCAGGCTTTAATAGTTTTAAGAGTTTAACGGTTTTGGAATGAACACATATGTTTTACGAGCCTTACGAACGCAAAGAGCAAACACACGAAATGAACATCGCACTAAAATATTCGCGTTGCGTAAGTTTGCAAGGTATGTGTCGAGATCAGCAATAAAAAAGAGGTGTTAGAATTTGCGTTCTTTTTCCTTGCCCGAAATAAATTCTTCACCGCTGTTCACCCCACTTCCCGCGTAGCTTTTAGTAAACATCCTGTGGTTTCGCCGCATGCTTACACAGCAGCTTCTCGCACTTTGACTAATTTGGTACACAGAGGAAGGCGCCCTATGAGTATAACCAAAACTGCCCAAGAGGTTCTCCCAAAGTGTAAAAGATAAATAAATACTTTCTTTCTTCGTAATCGTTATCAAGTTGTGATTGTTGCCAATTGCAGGCATCATGAGAGCCGCTGGCCAAAACATCGTCTCCGGTATGTGCAAGCAGATATACTGAGTTTGGCTACGTGTACGCTCATGTGGAGTTTGGCTACGTGTACGCTCATGTGGAGTTTGGCTACGTGTACGCTCATGTGGGACGAGTCTAGATGCAAATGGACCACATATCATATGGTTTGTTCATGCCAGGAGTGCGAATTGGCACCGTTTATCGTGGTGTCAGCCAGAAGGAGTGCTGGGGAATATAGAATTTGGAATAAATTCAAACGGCGTGTTACCTAGGGAAGTCCGCAATCCAAGATCCGCAAACAAGCGGCGGTGAGAGGGCTTCACATACAAAGCTTCAGTATCTCTTTCACAACGAGTAAAATTTGGGTGCTTCGTGGTTACGACCGATGGCTGATGCTGAAGAGGCGCGCTCGAGGACTGTAGTCCCAGAGTGCACTTCGCAGCACGCATGCGCAGTGCCCCCGGTGTCCCGCAGGTGCTGCACAAGTACGTGGTATGTGCGCCAGCCAGCGGATCGCCGACGGAGCGCCGGCCCTGTCGCAGAACCTGAATATCTACCGGCAGATCGCTGCCAGCGTGTTCGCGCTGCCGGGCCTCTACGGTGCGCAGGCCTACCGAACCTGGTCCGAGCTCAGGGACGTCCTCCATGACCTCGTAAGCAGGGAGGGGAACTGCGCTCCATAAACCTACTCGGGGATTGGAAAGCTCCAGCAATTGCCTATGCGCAGCGTATGAGTTCGATGGTGATGCTGGAAACTTTGTTGTAGACACCCTCTATCCGGGGCTGTAAAGGGTAGAGGAGGTGAGACTGATGGGGCGAGACAGTGTCGGTAAGGCCCAGCTAGGTAGCCGGGCGCACTAGTGCTCGCATGGTGGCCGCAGAGGGCGAGAAGTGCGTCAACCGCTCTTTGAGCCCAGTGCGATGTGCGTGCAGAGATGTTCATGTAGACTATCGAAGTGAGGCACCATGCGGACAGCATCACAAGGTGTGTAGAGTGTTCGGTGCTAATGTACAACGCACGCAAAGGAAAGGTTTGTAGCCGACTCGAGACTCTGTGCTGGGTTTTTAACCAATGGTTTTGTGCCTGCGTCGCCCAGCTACAACCTAATCGGAACAAAAAATCGCAAGGTCGCTGCAGCGTAACAAAAGTGGTGATATTTTCTCTAGTCTGAGTTTTCGCTACAAATGGAAAGAAAATGTTCAGGCGATGTTTGAACACAAAGGCCTGCGTGACAGAAGACAAAAAAAAAAAGGTGCCGCGTTTTCGCATGTGTATACGCTCGCGATGTCCTCAGCAATTGTACCCACTCGTGCAGGTGAAGAACCTCGAGGCCAGCGGTCAGGACGTTGGCGACTTCGACAAGCTGCTGCTCATCAGCAACTATTACGCCACCCGATCTTCGTGCCAGGGTCAGGAGACCCTCGCCGAGCATGCCATGAAGATCTCCGTGTCGCTGCTGCGCTACACGGAGTACATCCCTCCGGACAAGGCCTTCTACGAGGCGGGGCCCGCCTGCAAGGCACGCTGTTGGCGCAATTTTCCACCGTGCACGTACCCTTGTAGGCGAGAAAACGTCTGCACATGACAAAGAAACTTTAAAACCTCCCAAGTAGGGCTATGCGAATATTCTAAATTTTTGAATATTGTATCGGATATCGTCCTATTTGTTTCGCTGAACGAATGAAAGAGTGCACATTCAAAAATATTCCAAACAAATCGAACGCAATCTAAAGTGTTCGAATGGTTTTCGAACAGCAGGTGCAATTTTTGAATCGGGCACGTCATACTTCTCTTCAACGCCTGTTTCAAAAACAGGGCCCCCTTCGCTGATGTAGTACAGCTCTGCCTTGGTTGGTGTGCAGGTTCAGCGCCACGACGCGGTGCATTTGTGTGGCCGCGCTCGCGGTGCTGAAATATATGGCCTTCAAGACTGGGTGACGTGTGACAGGGTTCAGCCAGGCCCAGCAAACCCTGCTTTCATGCCTGACATCGTAGGCCATGGCTCATAACTCTCGTCCCTGTCATCAAATGAGATGTGGCGCTAGTTCGTTCGCCGTCGTCGTCAGTAGCAAAGGGTAATTTCCTGAGGCGCATGAAGTGAAGACCACAGAGTGAAAATGCTGACTTCGTACTGCGTGCCTCGCAGTTGAAATCACTGTTGCGTCCTTCGATAGCTACAGCTTTAACTCCAAGAGTTATACCCGTGCCACACGGACAGATTTAATGCCATTAAGTGCTTACTGCCTTAAGCTTTAATGGCATTCGTGCGGTGCCACACGCATAAATTTAATGGCATTAGCCTTACTGTCATTCGCGACCTACTGAGTTCGCCACAACTCATTCGGCCGTGCAATGTGTACTCTCGTTCCCATTCCACACGCAGAAAAGCATGCAGCTTTGTCAGTTACAACTGCCTAGCACACTATAAAATGGTTAATTCTTAACTTTCAGCCAGATGAGGCACCTAAACCGCATTTTCGATGCGAAGAACGCCATTTTAACCAGCCTTATTGACTGGTACTCTCGACTTATCTGCTGACATGCGAGTTTATGGCTACTTTTTCGACTTGTAAATCAGGAACAGCCGTATTTTCTGGAAAATCGTTTTTACATTACATTTGAACATCATTGCCGATATATTCTGCTCATTAGGAATGTTTATATTAAGATGAAACTTTTGACTACCTTGCAAGCGTTATCGTCATCGTCACTTTCGATAATGGCATTAAAAGTGGACGTGTAGCACCAACTCCGAAAATATTGGCATTAACAAACTTAAGGCCTTAAGCATTTACTGCCATTTCTTGTGCGCGTGTGGCACGGGTATTACAGCGCCGCCGCTAGCTGTTCTCTGTTTCGCATGGATATTCGTCTTCTTCGAATATTTGCAAGAGTAGCGAATGATCATACAAATATTTGATTCGTACCCAGTTCGGTTCTTTCATTATTCGATTCTAATTCGATATATAAACTATTCGCATTCGATTCGGTTTCGAAAAAAAAAGTATTCGCACACCCCTACTCATAGGACAGAAGCTCTACAGGAGAACATGCCTGTGGAACTATTCATTCCTACTTGCGCGCTGCCACCTGCAGACAGAAGCAGAGCAAGAGGAATCGTGGCGAGGGAGACCACTGTGTGCTAGAACTGTCACCGAGAGCGGACAGCAGGAACCCTTTGCTTCTTTTTTTATCGCTTCACTCTTTGTCACGCACTTTATAGATGATTGGCAGGCGGCAGTGTGGCCTCTGTTGCCAAACCCGCTGTGAGGCGGCGTGGAAGGTGACATATGCACTCTCTTTTCTTTCCAGGCAATGAACAGAGAGGGAATGGCCTTCGTTTTCTGGAACCATTACCTGGACATATGCGAAGTACGTTGCCCTCGGAGCATCAGATGCGCAGTGCACGCCTGTTTCTTATAAGAGAGCCATACGCACGCATCTAGTAGGGATTCCCTATGAAATGGTATTGGGGAGGGGGGGGGGACTTCACTGCCAGCCGAACACGCAAAGCAGCATGCTGTATCTTCGGTAGCCTTCTGTTTTGTTTTTCTACTTTTCTAGTATTCGTTACTTCAGTGCGGGGCATTTTACCGTGTTGGCCAACGAATAATAAGTTTGGTTCGAAAACATTGAAGTGCGGCGTTCTATTTATCCTGAAGCTCAAAACTTAATTGGTATGGGCAATTGGTATTGCATGGGCTATTAGGGAGAGTCGTGGTCGAGGGCTCCGGATTAATTCAGAGCACCGGAGGCGCGCTGACAACGCACAACACACGGGAATTTTAAGGCGGAAGCCTTTAATGTCTCGTCGTTGTAAGAAGCAGTTTTCGACGGATAATGTCACGCTTTTCCATTGGTGGGAACGGTCGTGACGTCACAGTGCGCGAATTTCAAACGGGGCCAATTGTACTTTGGTTAGTAACCATGCAACCAATTGAAGGGATCGTATAGTGATGCTCCAATTAAGTGGGACCGAGCTTAGTTAATTGCTTAATTACCCAATTAGCCTAATTAGCTTTACTAGTCAGGCCATATAAATAAATAGAACCGATTAAGAAATTGGTCGAGCTCAGGAATCGAACCCCGGTCTTCGGCGTGAGAGACGAGCATGCTATCTACTCCGCCATGCCAGCTCGATGGTTTGGAATGAACAAAGGCGCGTCTAGTGAATACGGTGTCTTCACTCACTCTCATCCTCCTCCATTCCCTTCCCGCGAGGTTTAGGTGTCCACCGACAAATGAGAGACATATACATTTCCTTTCCTCAAAAACCAATTTACTGACGAGCGAGGCGTAGAACCGAATGGGCGATGGCGTTCTATGGACTCCTTGGCAGCGTTGCAAGACGCTGTCGCGTTCCACTCTTAGGGGCATCAGTGACCACACTTTAGGTCAAAAAAGTGCCCCCCCCCCCCCCCCTGAATTTTGTGAGACAGTTACTGCGTAATTTCCTTTCCTCAAATACAATTTTCATTTTCTTCATTACGGCTCCTCTTTATCTATCTTCTTTCATTCCCACTTCCTCCCTTCCTCTACGGTGCGGTTCAGGTGTCCACCGAGATGACAGAGAATTACTGCGCCATCTCCTTTCCTCAAAAAGCGTTGCGTTCAAAGGGCAAGGCATCGCGCTGAACGGGTGGTGTTCCGTGGACTCCCTGGCAGCGCTACAATGCGCTGTCGCGTTCCACTCCTAAAGGCGAAGCTTAAGCGTCATTAATTAGCAGTTAATTAGTATTCAGGCATTAATAAGTAATTAACTATTAATTACTGATTTGTCATAATTAGTACTCATTTATACGTGACGCCACCGGTGCCAAAGAAACAGCGAAGGTGGTGCGGAAAACGCTTCCGCCTCTACCCACTTTAGACAGTCAAAGTGCCCCTTGGATTCTTGCAAATCGCCTTCATCGAAGTGCGGACGCCATGGCAGGGATTCGATCTCCCGACCTTGGAATCAGCAGCCGAACGTTAGAGCCACTCAGTCGCCGCGGCGAGTCTCAGAGCTTAATAAACGTCAGGACGCCACATTGAAGAGGAGGCTCCATTCGCGACAGCGAGGCACATGCTTTTTCGAGTGCGGTATTACGCTTACGTTCACGATATCGCGAATGCCACGCCACCCTGCGAGTATTTCGAGATGAAAACTTCAGTTTACATTGAAGTGCATGCGCTTTAGCTTACTGCTACCACGCCGGGGAAATGACTGTGCCAGCGCCCAACGGTAGTGGTACACGGTGTTGAGACGCGGGCTCTCAGTTGCCGTCGGGACGCGGGTCCGCTGTCGCCGACCGGCCGGAACAATGAAGAGACGGGGGATTGATAAGGAGCATCGTGAAAAAAAGGTATATGTATTCACATATTTACAAGCAACGAGAAGCACGATACATGGCACCATGTAACACAACAGGAAAAGACACAAAGGAAACGGGAGCCCTTAGATAGAGTCGGCACAGACTCCCGCCCCTTTTCGTCCAATCAGGAGCGTCCTGGTGGGTGATTGGCATGCAAGGCTTGAACGCCAAACACGGTAGCGTTCCGGTAGCTGTCCGGCCCGAACGCACAACGCGCTCCACGATGACGACGCGCGGGCTCGGAGAGACGCAGTCTTTGACGCCGTCCTTGGGGAGCGTCTCGGTAGCTGACCGGCCGAACGCGCAACACTCTCCACGAAGACGACGCGCAGGCTCGTTGAGACGCAGGCCTGGACGCCATCCTTGGGAGCGTTCCAGTGTTGGAAAGTCACGTTCATAACAACGGTAACGTTATGCTAAAAAAGCTCTGAAAACGCCGCATACCGTTTCTTTCTACTTCGTGATTCCAAAAGCATTATCAATGCTTCTATACCTACGAAAGACACCGCGTTAACACCGCATTTTTTTTCGACTTGAGGTCGTACGTTGTGACGACTGTTTTCTTGATCTATTCTTTTCCGTCGCCGCCGTTCATCGCTGCCGCCTGTGATGTCAGGGCCGACAGTTGCAGCAAGCAGTGCCAGTCGCATGTGCTCGTATCGAAGGCAAGATTAAACGCTGACATCGAGGCAGGAGAATGGATCGAGAAAAGATGACCTCTTCTCGCAACGCGTGTGGCGAGTCGAAGTGCCATTGAAGAGGCCTTGCAACGCTTCCTTCGCTTGAATCGTGCGCTTCATTCAACTCATCGCTACACTGGCGACGCACATTGGCGCCAGGATGGCCTCTGCACGCCGTTGAAAACTAAACGACTTCAATGGCCGGTGTTTTAGGTCAGAAGGACGTTAGAGCCTGTTGTTGAGCGTACAACCAAATAATGCGGCTACGTCTAACGCAGAACGGAAGGCTGCACAAAGGTGTATCCAGACGACGGACCACGGACCTGCTTTGGCCCGTGGACTAGCGGTCACGTGGGGTCTAGCTTCCGGTCTACGAGGTCCGCGCATGGTCCGCGGACCGAATCATGCGAGAAATGCGAGAACATTTTTTCTGGCGGCGGAACACGGACTTTTTAGCCCACTGGCTCACTTCAAGTCTGGCGACCACATCATACTTGTCTCTCCAGGCAGGCGATTCACCACTGCTATCATTCTGTGCGGCAAGGCGACACTAGCGAAAGTAGTAGTCTTGCGCGCACTGTCAACATGTCAGCGTAGTCGGGCGATGCTACGTTTTACTTTTTAGGCTCACTACAACTTTGTGGCTCGTTTACACTCGGGCATGAAAGCGAGCGAAATCCGCCGCCTCCGGAGTGCTTCCTAGTACGCGCTTCAAAGCCGCCACGACGTCGCTTACGGCGTACACAGATATGGTTAGAAAATAACATAAATTGACGCTGTCTACGCACCGCTAAACTGAGTATTCTACGCACTGCTAAACCTACACACCGCTAAACCAATTCTCACATTTCCCACGTTTATTTCAGCGCATAAAAACATAAACACAGCGATAAGCTCAGCCTGGTGGTGCCATCTAGTTTTTAAGACGGGAACCATTTCTGTCAACAAACCTACGCTCCTCTTAAGCCTAGAAGCGGGAGAATCGTCACTCTAAATAAAAAATAAAGCAAATTTTTCACTCATAAGTTTTCTTATAGGCGAGATGGCACCAAGCGAAAGATCGGTGCCCTATTTATGGCCAGTGAAGGCAATGAAAAAGGCAGTAACAACGAAGAATTCACTCCGAAGCGAGTGGTCCTGCTTCGAAGCGCGCCGCCATGTATGTTGACTGCAACTTCCACCTCGCCGCAGCAGAAATCGGTCCCGGAGTGATCGGGCTTTCCGCTAGGCATTCAGAGGGAATCGGTTCCGCGACGGCGAATTCCACTTGCCCTCGCCGCCGAATGCCGAAGCTTGAATGCGCCATGAAACGAGCGCAGCTGCAAGCGGATCCCAGAGCTTTTCGCTTGGCCCGCCTGATCGCCTGCTCCTTTGGGCCGTCATGTGAATGCTGTCGCCGGACGGGCCCGGCCGGGCCACGCACGGTGGACCCCACGTGACCGGTCCGCGGACCAGTCCGTGACCCGCCGTCTGGATAGGCGGATGGCTGCGCGCATTTCCCATGAGTCGCCATTCTAGCGTGCATAGCTTCCAGTATGCCAGTGCTACCAATAGAACGAAAACGCGTCATAGGCTGGAAACAGGGCTGTCAGCGAAGTGTTTTGCAGGACCTTTTTTAGGTTAAGCGCGGCAAACACTCCCCGTCATATTTTGGCGGTCAAAGGTCCGTGCAACGCGTTCCTAAGCGCTTAGGAGCCAACTTGTGCACTCTCTCATCCATGCATGGCTGGGCGAGTACTGAAAACAGCGCTCGCTCACGGTAAGGAAAACGGTATTGACACTTAAACCACATATCGCACTCATTCACGTTTCGCGCCAACCACACATCGCACTCATCGTGCCACAGTCGCGCCAGGCGAAATTTCATCGCCTGCAGAGCATCTCGCCTGCGGGGGGGGGGGGGGGGGGGGGGGGAACGAAAACTAACAAAACGGTCGCGAGTGTGTACCGCGAAGGTTTGAGCGTTTGCTGTGATGTGAGAGCAAAGAACCTTTCAGAAACACGCTGTGCTGCTGCTGGCCCCGCAGATCCTTGGCGCGCTGCCAAGTCCGCCGGGTGAACCATCGCAGCCGGCGCTGGCCAGAACAAAATCACTGGACGGTAGCGAGTTCGTAATGCGAATAGAGACATATTAGAGAAATAGAGACATATTAGAGTTGATATACTGGTGCATCCGCCTCGTATTCGGCACCTGGTGTGGGCTGCAGGAGATGCTGCTCATATGTCGAAGATGCATTTTTGCTATGGGTGCCCGAAGGCGGAGTTTTACCAGTGAGTGCTTGGCGGACGCCTATGCCAACGGCGCAAGACTAAAGAAAGGGCTAAGAACAGGTAACGGTGTCGCCACGAGACCACCACTCTGAAATAGAAATGCAGACGTCAGGTACAGAACAAATTTTACGTCACAGAATGAACCAAAGGTTTATTCGGAATTTTGATTTGAGGGGAAAGTTGTGGTAATTTCTGGCGGGGATGGGGGTTTAAAATTATAGTACGGGGTAGTTATGCCAACCACACCATATAATATACAAGGGGGCATGGTTGCGCGCGAAAAAAAAAAGATATGAGAAAAGGGGTATAAACCTTTCGAACCAAGTGATACCTTTCCATTATTTATTTCTACTTTCCGACTTGCTTGCAATTTCAGGCCATTGAAGAGGGATCATTGGACACATTAGATCATTCCGACTGCCAAAACACCGACATCCCGTTCGAGGTATCTGTTCCGGAAAAAATGTTCCTCGATGTAAGTACCACCTTCGCTACACTGCGTCAAATGCGACTCTATCCGGTTTTTTTTATGCTCTATTTGCATGACAATGAAGAATACTATGTGTTATATCATGCCCAAGCCCGAGGTACGCATGGTCATTGTACTGCATGCCTGGTGAAGCCGTGGACTCCCATGCAGGAACCTGTCTCTCTTTTACGGTGGGAGCCGTTGATGGGAGCCCACCATGAGTCGTCGTGTAATTGAAGCCCTTGTAGCTGTAGAAATACGCAAGCCAAAACGACGCAATCCGAAAGTCAAGCCAAGAGAGAGGCGAAGGTAGGAAATAACGAAAAAAAAACGAAAGGAGAATAATAAAGGAGGGAAAAGAGAAGGGGGAGAAAGTGGAAGGACATGACGGTTGTCGCCGAATGTTTTAACTAAACCGTAGCCTATTTTAACCAATATATATATTTTTTCTCCACAAACCTTGTTTACTGTTTTGAATTAGCGTCCGACACATGCCTCCTGATGCTGAACAACTATGAAGAGAGATGTGAAAAAAACAGCAGGGAGGAATACATCCAAATGGGCTATTGGCGGGGTAGTTGGTCCTTGAAGTCGAGTGAAGGAAACAGCGCACAAGACAAGGACGTGACACAACAACACAGGTGCCAAAATAAATTGCAGTAAAGAAGAACAAGGCTGACTCCATCTAAAATAGAGAATCGGATATCTATATCTTGGTCATGACAACAACACACGACGGTTAAAAATGAAGGAAGGGATGGTAAAACTAGGTGGTACGTATTCCCCCCACATATATATTCTATAGCTTTTCGCAACATATGTTACGAATAGCTATAGGATTAACATGCTGTGTATTTCTTGTACTCCTCATTCCAAAGCAGTCGACATCAGGTAAGACGTGCTTCAAACGACTGCGCCCCGTTCATTCGGAAGGAAGGATAGCGTATACGCGGCTTATATGGCTCTCAAATGCGTGCCCTCGCATGCTAGCGAAAAAGGTGTACCACTGTGGGCCCCAAGCATGTAAAATGTAAAAGCATGTAAAAGGCGATGTCGCAAAGGACTGCGTGTTTAAACGGTTGGGTGGTAATGCCGTTCAAGTACATTGCAGCCTCCAGTTGGGCGAACCACCCGCCGACGCCTGCAGGCCGGAACGCTGGGAGCGGCGGGTCGAAACTTGGGTCCTGCCAGTACGCCATGCTAGGACGCCGCTGGGATAGAAGGCACGGTTCACCGGGTCACCACTGTTGAAGATTTGCAGGGTCGCAGCGGAGCACCAGAGCAAGATGACCAGCGTGGCAGGCTTCCAGTTGGGTCGAGGGTTGCACCTATGATTAGCAACATTTTTCTGAGCGACATGGATAGGAAGGTAGCTGCGGCCTCGGCGGGATTGTTCTTGAGGGCTTTCAGATACGTGGATGATTTTTTAGTCATCGTGGAAGGGTCTGACCCTGCAGCGGAAATGGCTGATGTTCTAAGGGTGTTCAGTCAGTTCGGCCGTGGTCTAAGTTTTACTACGGAGGTTTCTGTTGGCAACGAGCTACGCTTTCTTGCAATGTCTTTGAGAGCTACTCCGGGAGACCTTTGCTGTATGTATCGCCCGCGCACCGTCAAGCCACTCCTCGGTTATGAGTCAGGGCACTCAAAACTGATCAAGGACGGTATCGCTGTTTCGTGCCTTAAGGCCGCCACATCTAGGTCGTGCCACCACCGTGTTGCGGAAAGTGTGTCAGAGCAAGTGGTACGATTGAAAAGTAGTGGTTTTCCCGACCACGCCATCTCCAGGGCAGGAGAAAAAGTTCTGAGGTGGGTTAAGACAGGGGCCAATGGAAGAGGCCGTGTTGACAGTGAGCGCCGTAGGCCGGCTGTCATTCCGTACGCTCACAGGCTTTCCCATGGGTTAAAGAGCGTGGCCAAGAGGTACGATGTTAGGGTGGTGTTCTCGGCTCCTAAGAAGCTCGCTGCAATTTGCCCACAAGTGGACAAAAATCTAGCGGCGGGTATCCAGAAGAATCGCAAGGCCTGTACAACAAAACATGTGGCGCCTTTCATTCCTTGCAAAAAGGGTATTGTATATCGTTTGCCACTGTCTTGCGGTAAAGAGTATATCGGGCAAACGGGGCGCTGTGTAAATGTGAGGCTCTTTGAGCACCGCAACTTACTCGGCAGTGACTCGCGAGACAACCTTCCCGCACACTGCCGGGTTTGCAAATGCACACCCCTTTTCCCGAAAACTAATGTGCTGTTTTGCCACCAAGATAAGGTGACCCGGGAGCTGATGGAAGCATTCTTTATTCGAAAAAACGGCAAACCATGCGTCAGTGATCCTTCAGTGGCCTTGTCAGATTTGGAATTTAGGTACTTAAATAACCGGGTGCACACGCGCGCTGCTCCTGTTTAGATCATCTTTCACGCCTTGCACGTAATCTGTAAGGAAGGAGACTGCAGGGTCAGTAGACCCATCAATAGAGCGAAGGCATATGATCGATAGAAAAGAAACCAAATGAAAAAGTTGGGTTGCAGAACCACTTCTTGACCAAATCTGGATTGCAGTTCCCTAGAGCCCCTTTCCATCGTATGTTCCCGTCTTCTTGCCTGAGGTGCCGCTTTACCTATCATCATGTCTCTTCCATTAAAAAGGACCATTCCCCGTGCTGTCATGCGTCGCAAAGCAGGATCACTATTGTCGCTGTGCTTTGTCGGGATTCATTTACTTAACAACAAAATGAAAAAAAAAGCAGCCAGCAGCGGCATTAACTGTAGCAGGCATTCTTCCGCCACGTTTTCACAGCTTCAGCTAAACCTCGTGAGTGTTACTCATTGCATACTCTCAGACATTCGCATTAATTATGCGATGTTCTGTACCTTCCACGCATCCCCTCCCTAAGCGCGCGCTCCGTTTACACTTTCTGCGGTGCGTGATGTCGTTGACGGGGCTATGCCCCACTCGAGTTAAGTTGTTCTTCACGCAGGCCTGAACGTGCCTTCTGCGAGGCGGTCCTCCGTGCATGATGTTCCTTTTTTACCTCAAGCCTGTGGTTGCGAATTCCGCAGGTCTTTAGTTCCAAGTATGCTTGCCCTCGCCTCTCCCTTCCCACCATTCCCTCCCTTTGTTTTATTTCCAAATATGTAGTTATTTCGAAGATCTGAAGTCTCTGTCCACATAGGTACCTTCATGTGTGCCTTGTCGATTTATTTGATAGCTGCACGACATTTTCGTCTTCAGCGGCACTCGCAGCTGAGCAATTAAGTCACACCCACTTGCTCTATTGTCTATGCCGTTGGCAGGGCTTTTTTATGGCGCTGTAAACCATCTCTCATATTAAATTTGCAATAATCTTGCTGCTCTGTCCCTCGCGGGATTATTTTTAACTAAAGAATATACCAATGTGCTTAGGCCTCTTCCTTGACCCCGTGTGGTCAGTCTCTCCCGTCATTCATCCTGCTATGTTCCCTGCATTTGCGTATAACCTGTAGTGCTCTTAGAAATATTAGGTATCTATTATATGGTTGCACCAATTCGAGTTTTCTTGGGAAGCATGCCGTGAGTACGAACAATGCCCTTCTGAAGGATAACCCCATCGGTTAAATCCCGTTAGAAAAGGATTCGTTACTTTTTACTGCAGTAAATATATCAGTTACAGTCACTAGCACCAAGTGCTTAAACACCAAGCAAGAGAAAAAATAGCGAAAAGCACAATGCTTGCCTGTACTACGCATGGAAACAAAGTTCGACGTTAGCTCTCGCGATTTTCCATCATCAAAAAAAAAAAACGTGTTCACGCCGCTTCTATAATTTCCATCGCTAGGAATGCAACCTTCAATCCCCCTGCCAGCAATTTTGTTGCAGATAACGGAAGTGTGATTCCACGTAGTTTATTTCTATTTTGCCAAGCGTCTTCCCTAGCTATCGTCGTATGCACTCACTGATGTATTAGCACCAGCAAAGATGTTCGCTTAGCCTCAACGTTCTTAACAAGTCATAGGCGTTCTTAACTGGCCATTGTCGCCCGAAATATCTCTGCGAGTGGGATTTGTTAGTGATAACATTAGAGTAGCTTTGTCATCTTCATATTCGAAACGACCGTATGACGTTGAACTCGAGCTTGCTCGCTGGTAGGGCGCAGCTTATAAGTAAACTTCAATTTAGCCAGCTATGGTCCCGCCCACATTGTTTTCGACAGAGACCAACTTTAAACGACGCACGCCTTCTCCGCTGCTTCACAGTAGGCAAACTTTCGAGCAATGCGAACTTCTACGCCCACTTTTCTCGTTACCTTTTAGCCACCCTAGTTCAGTAAGGCAGGCTGCTCCGTGTGCGCTAATTCCTCTTTCGGATTTTATACGCCAGTTTCCCATGGGTTGCCACCCGCTCTTTCATTTGGAACTGTCGCAACACGGACAACACAGAGCACTCGGCGTTCATTATGCGCCGCTCTACCGAGCCTCTAATTAGCCCCAATGGCCGGAAACGCCCAGCTTAAATTTTCTCCCCATAAGCTCCACTTTCGTACCTCTCAGTGCCGGTGTGCTTCCTTGGTAGCGCACACTGCGTGGGCTGATGACACCGCAGTTGGAGGAAGCTTGAATGCAGGTCCCCAGTTTTTGTATTTCTATTTTTTTAGAAACTTGAGCACATCCCGCCACATCGTTCCTTGTTACGGGAAGCCTCGAAGCCAGTGCTCCGACGGGTCGACTCGGAAACCCGCACACACACGACACTCGTGAAATGAGATTGGTTGAGGGCCGAAAACATCGCTCTAATCAAGTGCAACAAGCACGATCCTTGCTAGTGATGCGCGGCAAATAAATTGCGAGAGCTGCTCTTGACGTGTTTTTTTTTTCGTTAAGCTTGCGAACTAGAGCATGGTGAGAGATGCATAGAAATCAATCCAGATATAAATAGCCGCGTAACAAGGACTTAATAGTCTCCTAAAATACTGAACGTCTTTAAGGATTTCAGTAATGTGCGTACTGGGCGTATCTAAAAACACAGTTTTTCAACCAGACGTAGATGATAAGGCCACTGCCTCTATTTTCAAGCGAATTAACTAAATAAGCAATCAGCAATAAGCAAGATATGTTGCAGATCAAGTTGATTGGTAATCATTGTGAGAAAGGCAGCTCTGTCCGGAGAAGGACAAGCACAACAAGTTTGCGTGTGAGATTGCGTCCTTGTTCTTGCCCTTGTCCTTCGTCCGCCAGCGCAATTTTTCAATGAATGGCCGTCAATAGTGTGCATACTGTGTCACTGTTTAGCAAGTCCACCCTCTCCATTAATAGCGCAGTGAACGAGACATCTCTTCACCTCCATAACTTTACACTCCTCGTGCGACACCACACTATGGCTAACCCTCGATTCCCTACGCTTCTCTAGCGCGAGGAGTCTGCACCCAAACGAGGGTTCCTCACGCCACCGTGCGAAAGCTACTAGTACGAACAAAGCTCCACTCTTCATAGTCAAAATATTGTTTGTTTTTTAAGACGGAAGCCTTTAATGTCTCATCGTTGTAAGCAGCAGTTGTCGACAGAAATGTCACGCTTTTCAATAGGTGGAAACGGTCGTGACGTCACAATGCGCGAATTTCAAACGGGGCCAATTGTACTTCGGCTAGTAACCATGCAACCAATTGAAGGGATCGTATAGTGATGCTCCAAGTGGGACTGAGCTTAGTTAATTGCTTAATTACCCAATTAGCCTAATTACTTTACTAGTCAGGCCATATGAATATGGCACAATATATAAATAAATAAAACCGATTAAGAAATTGGTCTAGCTCAGGAATCGAACCCCGGTCTTCCGCGTGAGAGACGAGCATGCTATCCACTCCGCCATGCCAGCTGGATGGTTTGGAACGAACAAAGGCGTGTCCAGTGAATACGGTGTCTTCACTCACTCTCATCCTCCTCCATTCCCTTCCGGCGAGGTTGAGGTGTCCACCGACAAATGAGAGACAGATACATTTCCTTCCCTCAAAAACCAATTTACCGACGAGCGAGGCGTTGAACCGAATGGGCGATGGCGTTCTATGGACTCCTGGCAGCGTTGCAAGACGCTGTCGCGTTCCACACTTAGGGGCGAAGCTGAACATCTTAACCACACATCAGTGACCACACTTTAGGTCAAAAAAGTGCCCCCCTGAATTTTGACGGGTGTCGACCGAGATATGTGAGACAGTTACTGCGTAATTTCCTTTCCTCAAATACAATTTTCATTTTCTTCATTACGGCTCCTCTTTATCTTCTTTCACTCCCACTTACTCCCTTCCTCTACGGTGCGGTTCAGGTGTCCACCGAGTTGACAGAGAATTACAGCGCCATTTCCTTTCCTCAAAAAGCGTTGCGTTCAAAGGGCAAGGCATCACCCCGAACGGGTGGTGGCGTTCCCGTGGACTCCCTGGCAGCGCTACAACACGCTGTCGCGGTCCACTCCTAAAGGCGAAGCATAAGCTTCATTAATTAGCAGTTAATTAGTATTCAGGCATTAATCAGTAATTAAACCTTAATTAGTGATTTATCATCACTTAGTAATTAGTACTCAATTATATGTGACGCCACCAGTGCCACAGAAATAGCGAAGGTGGTGCGGAAAACGCTTCCACCTCTACCCACTTTAGACAGTCAAAGTGCCCCAGGAGTTTTTGCCGTTCACTCAATTATCAGTATCTAGCTTCACCGCCGAAGCGATGTTTTTTCTGCCCGGTTACTTGAGCTAAGTGGGTAGAAGAAAACGAAATCATGGTTTCACGTGGGGCTCGCGAACATCGCAGAAGGCTCTTAGTACAAGTCACCATCTCTTTCGGAAGCCATGTCTGTCTTCTTCAGGCAACTGCTGCTTCCCGGCGGCGACGGCTGCTACGACTGCCTGATTCGCACCGACGACGGCGGCGAGTTCAAGGCCCACCGGTCTTTCCTCTGCACCACGAGCCCCTTCTTCCGGGCGGCGTTCCGCGCCGAGTACGGTTCCCGCAGGGAGATGCTGCTCACGGGGGTCTCGGCGTCCGTGCTCGACATCCTCCTTGGCTACTACTACGCGGATGAGGCAAGCCTCGGGAAGGGGTTAACAGGTGGAGGAGTTGAGAAGCCAAGCATCGTAATAATGAGCCTGATGTCTCGCCAGTGGTTGCAATAGAAACCTAGAGATGGCGAGACAGTAGGGTGTTAAAGCATCCCTTTCTGAGAAGTCGCAGTAACGGTTTTGAAGTGCTGTGTCCGCAGCATGCAGGAAAATGCTAGAGCACTGCAACTTCAGTTACACCTAAGAATCTCTGTGTTGCTCAGGAGGCAAGCGTCCTGGTGGTAGGGAAGCGATGTTCTGCCGTGGCAATGCTAAGTGGCACCTCGCATTGGCATCAGCATTAGTTTGAATAACGAACGGAAGCATACATCTTTTTTTTTTTGCAATGGTTAGTAGGTACCTGAAATCAGGCGGCTTTATTTTACATATTCTGCCTAAACTCACGGCAGAATATGTAGAAGAAAAACAGGATAAGTTTTCTTTTTCAAGAGTTCTCCTGCTTATGATACAAATGTGTTTGTGACCATCACTGCAGTTGCGCATCAACAACGGCAACGTGGCCGATGTGCTGGCGGCTGCCGACATGCTGCTGATGTAGGAGGCCCGAGACCTGTGCCTGGACCACCTGCTGCACAACATGGACGTCGACAACTGTCTCGGCTTAGCCGCACTGGCGCTGTGGCACCACTGGCCGAGATTCCGAGACACTGTGTTCTCTTTTGTGCGCGAACACTTCGGCGCGGTGAGTGAGAGCTTCTTTATTTTCGATGGAAGATGTACCCCCTTGGCCAAAAGCAACCGAGCAACAGGTTTTTGCTTCTCAACCATAAAACGAAGCCTCTAAGGCGCCTGTAAAAGACCGAAAGGTGTCAAAATGTGACGATAAAGGTTCACCTTTAAATATATTCAGAGCCTAAGGGCTGCCAGAGTAAGTGCTTCGCTAAGTGGCTAAGAAAGAAACCACTGTTGCCCGGTTACTTTTGGCAAATACGGTATGTGGGTGAATACTGATTCATAATCGAGGTACTGCGAGCATCACTGTCAATTGCTGCATTATCCGACATGTGAGCGTATTAAATAACACTGCGACGGATGTTTAACCAGGATGTTCGGCTACCGAGGCGTATGAGATCGCAGCGTGGTGCTTATAACATGAAAGTTACGCATGAAATGCTTATTGTCTTACATCTGCGTTTTGGAGCAGAAATTTCAGCCACCGATATCAGTGTGGCGAAGGTTGTGTGAAAATGGTTCGATGTTGACAGCAATTTACCCTCATGCTGCAGGTCCATCGATTCCTTTTGGGCCCAGTTGGCTGCCTAGATGGCACTGCGACTGTTTGCCTTCGCCTCCTGAATTTTCTAGCTGCGTCTTCCAAACTAGCTGGGCCACACGGGATGCACACTTGCTTCCTCTACATTAGCATGCGTGCCACGTGATCTCGCCCGCGCCTGCCTCAGGAAGACTAAAAGCCACGTGGTTCGAAAGTCCGTTCCGGCCCGGTAACCACAGGAAGCTTAGGCATATCGCAAGCCCTCGTTTTTCAGTGGTGCAAGAAACGTGTGCGATGGTACTAGAAGCATTGTGAAGCGTGAATTCATTAAATTTGCTTCAGTGTATGTACCCCACAGTTCGTCTAAGCAGGAGTTCACACGCGAAAAAGAACGCTTATGTTTAAATGTTTGCCTCGATAAATGTCTCCAAATTACTTGTTTCGTCTGCTTGTCGCAAATATATTTGCACAGAAACCTTTTCTTACATGTTACGGATACGCAAGTTAATAATTTCACGGGACTGGAAAATTAAACATTCATGAAGAAATGGCGGAAAAGGGTAGCTTCAAATGACGCAAAATATATCATGACAGAGATTAGACATTGGTTTTTGTGTTAGGAAATATTAGAGGCTGTTTATTTTTTCGAACACGTTTTTAATCTACCCTGCCTGTTCAGCGCAATTGTTCCAGACGTAAACAACTCCTTGGCGCTGCCATCTACGCCAACACTGCATATTCATAGCAGCCGGTATCTTTGAGCAAGAGACTTCTTGGTTTGGTTTATTAGGGTTTAACGTCCCAACGCGACTGAGGCTATGAGGGACGCCGTAGTGGAGGGCTCCGGAAATTTCGACCACCTGGGGTTCTTTAACGTGCACTGACATCGCACGGTACACGGGCCTCTAGAACACCGCCTCCATCGAAATTCAGCTGCCACGGCCGGGACCGAACCCGCGTCTTCCGGGCCGGCAGCCGAACGCCATTACCACTTAGCCACCGCGGCGGGGCATGAGGCTTCTGTTAACACTTTGCGCTCAAGGCTAAGAAATCGTTTCTAAAGTAGGAAGCGCATCATTAGTTGAAGTTCGTCGCAACATTCGGCTGATTAATATCACGTTTGCTTTCTGTTGCTCACTGTGTGCAGGTATGGCGAAGCAGTAGCGAGTTTTCGAGGGCAACTCGAATTTTCGAGGCAAACTCGAGTTTTCGAGGGCAGCACTGAAGCAAAGCTCATGGAAACGAATTCGCAAAACTGCACTTCCGCGGCTCTCAGATTATTACACCAGGTAGGTTTGCTTTAGTACGCGAGGAAAATTGTAACTGAAATTGAAATTATTCCCAAAGCCTACGCAACTAACGATAGCTTGGAAGCGGGGTGGCAGTCTCCAGCTTAACGTAACCTCTTCAAAGGGCCAGGCAACGAAGCTTGAATGCTTGTGTTTCAAGAGACATGCAATTATCATTCAATGAGCATTCTTTTCCGGCAGCCCAATTTGGTAGAATTATTAAGCCAGTATATTATCTCTCTCTCTATTAGCCAATGGTCTGTTGCAGTACATTGGCCTTCTGACACTGGGTCTTGGTGCCTTTATCGAGACTGCCGTCACAGCATCCATTAGTTTCATGCGCGCAAAAGTGCGCACTCAGAATGCTCTTGCTGGAATCTCGGTTCGTGATCGGCCCAAGCTAATGGCGCTAGTCGAAGAAACAAAAGCCGAGGTACCGACGAGCTCGCAACCGGTCGCAACATTTACAAGCTCAACGTCACCGCAACCAATCTCTCGGCCACCAGTACCAAACATCCTTTCACTCAAAGGAGATTTTATTGCGTGCGGGATTTTGTGATCCAAGCCGTAAAATCCAGTCCAAGAAAACTATGGTTTTGATACCCTCGTGTGGCGCAGGACTCTCATCGAATTTCGGCAGGTGAACCCGAGCTTTGCTAGTAGCAAAGAATACCACACGGCAGTGTGCGAGGCCGTACGGACGGGACCCTGCGTGTGCTCACCCAGCCCGCTGCGGCTGCTGCACTTGGAAGGCGTCGGGCTGGATGCATGCAGAGCGCTTGCCGCTGCGAACCCCCGACAAGGCGACGCGGGTTCGAGTGGAAGCGTTGCACCCAATGCGCCCAAGGGTGGTGAGTTGGCATCCGCAGTGACCACCTCTCAGTAGCTGAATTAGGAAAGCAGCGTTTACAGAAAAATGCTGCTTCTTATTTACGGTCAGTTGATCTGCTGCCGGTTTTGCAAGCTTCAATCGCCGAACTCTTTCTGGCTCCACTAAATCACGTGACCACGTTCTTGGGCATCTTGTTATTTAGTGATTAGTCCTCTCCTCGGCTACCTGATATACAGTGGATTCAATACAACCCGGTCACGGTGGGAGTATACGCGTCTGGTATACTCCCATTGCAACTCGTACTTGGCGCTCTTCGTTCGCGATACGCTGGCTGCTTATTGAAAGCACCAAGACAGCAAGATCTGTTACGACCATTTTGAAACAGTTTCGAAGAACTAGACCAAAAAGAAAAAAATCCATCAAGGAAGTCCCGAAAAACAGAAACAAGAAAACAGTTCTTTCGTGCAGAGATATATGTGCGTACCTGACCACTCGACTGACATAGGTTGAAAGTTGGCCCTTGTGTACGTTACCTCCGTGTTTGCGCGCTCCTATAGCCTCAAGTTGTTTGGTTCACCACGAGGAATTACCCGCTTCACTTGCGGCCATGCCGAACAAAACTGGACTTTGGTGCACATGGGATACAAATTGAACATCAGGCGGGGTGTCAATAGCATAAGTGTTTTCTAGACCAGCAGCCTAAGATGTGCGTCTTAAAGAGGTCAACTTTAAATGAGCAGCTCTATACGTTAATATCGTTACGCGCCACCATGCGTGTGCTACTACCCCCGGCACTGACTAAATTGTTGGACACCTGACACCTCCGGCACAACTTGCGCTGAAGGAAGCCGGAGAACCCAACATCACCGAAAGTGAACCAAGGATTTGATCTCTGGCGGGCATAACGTGAGCGCTCAGCTCCAAGCTCCTGCCAGCGTTGTCATTTTCTCTATAAATATAATGAGCCGTTACGTTTTCATTTCATTCGTAACATGTACAGCATTAAAAGCTGGCAATAAAGCCCAACAAGGTTTGAGCGATCTCAGTGCTGTCGATAAGCTCTCTGTTTCAACTCGTCACTACGACAGTGAAATTTTTATCGTGACCCCTCGGTAAGGCGAAAGCCCTTTGGGTAAAGTAAATGAAATGAAATAAAATGCGCGCATATGTAGAGAGGTTGTCGTAAACGGCCGCAGTACCTGCTACCACAGAACGCCCACAGCTACTGCACTTGTGACAATATCTTACCATCTTGAGGTTAGAACCATAAAGGTGGTTCAACAGCGCAAACACTCAGAGACCAAGAAAGAGACAAGACACACACGCCAGCGCTGATGTGTGTCTTGTCTCTTTCTTGGTCTGCATGTGTGTGCGCTGTTGAACCACCATTATGAATCTACACCAATTAGCCCAATGTGCAGTTCTTCTACAGGTTAGAGCCCTTTAGCAGTCATATTTCGTGAGAAATCTAAAACTAACCTGCACTCTTCAGTGAGTACCGTTCAGTCATGCACGTCTTCTGTCGCGCGAAATTGGTCTACTAGGCAGTGAAAAATGACAAAACTGCGAAAGGACAAGAGCTTGTCCGTCGTTTGTTATTTCGTCGCTATCGCTATCATTCATTTCTGTGCCCTCACATTTTGGCCAAGTTATATTCCTAACAGCACAAGTAGAGCAGGCCCTTTTCACGGTATTTATTTGCTTAGATGAGGAGCCACTGTCTGACTTGTTTAATCGCTTAGTAATCATCTCAATGCGAAAGAATTATATGGCTCTGTCGAGTCAGCAAAAAGTTTCCGCAAAACGTGTCCGCAAATTTTGTCCGCATGATCACGTCGTTCTCTGATAATAAATGTGTGAAAGGTTGGTTGGTTTATGGGGTTTAACGTCCCAAAAATGTGTGAAAGTGTGATTGCGATAGATAGTGTGTGATAAAATGTTGCCGTGGGAAATAGTTGGTTAATGAGATGTAAGCAGTTAATGAAATGCAAAAAGACGCGAAAAATACACTTAGACGTCAAAACAGCCATGGGCGTCGATATAGTACATGGGTGTCACAACAATCACGGACGTCGATATAGTATGGGGACGTTTTGCTTTCGCATTGCTCCAATGCGCGTGGCCGCAATGATCTCAAAGTTTTTTACCGCTAATATGGTTATAGACTCCCTGATACCGCGACCAGACATTGAAGAAAGCTTCATAGCTTCCCTCCATAGCCGCATGGTGGGCTCATGTTGATGAGTTTGCGCCGCAGGTCATTACACTTAAACACGTTGGGTAAAACAGCCCATTATTTTCGACTCGCCAGACGAAAATCCCCCATTCTCCCGATCTGTCCGCAGCCATCGCAGCCCTGTTTCGGTTCCCCTGCGAGCGCTGCGCCGGCGCGAATCCCGAGCGCTGGGCTCCGCGCGTGCCACACGAGGTGTTTTTCACGGTGGGCGGCTGGAGCTCTGGAGAGGAACGGGACGCCGTCGAGGTGTACGACCCCCGGGCCTACCGCTGGCTCATGCACACCATGCGGGGCACGACTCCCAGGCAAGATGCACGATTCGCATTGAAGGGTTCTTTCGTGTACCACGAGCGAGCCGAGGTCGAAGCATACGCCCTCTCAATTTTTGGAATAGAACTAAAACAAACGCTTCCTTCACCCTTTCTGTGCCATCGTTGCTTCCCTCTGTCGTGACAGTGTTGAGAGGTCGCTACGCATTGTCTCCGTGTACCAAGTGGCCTCAGCTTACGCAGGACCGGGTTGACTGGAGATATATAGGAGAGTCATTTGTCCTGCAGTGGGCGTAGTCAGGCTGATGATGATGATGACGCCAGCAGTCGATCCGTCCGCTGCAAATGATATGTGAACAAGTCAACTGAACCGCGAACACACCAAACACAACATTAGCTGCTAGAGAGAACAAGCAGTAGACCTCCATTAGCGCCTCCGACAACCGGGCTTACGCGACTTTGAAATGAAGACCATCGGCTTTAGTAACTAATCTCCCACAACTGAAATATTGTTTTACAGGACACATTTGGATAGTTTTGTCCACGTTACATTTGTCACCTATAATAAAACGAGCCCAAGCAATGGCTGCAAGGCAGGGTGTGCAATGTGAGAGCGGTAAACTCCTGATCATTTCCAGGGCGTACCACGGCGCAGCGATGGTGGGCAAGTTTCTCTACGTGGTGGGCGGAATGCGGGGAAGCTCGTACCTGCGCTCCTGCGAACGCTTCGACACCGAGCTGTAGGTGGGGTCCCTGCTCGGCCATGCACACGGCCCGCGGCTATGTAGCCGTCGCGTCCCTGGACAACTACGTGTACGCCATCGGGGGACGCGACGGTATGCGTTCGCGCTGTCGAGCGTTTTTGCGTGAGCTCTAATTGGCTAGGCTTTGGGAGGAACCAGCAATGTTTATTCCATTCGTGCGTGCCCTAAGAACATGGTCGTGGGCTTGCCTTATATGGGAGCATTCGTCATTCCTGAACTCGATAAATCTTTAGTACTTTTGGTATTGAGCGAGTAGACTAACTATAGGGATTACATTATTAATACAGCGTTTGTTCATTGTTTACATTTTTCTGAAATGTCATTGTCATTTGGGGCTCCTTGATGCAGACACCGGTCGCACTGCCAGTGTGGAGCGGTACAACCCCGTCTCCAACCAATGGACTACGGTGTGTTCGATGCGCAGGGCGCGCAGCGGCGGTGCAGCCTGCGCATTCAGAGGTAGGTGTGAACCAATGTTACTGTGTGAACTACAGACTCCGCTCACACCTATTTTTCTCGCGCGCACCCTAAAGAACCTACTCGAGAAGTACCTCAATGCTTAAACGATATACGGTATATCCCGGCGTTTCCGCTCTTTTGCGTCCTTTCTAAGTGAAGGTGTGACTGTAGTAAGCTGTGGAAGTTATTTGCATGCCACGTATGGCTCTTGCTATCGAAGTTGTCTGCACATGATTGAGGATTTGCATTATTTCAGAACGTTTGTCAAAGTAAAGCTAAGAGTTTGCCGCGCTCTGCGTTGCACGACACAGCAGCCAAGGCCAGCGACTTGCGCTAAATTTCGCTACGGTCGTAGCGGCTCTGATAAATCCCGATCCATGTTCCACACTTTGTTGTAACTAAAATTCGTCGTGAGATATTGCTACCACAAGCCATGACAGCCATATCAAGAATCTGTCACAAAATTTGGGGGCGTAATTGCTTGCCCACAGCTACATCTTGTTTCTGTCGACCACCACCGCATCCATCCTCTACACGTAATAAAGCTGCACAAGCCCTGAGGTTCATCTACTGCGGTATTCCTCTCGTCTAGCACGCCTTTCCCACGCCATCGATTGGAATGTTGTTATCGCTGTAAAAAAAGTGATTTTTGAGGAAGAGAAATGGCGTAGTAACCGTGTTACTATTCTGTGGAGACCTCAACCGCGCCGTAAGGAAAGGGGTGAAGGTGGGAGTGAATGAAGTAAAAGAGAAAGGGGTGCCGTAGTGGATGGCTCCGCAGTTATATCGAACGCCTGGGGATCTTTAACGTGCACTGACATTAAACGGCACACGGGCGCCTTTTCCGTTTCACATCCATCGAAACGCGGCTGCCGTGGTCGAGTTCGAAGTGGGGCACTCCGGGATAACTGTAGAACCCCAGCTTCCAGTTAGGCACATGGCTTCAAAGCATGCAGATTTCAAAATGTCTCGCGTACCTCTGCACTTATCCAGTGTAGTCTGAGTCGTCGCGAGAGTAAGTCTGAAGCGAAGCAGTCCTCACGCCCTCACTGTGTCGCTGCCCGTTCGACGCAGGGAAGCTGTACGCGAGCGGCGGCTTCGACGGCCTCGTGATTCTGAGCAGCGTGGAGGAGTACACGCCTTCGTCCAACTCGTGGTGCCAGGTGCAGCAGATGCCGGGACCCCGCTGCAGCCACCAGATGGCGGCGATGGCGGGGCGCATCTACGTCGTCGGCGGATACAACGGCCTCTGCCGCCTCAGCACCAGTGAGGATAGAGAACGAGCGCACGGGCGTGTTCTTCCCTCTCGGGAAACCACGAACGCTGTGCAAGTTCCCTAAAAGAGTCCACGAAAAACATCATCCTTTATTGCCCGCCCATTCATATTCAAGTTGTATTCCTGCCATCGGTGTAGATCGGCGAGTCTGACGTCTTTTTGTTGTCGGTATGTTAGCGGATGTTCTTAGAACGACAATATTTGATGTAATATGCTCTGTAATCCGTAACTTCTAAATTCTCTGAAAAACAGCCTAGAATAGTTGGATAGTTTATACTACTCGCCTTTATACCCGACAAAAGCGTTTGTTACAAGTTACCTTCCCTTTTTAACGCCTTCGAATCGAATAACTTCAATTTATTTATCTGTACCTTTATTTCTCATCATACGCACAACATCATTTTGAATGCTTCCTATATTCGCAAGATTTTACGTTACTGTCTGACTGTTTTTGTCATTGTAGTTTGTTTATGCTAAGGCATTATTAATACCCCTTGTATATTAAAGTTTGACGAATTCTGTATCGCTTTCCATGAATGTTTTTTATGTGCCGCTGGGTTCTTCCTACCAAAATAAACCCACCAGGGACAGTTGGCTGGGCAAGCTGTCTGGGAGAGGCTTGTTTCCCGTCAGCCTCCCATCTCTATTCGTATGATCTCTATCTTTGTTGATCTCTATCCATTGGTATGATTGTTATCTCTGTTGGTAAGATAACATAATTATACGAGGGTAATAAATTCCAGCATAAAGGCCCTTAACACTTCATACCCTCTATATGCCCTTGCAAGGAAAGTGTGGTAAGCATCAGTGCATGTCCTTGAAAAGGTGGTGATGGTTTCCGAAGTAGCACAATCTTGCCGACCAAAAAACAAAGGCGCTTCGGGCAACGAGAACTTTGGAGTACCAAGGACAGATATTACTTTACAGAGTTCTGCAGACAGAAAAATGTGGTTTGGTTTGGTTTGGTTTATGGGGTTTAACGTCCCAAAGCGACTAAGGCTATGAGAGACGCCGTAGTGGAGGGCTCCGGAAATTTCGACCACCTGGGGTTCTTTAACGTGCACTGACATCGCACAGTACACGGGCCTCGAATTTCTCCTCCAAAGAAATTCAGCCGCCGCGGCCGGGATACAGAAAAATGTACTCAACCGCTTCAAAACACAGTGAACATCATGAGTCTATCCGTGTCTTGCATGCACCTCTGGCTCCTCAATCTGCGAATCCTGTTTACCGGTAGTTCGATGGTCTGTCTTGGAGAAATAGTCCCTCTTGACAAGTTCACAGAAACATGAGAGACTTTGCTCAGCAACGGCCGCAGCAAGCTGGACATTTTTATCTTTGGCCCGCGAAAATAGAAGCCCGGTCATTTAATTTAAATATAGTGAAAAAGAAACATTGTGTCCTTTCCCTCAGCCCTCGTCCCGTTGCATATGAGTCTCAGGCCGGCGGAAGAGTGCTGAATAGACCCCAGTATAGGCTCAAGAAACATATCGCAAGTGAATACCGAATTTCGTTAAATTTGAATCCTGGAAAGCAGCAGTAACGTTATTGCTGTAAATTCATATGTTACTACGGAAGAAAATCGAAACGCGACGCACTAATACGAATAAATTGCCTTCATTGTTCGGCGTCGTGGTGGGAGCCAATACGAGAACATTTGAGAGGAAGGCTGAAATGGCTGCTGTTTCAAGAGCTCTCTTACACTGCATTAACGCTGTTAAATAGGGCCACTACACGGTAGCATCTCCCTTATGCCACCATTATTTTTTTTTCAACTACGCATCCAACGTCGAAGTATTAGATGCCTATCCATTGGTGAGTTTTTTCTGTCAATTTGAGGTCTCTCCAGTTGACGCAAGTCTCAAAGGGAGTAGAATTGTTTTGCACTCATTGCGTGCGCCAGCCAGGCAAGAAATTTATTTTCTCTCTTCGTCGCCTATGGGCTGTCGGTAGGCACAAGGCAATATCAATGTGTTTCTCCCCGCAGCCTAAACTTGTGGTCTGCTGACTTGCACGCCCTGCGCAGTGATCGCCAGCGAGAAGGACAAAGCCCCGTCCTCCTGGCAGACCATGGCGCCTATGTGCATGGGCCGCAGCACTTTCGCTGTGGCACAGCTGTACGGAGACCTTTACGTCATCGGCGGATTCAATGGTGCACACCTCTCTCTCTCCGCGTCTCCTCAGCTTCTTTTACGAGCAAAGGAACTGCTTGAATCTGCGTTTTACCACTTAGATACTTGCCTGTCCAGTTGCATTTGCTCGGCAAATGTGGTTTCTGCAGAAAGCTTAAGTCCAGAGTGGAAGAATCCAATCTTTTCACGAAATAAAACGTTTTGTTTTCCTTCGATCAATGAATCAATCAATCAATCAATCAATCAATCAATCGGCAGTTAATTACGACGCTTTGCTGCTGGACACTCAGATAGCAGGTGTAATGCATAGGCGCAGGGCTGCCCTCATTTTTAAGAAACCCAAGGACTGCTTAGCACAGATTTAAACGCCATATGCATATGGCTGCTACTAGAACACCCCCCCCCCCCCCCCACACACACACGTTTATTTCTGAGGTCAGAATCGTCAGTAAGAATAAATATTAGCGAATAAAGAGGATGAGGGTAACAAAAAGAAATAAATCAGCAATTAGAAGCCATAAACTTGATTTCAGAGGCACTAATTGCACGCAAAAATGCAGCTGGGAAAGTTTGCCTAGTGGAAAAACTACAGAAGCAGGCGCTAAGCGCAGCGTCGAAAGATCACTTTTTTGTCTTTTGGCGGCGGGAATCTCTATTATTCCAGAGGTCCTCGTATGCAGTGCGGAAAGCTTTCTTAATATATCTTTTACAACAACATATATTTCCGGCTCTCAGGTTGCTGAAGTTTGGCTGTTGAAGTTTTAATAAATAACACAGCAGATTCAACTTCCTGCCTAAATGAACGGCTATGGAGCCGTAGTTCTCGACCTATTACGCTGGCAAGAGAAACATGACCGCCAAGAAGTCATGACTGCTTTAAAAAACAGGGCTGAACACGGTCAGTACTCAGCCTCAATACTGCCCCCTATTAGTGTTCTACTTCACGCACATAAAAAAAAAAGAATCAAGTGACGCACTGACTTGTATAACTTTCTACAGTTGAAGACTCTATACAATGCCGTTTGATCATTACTTTTTACTGAACGCAGGAAGAACCACGACAGCCGAAGTTGAACATTACTCGCCCGTGACAAATACCTGGCGGTCCGCCGTTCCACTGAACGAGCCGGTCAGTGCCATGGCCGCCTGTTACGTGAAGGGCCTCGCACTTGCGAGGCGACTGGCCACTCGTGGTGAGTGTCGTTTTACAGGCAAAAGTACAGGGCTTCGTCACACAAATTAATGATTAGAGATCGAAAGTTCAGCTCAGCTTGCGCGAGCGGCGCTTAAATTTGAGGTTAAGTTCAGATACAACCTGCAAGCATGCATAACCTGCCTTGCCCTGGTTAATAGCTTTCTGATTTAATGGAAAGCATCTCTGCTGCTTAGCAAGTTCGATACATTTGGATGAAACTAACTAGTGAGACATGAAAGGGGATATTTCACGTGCACGTGCGCGTTCAGAAAAAATTTTTTGCAATACTCAATAATTGTTCCTTTATATTGTTTGCAGGAGCGCTCGGGCAATCTGCGTCCGCGCACAATCGTCATGAAACTGGCCAGCTCAGAGAGCTCAGGAATTTATTGCCAACAGATCAAAATGCCACAACACGTTCAACAGCCAGGAGGAGTATCGACAAAATTTAAGACACTTCAGTCGTGCTCGAGGCTCACCACAAAATATCGGATCGCTCAGCACGTCCTGTGCGAATAAATGAAGCACTCCTACCAAGGAAGAGGTCAGCTATGTGTGCATCTGCAGAGGTGGAATTCGGCGAGAGTTCATTGCGGTGTTGCTCGACCGTAACATGCGCGTCGTCATCGCAAGGCCTGGCCAACTCTGCAGTCAGGTTGTCGGAAAAGCCGACCTGAAGGAAGGCCCATTTGTGTGTCTAATTGAAGCGGATTCAACTGTTGAAATATGAAGTGGTCTGTGAGTAGTTAATCACAAAGGAACCGCTAGGCACTGGATCAATAGGCAGCCAGCCATGAACAACGAAATACGGCTCGACAATACGGCCCGACAGTATTCGCCGTTTTCCTCCGGAACACTAGAAATGCCCACTTCTCTCATTCTTGCGCATGCGCCTACTATAAGCGGAAACAGGCTTCGTGCTGTTGATTGTGAAGTAAGATGGCGGAATTATTGTTGTCGTAATTAAATGTCATGGGCAAGCTTCTACTACCGGCAGTCATGTGCAACTCTTGGCACGGCAGCAGCAGCACTGTGACCTGGGGCCATAAATGTGAGTGGTTCCGGCTTGCAGCAATGCGAACCCCTACTCTGTGATGCAGCCCGAGAGTTGGACATTAAAGGTGTGAAGCACGCGTAAACGTGTTCCCTGCGGTGGCCATGCCAAAGAGTTAGATCTCTTAAGCCGAGTAGGGCGCTGCTTTAGCTCGCTCTCGTTGCATACGCTCTACAACTGTAAAACTTCTTGGCCTCATTAATGAAACTAACCATTTGCTGGCTCAAAAACTTGGTCCCTCGGTGAAGATGAAAGCAGCTTAAGGCCTTTAACAAGGACTGCTAACACGGCTATCAAATTTAGCAGTTTTTCGAAGAATCGTAGCTTCTGAGAACAGGAAAACCTCCCGCGAGAAGAAAATTATCTGGATCGTTAAAACGAACGCTGCCTACTGCGACAGTGCCCGCCAATTTCTGCTCAAAAAATTTCTTTTCCTGTAGTCTTAAGCATAAAAGCTGCCGTAGATACTACAATCAATAAAGTTAGGACTCTTAAGCTGCACCTTTAGTGACGCGATAGCGCCTTCTTTTTCCTCTTCTCATTCCTTGTCTTTCTCACTTCTCACCTAAGCTCAAGTTGCAGTCGTAGTTCGTCGGCACATCGTTCTCGACAAACCCAATGCCACGAACGTCAGCATAGCTTCCGCGCTGTACGAACGGGCAGCAAGCCGCAAGTTTCGTGGTGAACGCGCCTGGGATGTGCGCTGCGTTGTTCGCCGCTCACCGCGTGATTCCTGCGCCCCCACACGGCCCCACTGCGCCCGAACGAGACGAGCGGGAGGCGCTGCCGTCGCGCGCTGTTTGTTGGGGCAGTGGCGTACATTGCGAGGAGGAGGTCTTAGTGGGCGCCGCCTGATGGCGATATGTGCGAACCAAGCGAAGAGGAAAAGTAGCGGAAACGTACTTTTGCTACTCGCATAACTGCGACTTCTGTAATTTCCATGCTCATAATTACTAATATACACCACAGCACATGTCTCTAAAGCACCCTTCTAAAACACCATATTCACTAGACGTGCCTTTGTTTATTCCAAACCATACAGTTGGCGGAGTGATTAGCGCACTCGTCTCGCACTCCGAAGGCTTTGGTTCGATTTCCCAACTCGACCCATTTCCTACTCGGTATTATTTATTAATGCTTCTGGGATTTCCCGCTCACGGCCAACGCCGCCGACGCCGACACCGGCGACACGAGGCCCTTAAGGCTATTGTGTTAAAACAAAGCGCATGGCAGCCAGTTTCTCATGTGTTGCGCACAGCTTGTTTGAGGAGAAGTCGAAATTGCAGCTGCCAGGCAAGCTGTGAGGTAATGCTGTCCTGAGGTTCTACCTTCCTGACAAGGTTTATTGCTCATCCATGTCAAAATAACTCGGAATCAGGCACGATAGCTTAAATGCACCAATGCCAAGTTTAGCCCCGCCGCGGTGGTTCAGTGGTTACGGCGCTCGGCTGCTGACCCGAAAGACGCGGGTTCGATCCCGGCCGCGGTGGCTGAATTTCTTGAAGGCGGAATTCTAGAGGCCCGTGTGCTGTGCGATGTCAGTGCACGTTAAAGAACTCCAGGTGGTCGAAATTTCCGGAGCCCTTCACTACAGCGTCTCTCATAGCCTTAGTCGCTTTGGGACGTTAAACCCCAATAAACCAATAAACCAACCAATGCCAAGTTTACAAAGCCAGCTCAAGCTACCCACACTGTCCTTAAACAGTGCGTGGCACGCACTTATTTCTTTCAATCTGCTTTTGCTCCTTCTCATCTTATTCCTCGCGGCGTAGTTCAGGTTTCTCACAGTCCGGTGTGAGACAGTTCTCTGGCCTTCATTTACCACAACGCAACCTAAAATAAACAGGCAAGGCGGTCTCTCATTGCAGCTATAATGCTCTCCTAGACTAAGGGGGTCTAGCGGAGTTTCAATACTCGGGCCTTCTTGCGCAGATCGCCGCCGCTAAACTAGAACGACACTCTCATGCTGCTCTGAGAAGGTCCTACAGTACCGCGAACAAAAGTGAAAACATATATATATATATATATATATATATATATATATATATATATATATATATCATCTAACGAATCATCTAAACATTGAGTAAAGAAGATAACCGTCGATTTGTTCTGTCCAGATATTTAGTGATGTTTTCCGATGTTTTCCGCGATGTTTTCCTCTGTGCCGATTAATCTTTCTCATGCGTTCCAGAGACCAATGCCAAAGAATTATTGAAATCGGAGTATCTAAACGAAAGTTCTTCTACTTTAAAAATTCAAGCAATAAATTAAGAATAGCTCATTTGCTAAAGACAGGACAAATAAATGACGACAAATGAGCTAATCTTCCATGGCAAGTGAAACGTGCTGTACAATCTAAAGTTAGGAAGAGCGGGATTTCACTAGTAAAATATCTTCAAGCGAGGTTAAAATCTTCATATTATTCAATCCTACTACACGCACAAGCCATCCACTCCAGGGACACTGCTGCAAACTATAAACATGTGTCGCGACTGTAATTTCCGTAAGGTGACAATGGCCTGCAACAGCTCATAATATGCCGCCGCAGTGCGTCGGAATAAACCATCCGCTTTAACTGCAACTGTCATTTCACAAAATTTTTTCTTCATTTTATAATAATTTTAAATACATTTTTCACATATTACGTTCAACCTAACAGTGCATCACTAGTTTAGCTTTGCTGCCTTTCCGTCAAGCCTCCACTGCACTCCCCCAGCGCAGCGGCAGTTAACGAGCATGGGGCGCTGGAATCCTCGTGTTTAATAACAGTTATCTCTCTCTCTGCCATCCCCGACGTCTGCCACCGGTATCTAGATGATCTCTCTTTCATCCTACGTCACACAAGCTTTACCTTATTTTGGATTTTTGGTACTCCCTGCGCCTTAATAGCAAAGAGGCGTCGTCGAAATGCCGCATGCGTTTTGCTCGGGTCTTCTCGCGTGGACACGCCTTGGCTTCCCATTGGGCGTGCTGCGAAGCGACATAGCCCTCGTTGGCTTCCCTCGTCACAGCCCAACCTAAGGCGAGAGCCGGTGACAACGACGCCCGCTCTACGTGGAAGTCTCTTCCGGTGATGCAGCATCGCTGATTGGTGTCCGCGGCTTCCGTTTCTTATTTCCTAGCGCGCCGTTTCCTGTCCGCGAGGTTCTGACAACAGTTGTTGGTGCGCGTCTGGAAAGCTTCCGCGCCTTCCTGTTCTTTGTCGTGCGTGTTTTGCCTGCTCCTAATGGCGTCTCTCTTCAGCGGGATGCGCCCTCTGAAGTCTTCTTCTTTCTTGCCTGCTTCTTTCCATCAGCGCAGTGGAGACATTAGATGACCCTGGCGCTCTTTTGCTTCGCTATCTTTTGTTGGCAAATGACTAGCTAAATGAATGATTCAAAGACGCCGTCGGGGCTTACACCAATGCCTCATGAAAACGACAATGCTCCACATCAGATTCTTGTAAAAGCTTAGCCTCTCAATGGAAGGCACAGCTGAGCATGAAGGAAATTTACATGAGCGCGCATCGTTTCCGGTACGGTTAAAAGAGTGCACAAAGCAATTAACTTTTTACAAGAGCGGCTTTTTCCTTCAGACACAGACGAACAGGTCTGCAACATGCGACCAAGGTGTAGTTCCGGAAAAAAATTCGTAAAGGAACGGCAGGGTAGAGATTTGCGGAGCATGTGACAGGAACAGGGCACCGGGAGCAAGAGGGAGTGCGCGGCCAAGAATGATGCGTGAAGGGTGCTGGCATGCGGGGGCAAGGACGCCATGTAAAATGGAACTAAAAGTCGCACAATGGTTCACACAAGTCACACAGTAAATGATTAATTTTTTTTTATTCGAGATGCTTGTAAATGATTAATTACTCTGAACGCTAACATTCATTAGAATATAAGAAGTTATCTTGGTGATAAGTGTTTAATTTTTTTGTACAGATTTTCTTTTGTCATGCCAATTATCCTTACATAGACATTGCAAATATCATCCTTGGCACCTAATGAGTTTTTTTCTCTAGTAGAGTCTTTCCCGTAGTCATAACTTCTACAGAAACGGTTTTAAAATTTGGTAAGAGTAAATGCACCAAAATGCCTCTGACAGAAAATGATACCAAAAGCAGGAAATAAATGGGCTTCAGGAAGCAGAGGGGGTATATAAAAAATGAGAGAGACAGGAAACTGTACCAGGATAGATGAGAAACAGGTAGGTGCAGGTGATAAGATGAAGAAGCAGCGAAATTAAAATGTAATTAAATACAGTTGGTTTGGTTTATTGGGGTTTAACGTCCCAAAGCAACTAAGGCTATGAGGGACGCCGTAGTGAAGGGCTCCGGAAATTTCGACCACCTGGGGTTCTTTAACGTGCACTGACATCGCACAGCACACGGGCCTCTAGAATTTCGCCTTCATCGAAATTCAGCCACCGCGGCCGGGATCGAACCCGGCCGCGGTGGCTGAATTTCGATGAATTTCGATGAACCCCAATAAACCAAACCAATCGTATTTAATTACATTTTAATTTCACTGCTTCTTCATCTTATCACCTGCACCTACCTGTTTCTCATCTATCCTGGCACAGTTTCCTGTCTCCCTCATTTTTAAATACGTTTTAAAGAACGGACAGAATTACTGGGAGAAATAAAAAAAGAAAAATATGACAGTGGCTTATCTCTGCTATGCCAGGATATACATAGCGTGAGCGCGCGCGGCGGGGCGCGCCAGCTGTGCACAGTGACGTCACTCGCTCCTCGCGCATGCGCAGTATGGTCGACGGAGGGAGCACGCGAAATCACAAATCGCAAAAATCAAAAATCGATTATTCTAAAGGTGTTTCTACCATGACCAGCATTTCAGTCACGCAAACTGCTCTTTCAAAGAATGTGGTTGCTATACATTAAGAAGCAAAGTAAGTAAATAGAAAAGTACAACATTATCTCTACTAGATTTTCATGGTAAAGTGGCACTGCACACGCTATTGACACATCATTTACTTTCTGCGTGACCTACATACTTGCGTCAAACTAAGCGGCAATGTTTCAACTTTTTTTTCAAAGGAATTACCACCCTTTGTTAAAAAAGATATTTCCGAAAATTCGATCACGAACAGCGTGTCCATTCTCCACCCTCCGCCCACAATACGTGGAGAATAAAAAATGGTTAGCTTTTAATGCACTCAAACTGAGTAGACGTGCGAAAGCATGTGCTTAGCCTGACTGGCTCCGTCAAACGTGGCAGCAGGCTTTAATAGTTTTAAGAGTTTAACGGTTTTGGAATGAACACATATGTTTTACGAGCCTTACGAACGCAAAAAGCAAACATACGCAACGAACATCGCACTAAAATATTCGCGTTGCGTAAGTTTACAAGGTATGTGTCGAGATCAGCAATAAAAAAGAGGTGTTAGAATTAGCGTTCTTTTTACTTGCGCGAAATAAATTCTTCACCGCTGTTCACCTCACTTCCCGCGTAGCTTTTAGTAAACATCCTGTGGTTTCGCCGCATGCTTACACAGCAGCTTCTCGCACTTTGACTAATTTGGTAGACAGAGGAAGGCGCCCTATGAGTATAACCAAAACTGCCCAAGAGGTTCTCCCACCCAAAGTGTAAAAGATAAATAAATACTTTCTTTCTTCCTAATCGTTATAAAGTTGTGATTGTTGCCAATTGCAGGCATCATGAGAGCCGCTGGCCAAAACATCGTCTCCGGTATGTGCAAGCACATACACTGAGTTTGGCTACGTGTACGCTCATGTGGGACGAGTCTAGATGCAAATGGACCACATATCATATGGTTTGTTTATGCCAGGAGTGCGAATTGGCACCGTTTATCGTGGTGTCAGCCAGAAGGAGTTCTGGGGAATATAGAAATTGGAATAAATTCAAACGGCGTGTTACCTAGGGAAGTCCGCAATCCAGGATCCGCAAACAAGCGGTGGTGAGAGGGCTTCACATATAAAGCTTCTGTATCTCTTTCACAACGAGTAAATTTTGGCTGCTTCGTGGCTACGACCGATGGCTGATGCTGAAGAGGCGCGCTCGAGGACTGTAGTCCCAGAGTGCACTTCGCAGCACGCATGCGTAGTGCCCCCGGTGTCCCGCAGGTGCTGCACAAGTACGTGGTATGTGCGCCAGCCAGCGGATCCGCGACGGGTCGCCGCTGGACGCCCTGCGCCTGTACGCCGACTACGGAGCGCCGGCCCTGTCGCAGAACCTGAATATCTACCGGCACATCGCTGCCAGCGTGTTCGCGCTGCCGGGCCTCTACGGTGCGCAGGCCTACCGAACCTGGTCCGAGCTCAGGGACGTCCTCCATGACCCCGTAAGCAGCGAGGGGAACTGCGCTCCATAAACCTACTAGGGGACCGGAAAGCTCCAGCAATTGCCTATGCACAGAGTACGAGTTCGATGGTGATGCTGGAAACTTTACTGTAGACACCCTTTATCCGGGGCTGTAAAGGGTAGAGGAGGTGAGACTGATGGGGTGAGACAGTGCCGGTAAGGCCCAGCTAGGTAGCCGGGCGCACTAGTGCTCGCATGGTGGCCGCAGAGGGCGAGAAGTGCGTCAACCGCTCTTTGAGCCGAGTGCGATGTGCGTGCAGAGATGTTCATGTAGACTATCGAAGTGAGGCACCATGCGGACAGCATCACAAGGTGTGTAGAGTGTTCGGTGCTAATGTACAACGCACGCAAAGGAAAGGTTTGTAGCCGACTCGAGACTCTGTGCTGGGTTTTTAACCAATGGTTTTGTGCCTGCGTCGCCCAGCTACAACCTAATCGGAACAAAAAATCGCAAGGTCGGTGCAGCGTAACAAAAGTGGTGAATTTTCTCTAGTCTGAGTTCTCGCTACAAATGGAAAGAAAATGATCAGGCGATGTTTGAACACAAAGGCCTGCGTGACAGAAGACAAAAAAAAAAAAAGGTGCCGTGTTTTCGCATGTGTATACGCTCGCGATGTCCTCAGCAATTGTACCCACTCGTGCAGGTGAAGAACCTCGAGGCCAGCGGTCAGGACGTTGGCGACTTCGACAAGCTGCTGCTCATCAGCAACTATTACGCCACCCGATCTGCGTGCCAGGGTCAGGAGACCCTCGCCGAGCATGCCATTAAGAGCTCAGTGTCGCTGCTGCGCTACACGGAGTACATCCCTCCGGACAAGGCCTTCTACGAGGCGGGGCTCGCCTGCAAGGCACGCTGTTCGCGCAATTTTCCCCCGTGCACGTACCCGTGCTGGCGAGAAAACGTCTGCACATGACAAAGAAACTTTAAAACCTCCCAAGTAGGGCTGTGCGAATATTCTAAATTTTTGAATATTGTATCGGATATCGTCCTATTTGTTTCGCTGAACGAATGAAATAGTGCACATTCAAAAATATTCCAAACAAATCGAACGCAATCTAAAGTGTTCGAATGGTTTTCGAACAGCAGGTGCAATTTTTGAATCGGGCACGTCATACTTCTCTTGAACGGCTGTTTCAAAAACAGGGCCCCCTTCGCTGATGTAGTACAGCTGTGCCTTGGTTGGTGTGCAGGTTTAGCGCCACGACGCGGTGCATTTGTGTGGCCGCGCTCGCGGTGCTGAAATATATGGCCTTCAAGACTGGGTGACGTGTGACAGGGTTCAGCCAGGCCCAGCAAACCCTGCTTTCATGCCTGACATCGTAGGCCATGGCTCATAACTCTCGTCCCTGTCATCAAATGAGATGTGGCGCTAGTTCGTTCGCCGTCGTCGTCAGTAGCAAAGGGTAATTTCCTGAGGCGCATGAAGTGACCACCACAGAGTGAAAATGCTGACTTCGTACTGCGTGCCTCGCAGTTGAAATCACTGTTGCGTCCTTCGATAGCTACAGCTTTAACTCCAAGAGTTACAGCGCCGCCGCTAGCTCTTCTCTGTTTCGCATGGATATTCGTCTTCTTCGAATATTCGCACAAGTAGCGAATGATCATACTGTAGGAGGGGGGTTTGTTAAAGGCACTGGGACCTCAGGAGCAGGGCGGCAAGTCCGAGGTCGGCGAAGGCGAGAACACAGCACGCGCAGCGATGGCAGCGCCGCCGCTAAGCAGAACGGTCGTCTTCGTCTTCACAATTGCCCCCGGGGAAAAGAGGAGCCAACCTGGCGACTTAGGGCGCGGGCAGGACGGCTGGGTCGTAGAATGGCTTGAGGCGCTGGACATGAACAGTCTCGCGTCCACGGCAGCGGCGATCAGAAGACGGCACGAGAGGTTCGACTGTGTAATTAACTGGAGATGTACGCGCCAGGACACGGTATGGGCCATGGTATTTGGCGAGAAATTTTGACGACAGGCCCGGAGTATTTGTCGGAATCCAGAGCCACACAAGGGAGCCATTGGGGAAGTGTGGCGTTGTTTGATTGAGGTCGTGGCGGGATTTCTCTCTGCACTGGTTGTCAGTTGTGAGAGCACGGGCGATGCGGCGACAGTCTTCGGCGTGCTGGGCGGCTTCAGATAGAGGCGTATACTCGGAAGTGTCGGGTTGGTACGGCAGAATGGTGTCGATGGTAGCAGAAGGGTGACGGCCGTAAAGGATAAAAAAAGGAGAGAAGCCAGTAGTGGACTGCGTTGCGGTATTGTACGCATAGGTTACATACGGAAGCACAAGATCCCAGTTAGACTGGTTTGAAGAGAGGTACATAGATAACATGTCACCGAGGGTACGGTTAAAGCGCTCGGTGAGACCGTTGGTTTGCGGATGATATGCGGAGGTGGTGCGATGAATTACATTGCACTTGGTGAGCAGTGCCTTCACAACATCGGATAAGAAGGCGCGGCCTCTGTCGCTCAGCAATTCGCGAGGGGCGCCATGACGAAGAATGAATCGGTTTAAAATAAACGAGGCAACTTCGGAGGCTGTGGCAGCTGGAAGGGCGGCGGTTTCGGCATACCTTGTCAAATGGTCAACCGCGACGATAGCCCAACGGTTGCCGGCCGAAGTGTACGGAAGGGGGCCGTATAAATCAATGCAAGACGCGGTCAAATGCGCGTGGCGGGCAGTGTAGCGGCTGCAATTCTCCAGCAGAACGTTGAGGTGGCGGCTTGCGACGTTGACAGGTAAGGCACGAGCGCACGTATTTGAGGATGAAGGTGTACATGCCACGCCAATAATATCGTAGCCGGATGCGAGCGTTGGTCTTGAACACTCCGACATGACCACACTCCGGGTCAGCGTGAAAATGGGCGCAAACTTCCGAGCGAAGGTGACGGGGAATAACTAGCAACCACTTGCGGCCATCTGAGCTGTAGTTGCGGCGATAAAGGAGGTTATCACGAATTGAGAAACGGGAAGCATGGCGGCGAAGAGCACGCGACGGAGAAGCAGCCGTAGGGTTTGTGAGGAAGTCAAGAAGAGAAGAGATCCATGGGTCGGCACGCTGCGCCGAAGGCATGGCGCTGATGTGAAGCATCGGTGAGGAGGCGTCTAAGGTTGAAAGGCTCGAAGTATTGGCTGGGAGTGGGCAGCGCGATAGAGCATCGGCGTCTTGATGTTTGCGGCCAGTACGATACACGACGCGGATGTCGTATTCCTGGAGGCGAAGGGCCCACCTCGCGAGGCGACCGGATGGGTCTTTCAGAGAGGACAGCCAGCACAGCGCGTGGTGGTCGGTCACGACTTCAAACGGGCGGCCGTAGAGGTAAGGGCGGAACTTGGTAAGGGCCCAAACTATCGCCAGACACTCTTTTTCAGTGACCGAGTAATTAGATTCAGCCTTTGTGATCGTGCGGCTGGCATAGGCAACGACGTATTCGGCGAAGCCAGGTTTACGTTGCGCGAGTACGGCGCCGAGGCCTACCCCACTGGCGTCAGTATGGACCTCGGTGGGTGCGGTCGGGTCGAAATGGCGAAGTATCGGTGGGGCAGTGAGCATACGGCGCAGGGAACCGAAGGCGTCGTCACACACTTGGGACCATTGCGAAAGATCGGAACTGCCGGACAGAAGTTGTGTCAAAGGTGCAGCGATTGAGGCAAAGTTGCGTATAAACCTACGGAAGTAGGAGCACAACCCTAGGAAGCTGCGCAGTTCTTTGATAGAAGTAGGTCGAGGGAACGCAGCCACAGCACGAAGTTTAGCCGGGTCCGGACGGACACCCTCCTTGGAAACAACGTGGCCTAAAATGGTGAGTTGGCGAGCGGCAAAATGGCGCTTCTTTAAGTTGAGCTGGAGGCCGGCGTCAGAGAGGCAGGTCAAAACGTGCTTCAGGCGGTAAAGGTGAGTGTCAAAGTCAGGCGAAAACACGACGATGTCGTCGAGGTAACAGAGGCAGGTTTTCCACTTGAGACCACGCAGAATGGTATCCATCATCCGCTCAAACGTGGCGGGAGCGTTACAAAGACCGAAAGGCATCACAGTAAATTCATATAGGCCGTCAGGTGTTACAAAAGCTGTCTTGGGGCGATCGGCCTCATCCATGGGTACCTGCCAGTACCCGGAACGTAAATCTAAAGAGGAAAATATCTCGGCACCTTGCAAGCAGTCTAGCGCGTCATCGATGCGTGGCAGGGGATATACGTCCTTGCGCGTAATCTTGTTAAGGCGGCGGTAGTCTACACAGAAACGGATTGAGCCGTCTTTCTTTTTGACAAGCACAACTGGCGAAGCCCATGGACTGCTTGAGGGTTTAATCACGCCGCTCTTGAGCATTTGGTCGACTTGATCTTCAATAACTTGGCGCTCGGGTGCCGACACACGATAGGGGCGCTGCCGTAGAGGAGCGTGGGCACCTGTGTCTATGCGATGTGTGACAGTCTACGTTTGGCCCAGTGAGCTGTGATGACAGTCGAAGGAGGCGCGGAACTGGTTGAGCAAGTCGAGAAGCTGCGTGCGCTGCTGCGGTGGAAGATCTGCGTCGATGGAGCGGAGAAATAGGTCGGTAGATGAAGGAGTGGGTGTAGAAGATGGTGGGCTGAGCGCAGCGAGACCGATGTGCGATGAACCGGCAGTCTCCTCATGGGTTAAAATAGCCGCGACAGGTTGGACACTGCCGACACATTCGCCACGGCGCAGAGCACTAGGGTAGGGAAACGGGTTACAGACCCACAGTACGGAAAGGCCAGCAGAAATAGTCAATACGGCGTAAGGCAGAGGAAGGCACTTGCGCCGGAGGAAAGTATGGGCTGGCGTGAAAAGAACAGTGTCATCACGAGAAGGGGCACAAGAGACGCGCACAAGGACGGAAGAGCATGGAGGCAGGTCGATGTCTTCGGTGACGAGGGCTTTAATACATGGCGGTGAAGGAGCAGCGTCCGGCAGGGATTGGGGCAGAGCACAGAACCCGACTTCAGCGCGAGCGCAATCGATGACAGCGGCATGACGAGAAAGGAAATCCCAGCCCAAAATAACAGAGTGAGAACAACACGGCAGTACGACGAACTCGATCGTGTAGAGGACATCCTGAATTAAAACTCGAGCGGTGCAAGCTGCCGACGGCTTGATGTGCTGAGCGCTGGCCGTGCGCAGCGAGAGACCGGCAATTGGCGTCTTAACTTTCTTCAAGCGGCGACAAAGGTTTGCGTCTATTACTGAAATTGCGGCGCCAGTGTCTACAAGGGCCATGACAGAAATTCCCTCGACCGAAACGTCAATAAGGTTCGCAGGGGCCAGCTGAGGTCTTTGGTAGTTCGACGAGGACGCAGTTCTTGCCTCAGGAACTGCGACATCTAGTTTTCCTCCTGAGAATTACTTGGGCGGCGACGCATCGGAGAAATGGAGCGTCGTCGCGGCGAAGGGGAACGGCGGTCGGGAATCGCTGAACGGTCGGGGGAGAAAGGACGAGGGGACGCACGGGGCTCAGCAGACGCGGAGTACTGACGCGCTGGAGGCCAGTACCCGACCGGCGGTGCCGAAACTGGGAGACGGCGACGGCAATGGCGGGCTACGTGGCCAGGCAATCCGCAAGTGTAGCAAATAGGCCGGTTATCCGTCGTGCGCCAAGGATCTCGGTCTCGTGGAGATGGTCGCAGATAAGGGGCCGGCGCTTGTACGGGCACTGACATTATAGGGTACGTAGGCGGCCGAGGTTGTGCGACGACTTCAGCGTAAGTCATTGGACGGGCGACAGGTTTTGGGGCGACGTTGCCATAATTGA
Organism: Amblyomma mixtum; assembly: GCF_055824585.1. Taxonomy (NCBI): domain Eukaryota; kingdom Metazoa; phylum Arthropoda; class Arachnida; order Ixodida; family Ixodidae; genus Amblyomma; species Amblyomma mixtum. Next base: position 197,898,242 of record NC_143014.1, read on the forward strand.
GAGGGGTGGCGACTGGTCTTGGGGCGGCGTCAGCGTACGCCAGCGGAGCTGCGACAGGTGGTGATGAATGCGCTGACGGAAGCACCTCAGCAACCTGCTCTCGAATTGCATGTTGGAGAGCCGGGGCCCAATAGGGTGGCGACCCTTGAGGGCTAGGCAAAAGCGAAAGCTGACGGGCCACCTCCTCACGTACAAAGTCCTTCATTTGCTGCAGCAGATAGGAGCTGTCAGCTGCGGGTGTCAGTCCAGAAAGGGACTCTGGCTGAGCTGAGTGCTGACGAGTCAGGACCCTCTGCTTACGCAGCTCCTCGAAGCTCTGGCACAGCGTGATGACTTCCGAAACGGTGCGCAAGTCCCGAGCGAGCAGCATTTGAAAGGCGTCATCATCAATGCCTTTCAAGATCTGCTTGATCTTGTCAGCTTCCGGCATGCTGACGTTCACTCGGTTGCAGAGGACGATTACATCTTCTATGTAGCTAGTGAAGCTTTCGCCGACCTGCTGCGACCGTTCACGCAAGCGTTGTTCGGCGCGAAGTTGTCTGACAGCTGGGCGACCAAACACTTCTGAGAACTTCGTCTTGAAGGCTGACCAAGTCGCAACGTCCCCTTCATGGTTGCGGTACCATAAGTTTGCGACGCCGGTAAGATAAAAAATTACATTGTTGAGCTTTGTCTCGTCATCCCACTTGTTATACAGGCTCACCCGTTCGTAGGAGGCGAGCCAGTCTTCCACATCATGGTCATCTGTGCCGCTGAAGATAGCCGGGTCCCTTTGGCGAAGGGAGCCGGCACAGATGACAGTCGGTGGGCCTGCTTGCACGGCTTGGTGTTGGATGTCTACAGGCATCGCAGGTGTCGGAAGAGTGCGGCTACGGAGCTCCAGAGCCGATATCGTTACCCGGCGACTCCACCAAATGTAGGATGGGGGTTTGTTAAAGGCACTGGGACCTCAGGAGCAGGGCGGCAAGTCCGAGGTCGGCGAAGGCGAGAACACAGCACGCGCAGCGATGGCAGCGCCGCCGCTAAGCAGAACGGTCGTCTTCGTCTTCACAATACAAATATTTGATTCGTATCCAGTTCGGTTCTTTCATTATTCGATTCTAATTCGATATATAAACTATTCGTATTCGATTCGGTTTCGAAAAAAAAAAGTATTCGCACACCCCTACTCATAGGACAGAAGCTCTACAGGAGAACATGCCGGTGGAACTTCTCATTCCTACTTGCGCGCTGCCACCTGCAGACAGAAGCAGAGCAAGAGGAATCGTGGCGAGGGAGACCACTGTGTGCTAGAACTGTCACCGAGAGCGTACAGCAGGAACCCTTTGCTTCTTTTTTTATCGCTTCGCTCTTTGTCACGCACTTTATAGATGATTGGCAGGCGGCAGTGTGGCCTCTGTTGCCAAACCCGCTGTGAGGCGGCGTGGAAGGTGACATATGCACTCCCTTTTCTTTCCAGGCAATGAACAGAGAGGGAATGGCCTTCGTTTTCTGGAACCATTACCTGGACATATGCGAAGTACGTTGCCCTCGGAGCATCAGATGCGCAGTGCACGCCTGTTTCTTATAAGAGAGCCATACGCACGCGTCTAGTAGGGATTCCCTATGAAATGGTATTGGGGAGGGGGGGGGACTTCACTGCCACCCGAACACGCAAGGCAGCATGCTGTATCTTCGGTAGCCTTCTGTTTTGTTTTGCTACTTTTCTAGTATTCGTTACTTCAGTGCGGGGCATTTTACCGTGTTCGCCAACGAATAATAAGTTTGGTTCGAAAACATTGAAGCGCGGCGTTCTATTTATCCTTAAGCTCAAAACTTAATTGGTATGGGCAATTGGTATTGCATGGGCTATTAGGGAGAGTCGTGGTGGAGGGCTCCGGACTAATTCAGAGCACCGGAGGCGCGCTGACAACGCACACATACGGGAATTTTTGCAAATCGCCTCCATCGAAGTGCTGACGCCGTGGCAGGGATTCGATCTCCCGACAGTGGAATCAGCAGCCGAACGTTAGAGCCACTCAGTCGCCGCGGCGAGTCTCAAAGCTTAATAAACGTCAGGACGCCACATTGAAGAGGAGGCTCCATTCGCGACAGCGAGGCACATGCTTTTTCGAGTGCGGTATTAGGCTTACGTTCACGATATCGCGAATGCCACGCCACCCTGCGAGTATTTCGAGATGAAAACTTGAGTTTACATTGAAGTGCATGCGCTTTAGCTTACTGCTACTACGCCGGGGAAATGACTGTGCCAGCGCCCAATGGTAGTGGTACACGGTGTTGAGACGCGGGCTCTCAGTTGCCGTCGGGACGGGGGTCCGCTGTCGCCGACCGGCCGGAGCAATGAAGAGACGGGGGATTGATAAGGAGCAGCGTGAAAAAAAAGGTATATGTATTCACATATTTACAAGCAACGAGAAGCACGATACATGGCACGATGTAACACAACAGGAAAAGACACAAAGGAAACGGGAGCCCTTAAAAAGAGTCGGCACAGACTCCCGCCCCTTTTCGTCCAATCAGGAGCGTCCTGGTGGGTGATTGGCATGCAAGGCTTGAACGCCAAAACCGGTAGCGTTCCGGTAGCTGTCCGGCCCGAACGCACAAAGCGCTCCACGATGACGACGCGCGGGCTCGGAGAGACGCAATCTTGGACGCCGTCCTTGGGGAGCGTCTCGGTAGCTGACCGGCCGAACGCGCAACACTCTCCACGAAGACGACGCGCAGGCTCGTTGAGACGCAGGCCTGGACGCCATCCTTGGGAGCGTTCCGGTGTTGGAAATTCACGTTCATGACAACGGTAACGTTATGCTAAAAAAGCTCTGAAAACGCCGCATACCGTTTCTTTCTACTTCGTGATTCCAAAAGCATTATCAATGCTTATATACCTACGAAAGACACCACGTTAACACCGCATTTTTTTCGACTTGAGGTTGTATGTTGTGACGACTGTTTTCTTGATCTATTCTTTTTCGTCGCCGCCGTTCATCGCTGCCGCCTGTGATGTCAGGGCCGACAGTTGCAGCAAGCAGTGCCAGTCGCATGTGCTCGTATCGAAGGCAAGATTAAACGCTGACATCGAGGCAGGAGAATGGATCGAGAAAAGATGACCTCCTCTCGCAACGCGTGTGGCGAGTCGAAGTGCCATTGAAGAGGCCTTGCAACGCTTTCTTCGCTTGAATCGTGCGCTTCATTCAACTCATCGCTGCACTGGCGACGCACATTGGCGCCAGGATGGCCTCTGCACGCCGTTGAAAACTAAACGACTTCAATGGCCGGTGTTTTAGGTCAGAAGGACGTTAGAGCCTGTTGTCGAGCGTACAACCAAATAATGCGGCCACGTCTAACGCTGAACGGAAGGCTGCACAAAGGTGTATCCAGACGACGGACCACGGACCTGCTTTGGCCCGTGGACTGGCGGTCACGTGGGGTCTAGCTTCCGGTCTACGAGGTCCGCGCATGGTCCGCGGACCGAATCGTGCGAGAAATCCGAGAACATTTTTTCTGGCGGCGGAACACGGACTTTTTAGCCCACTGGCTCACTTCAAGTCTGGCAACCACGTCACACTTGTCTCTCCAGGCAGGCGATTCACCACTGCTATCATTCTGTGCGGCAAGGCGACACTAGCGAAAGTAGTAGTCTTGCGCGCACTGTCAACATGTCAGCGTAGTCGGGCGATGCTACGTTTTACTTTTTAGGCTCACTACAGCTTTGTGGCTCGTTTACACCTGGGCATGAAAGCGAGCGAAATCCGCCGCCTCCGGAGTGCTTCCTAGTAGGCGCTTCAAAGCCGCCACGACGTCGCTTACGGCGTACACATATATGGTTAGAAAATAACATAAATTGACGCTGTCTACGCACCGCTAAACTGAGTATTCTACGCACTGCTAAACCTACACACCGCTAAACCAATTCTCACATTTCCCACGTTTATTTCAGCGCATGAAAACATAGACATAGCGATAAGCTTAGCCTAGTGGCGCCACCTAGTTGTTAAGACGGGAACCATTTCTGTCAACAAACCTACGCTCCTCTTAAGCCTAGAAGCGGGAGAATCGTCACTCTAAATAAAAAATAAAGCAAATTTTTCACTCATAAGTTTTCTTATTGGCGAGATGGCACCAAGCGAAAGATAGGTGCCCCATTTATGGCCCGTGAAGGCAATGAAAAAGGCAGTAACAACGAAGAACTGACTCCGAAGCGAGCGGTCCTGCTTCGAAGCGCGCCGCCATGTATGTTGACTGCAACTTCCTCCTCGCCGCAGCAGAAATCGGTCCCGGACTGATCGGGCTTTCCGCTAGGCATTCAGAGGGAACCGCTGCCGCGACGGCGAATTCCGCTTGCCCTCGCCGCCGAATGCCGAAGCTTGAATGCGTCATGAAACGAGCGCTGCTGCAAGCGGATCCCACAGCTTTTCGCTTGGCCCGCCTGATCGCCTGCTCCTTTGGGCCGTCATGTGAATGCTGTCGCCGGAGGGGCCCGGCCGGGCCACGCACAGTGGACCCCACGTGACCGGTCCGCGGACCAGTCCGTGGCCCGCCGTCTGGATAGGCGGATGGCTGCGCGCGTTTCCCATGAGTCGCCAGTCTAGCGTGCATAGCTTCCAGTATGCCAGTGCTACCTATAGAACGAAAACGCGTCAGAGGCTGAAAACAGGGCTGTCAGCGAAGTGTTTTGCAGGACCTTTTTTAGGTTAAGCGCGGCAAACACTCCCCGTCATACTTTGGCGGTCAAAGGTTCGTGCGACGCGTTCCTTAGCGCTTAGGAGCCAACTTGTGCACTCTCTCATCCATGCATGGCTGGGCGAGTACTGAAAACAGCGCTCGCTCACGGTAAGGAAAACGGTATTTACACTTAAACCACATATCACACTCATTCACGTTTCGCGCCAACCACACATCGCACTCATCGTGCCACAGTCGCGCCAGGTGAAATTTCATCGCCTGCAGAGCATCTCGCCTGCGGGGGAAAAAAAAAAAAAACGAAAACTAACAAAACGGTCGCGAGTGTGTACCGCGAAGGTTTGAGCGTTTGCTGTGATGTGAGAGCAAAGAACCTTTCAGAAACACGCTGTGCTGCTGCTGGCCCCGCAGATCCTTGGCGCGCTGCCAAGTCCGCCGGGTGAACCATCGCAGCCGGCGCTGGCCAGAACAAAATCACTGGACGGTAGCGAGTTCGTAATGCGAATGATCCATCTTGCGATGGCTTGTGACCGCGAAGAAATAGAGACATATTAGAGTTGATATACTGGTGCATCCGCCTCGTATTCGGCACCTGGTGAGGGCTGCAGGAGGTGCTGCTCATATGTCGAAGATGCATTTTTGCTATGGGTGCCCGAAGGCGGAGTTTTACCAGTGAGTGCTTGGCGGACGCCTATGCCAACGGCGCAAGACTAAAGAAAGGGCTAAGAACAGGTAACGGTGTCGCCACCAGACCACCACTCTGAAATAGAAATGCAGACGTCAGGTACAGAACGAATTAATTTTACGTCACAGAATGAACCATTATTCGGAATTTTGATTTGAGGGGAAAGTTGTGGTAATTTCTGGCGGGGATGGGGGTTTAAAATTATAGTACGGGGTAGTTATGCCAACCACACCATATAATATACAAGGGGGCATGGTTGCGCGCAAAAAAAAAAAAAGATATGAGAAAAGGGGTATAAACCTTTCGAACCAAGTGATACCTTTCCATTATTTATTTCTACTTTCCGACATGCTTGCAATTTCAGGCCATTGAAGAGGGATCACTGGACACATTAGATCATTCCGACTTCCAAAACACCGACATCCCCTTCGAGGTACCTCTTCCGGAAAAAATGTTCCTCGATGTAAGTACCACCTTCGCTACACTGCGTCAAATACGACTCTATCCGGTTTTTTTTATGCTCTATTTGCATAACAATGAAGAATACTATGTGTTATATCTTGCCGAAGCCGGAGGTACGCATGGTCATTGTACTGCATGCCTGGTGAAGCCGTGGACTCCCATGCAGGAACCTGTCTCTCTTTTACGGTGGGAGCCGTTGATGGGAGCCCACCATGAGTCGTCGTGTAATTGAAGCCCTTGTAGCTGTAGAAATACGCAAGCCAAAACGACGCAATCCGAAAGCCAAGCCAAGAGAGAGGCGAAGGTAGGAAATAACGAAAAAAAAACGAAAGGAGAATAATAAAGGCGGGAAAAAGAAGGGAGAGAAAGTGGAAGGACATGACGGTTGTCGCCGAATGTTTTAACTAAACCGTAGCCTATTTTAACCATTATATATATATTTTTTTTTCTCCACAAACCTTGTTTTCTGTTTTGAATTAGCGTCCGACACATGCCTCCTGATGCTGAACAACTATGAAGAGAGATGTGAAAAAAAACAGCAGGGAGGAATACATCCAAATGGGCTATTGGCGGGGTAGTTGGTCCTTGAAGTCGAGTGAAGGAAACAGCGCACAAGACAAGGACGTGACACAACAACACAGGTGCCAAAATAAATTGCAGTAAAGAAGAACAAGGCTGACTCCATCTAAAATAGAGAATCGGTTATCTATATCTTGGTCATGACAACAACACACGACGGTTAAAAATGAAGGAAGGGATGGTAAAACTAGCTGGTACATATATTCGCCACATATATATTCTATAGCTTTTCGCAACGTATGTTACGAATAGCTATAGGATTAACATGCTGTCTTATTTCTTGTACTCCTCATTCCAAAGCAGTCGACATCAGGTAAGACGTGCTTCAAACGACTGCGCCCCGTTCATTCGGAAGGAAGGATAGCGTATACGCGGCTTATATGGCTCTCAAATGCGTGCCCTCGCATGCTAGCGAAAAAGGTGTACCACTGTGGGCCCCAAGCATGTAAAATGCAAAAGCATGTAAAAGGCGATGTCGCAAAGGACTGCGCGTTTAAACGGTTGGATGGTAATGCCGTTCAAGTACATTGCAGCCTCCAGTTGGGCGAACCACCCGCCGACGCCTGCAGGCCGGAACGCTGGGAGCGGCGGGTCGAAACTTGGGCCCTGCCAGTACGCCATGTTAGGACGCCGCTGGGATAGAAGGCACGGTTCACCGGGTCACCACTGTTGAAGATTTGCGGGGTCGCAGCGGAGCACCAGAGCAAGATGACCAGCGTGGTAGACTTCCAGTTGGGTCGAGGGTTGCACCTGTGATTAGCAACATTTTTCTGAGCGACATGGATAGGAAGGTAGCTGCTGCCTCGGCGGGATTGTTCTTGAGGGCTTTCAGATACGTGGATGATTTTCTAGTCATCGTGGAAGGGTCTGACCCTGCAGCGGAAATGGCTGATGTTCTAAGGGTGTTCGGTCAGTTCGGCCGTGGTCTAAGTTTTACTACGGAGGTTTCTATTCGTAACGAGCTACGTTTTCTTGACATGTCTTTGAGAGCTACTCCGGGAGACCTTTGCTGTATGTATCGCCCGCGCACCGTCAAGCCACTCCTCGATTATGAGTCAGGGCACTCAAAACTGATCAAGGACGGTATCGCTGTTTCGTGCCTTAAGGCCGCCACATCTAGGTCGTGCCACCACCGTGTTGCGGAAAGTGTGTCAGAGTAAGTGGTACGATTGAAAAGTAGTGGTTTTCCCGACCACGCCATCTCCACGGCAGGAGAAAAAGTTCTGAGGTGGGTTAAGACAGGGGCCAATGGAAGAGGCCGTGTTGACAGTGAGCGCCGTAGGCCGGCTGTCATTCCGTACGCTCACAGGCTTTCCCATGGGTTAAAGAGCGTGGCCAAGAGGTACGATGTTAGGGTGGTGTTCTCGGCTCCTAAGAAGCTCGCTGCAATTTGCCCACAAGTGGACAAAAAACTAGCGGCGGGTATCCACAAGAATCGCAAGGCCTGTACAACAAAACATGTGGCGCCTTTCATTCCTTGCAAAAAGGGTATTGTATATCGTTTGCCACTGTCTTGCGGTAAAGAGTATATCGGGCAAACGGGGCGCTGTGTAAATGTGAGGCTCTTTGAGCACCGCAACTTACTCGGCAGTGACTCGCGAGACAACCTTCCCGCACACTGCCGGGTTTGCAAATGCACACTCCTTTTCCCGAAAACTAATGTGCTTTTTTGCCACCAAGATAAGGTGACCCGGGAGCTGATGGAAGCGTTCTTTATTCGAAAAAACGGCAAACGATGCGTCAGTGATCCTTCAGTGGCCTTGTCAGATTTGGAATTTAGGTACTTAAATAACCGGGTGCACACGCGCGCTGCTCCTGTTTAGATCATCTTTCACGCCTTGCACGTAATCTGTAAGGAAGGAGACTGCAGGGTCAGTAGACCCATCAATAGAGCGAAGGCATATGATCGATAGAAACGAACCCAAATGAAAAAGTTGGGTTGCAGAACCACTTCTTGACCAAATCTGGATTGCAGTTCCCTAGAGCCCCTTTCCATCGTATGCTCCCGTCTTCTTTCCTGAGGTGCCGCTTTACCTATCATCATGTCTCTTCCATTAAAAAGGACCATTCTTCGTGCTGTCATGCGTCGCAAAGCAGGATCACTATTCTCGCTGTGCTTTGTCGGGATCCATTTACTTAACAACAAAATGAAAAAAAGCAGCCAGCACACACACAGCTTCAGCTAACCCTCGTGAGTGTTACTCATTGCATACTCTCAGACATTCGCATTAATTATGCGATGTTCTGTACCTTCCACGCATCCCCTCCCTAGGCGCGCGCTCCGTTTACACTTTCTGCGGTGCGTGATGTCGTTGACGGGGCTATGCCCCACTCGAGTTAAGTTGCTCTTCACGCAGGCCTTAACGTGCCTTCTGCGAGGCGGTCCTCCGTGCATGATGTTCCTTTTTTACCTCAAGCCTGTGGTTGCGAATTCTGCAGGTCTTTAGTTCCAAGTATGCTTACCCTCGCCTCTCCCTTGCCACCATTCCCTCCCTTTGTTTTATTTCCAAAGATGTAGTTATTTCGAAGATCTGAAGTCTCTGTCCACATAGGTGACTTCATGTGTGCCTTGTAGATTTATTTGATAGCTGCACGACATTTTCGTCTTCAGCAGCACTCGCAGCTGAGCAATTAAGTCACACCCACTTTCTCTATTGTCTATGCCGTTGGCAGGGCTTTTTTATGGCGCTGTAAACCATCTCTCATATTAAATTTGCAATAATCTTGCTGCTCTGTCCTTCGCGGGATTATTTTTAACTAAAGAATATACCAATGTGCTTAGGCCTCTTCCTTGACCCCGTGTGGTCAGTCTCTCCCGTCATTCATCCTGCTATGTTCCCTGCATTTGCGTATAACCTGCAGTGCTCGTAGAAATATTAGGTATCTATTATATGGTTGCACGAATTCGAGTTTTCTTGGGAAGCATGCCGTGAGTACGAACAATGCCCTTCTGAAGGATAACCCCATCAGTTAAAGCCCGTTAGAAAAGGATTGGTTACTTTTTACTGCAGTATATATATCAGTTACAGTCACTAGCGCCAAGTGCTTAAACACCAAGCAAGAGAAAAAATAGCGAACAGCACAATGCTTGCCTGTACTACGCATGGAAAAAAAGTTCGACGTTAGCTCTCATGAATGTCCATCATCAAAAAAAAAAAACGTGTTCACGCCGCTTCTATAATTTCCATCGCTAGGAATGCAACCTTCAATCCCCCTGCCAGCAATTTTGTTGCAGATAACGGAAGTGTGATTCCACGTAGTTTATTTCTATTTTGCCAAGCGTCTTCCCTAGCTATCGTCGCATGCACTCACTGATGTATTAGCACCAGCAAAGATGTTCGCTTAGCCTCAACGTTCTTAACAAGTCATAGGTGTTCTTAACTGGCCCATTGTCGCCCGAAATATCTCTGCGAGTGGGATTTGTTAGTGATAACATTAGAGTAGCTTTGTCATCTTCATATTCGAAACGACCGTATGACGTTGAACTCGAGCTTGCTCGCTGGTAGAGCGCAGCATATAAGTAAACTTCAATTTAGCCAGCTATGGTCCCGTCCACATTGTTTTCGACAGAGACAAACTTTAAACGACGCACGCCTTCTCCGCTGCTTCACAGTAGGCAAACTTTCGAGCAATGCGAACTTCTACGCCCACTTTTCTCGTTACCTTTTAGCCACCCTAGTTCAGTAGGGCTGGCTGCTCCGCTTATCCTCGTGCGCTATTTCCTCTTTTGCATTTTCTACGCCAGTTGGCCATGGGTTGCCACCCGCTCTTTCATTTGGAACTGTCGCAACACGGACAACACAGAGCACTCGGCGTTCATTATGCGCCGCTCTACCAAGCCTCTAATTAGCCCCAATGGCCGCAAACGCCCAGCTTAAATTTTCTCCCCATAAGCTCCACTTTCGTACCTCTCAGTGCCGGTGTGCTTCCTTGGTAGCGCACACTGCGTGGGCTGATGACACCGCAGTTGGAGGAAGCTTGAATGCAGGTCCCCAGTTTTTGTATTTCTATTTTTTTAGAAACTTGAGCACATCCCGCCACATCGTTCCTCGTTACGGGAAGCCTCGAAGCCAGTGCTCCGACGGGTCGACTCGGAAACCCGCACAAACACGACACTCGTGAAATGAGATTGGTTGAGGGCCGAAAACATCGCTCAAATCAACTGCAACAAGCACGATCCTTGCTAGTGATGCGCGGCAAGTAAATTGCGAGAGCTGCTCTTGACGTGTTTTTTTTTTCGTTAAGCTTGCGAACTAGAGCATGGTGAGAGATGCATAGAAATCAATCCAGATATAAATAGCCGCGTAACAAGGACTTAAAAGTCTCCTAAAATACTGAACGTCTTTAAGTATTTCAGTAATATGCGTATTGGGCGTATTCAAAAACGCAGTTTTTCAACCAGGCGTAGATGAGAAGGCCACTGCCTCTATTTTCAAGCGAATTAACTAAATAAGCAATCAGCAACCAATCAGCAATAAGCAAGATATGTTGCAGATCAAGTTGATTGGTAATCATTGTGAGAAAGGCAGCGCTGTCCGGAGAAGGACAAGCACAACAAGTTTGCGTGTGAAATTGCGTCCTTGTTCTTGCCCTTGTCCTTCGTCCGCCAGCGCAATTTTTCAATGAATGGCCGTCAGTAGTGTGCATACTGTGTCACTGTTTAACAAGTCCACCCTCTCCATTAATAGCGTACTGAAGGAGACATCTCTTCAACTCCATAACTTTACACTCCTCGTGCGACACCACACTATGGCTAACCCTCGATTCCCTACGCTTCTCTAGCGCGAGGAGTCTGCACCCAAACGAGGGTTCCTCACGCCACCGTGCGAAAGCTACTAGTACGAACAAAGCTACACTCTTCATAGTCAAAATATTGTTTGTTTTTTTTGCCGTTCACTCAATTATCAGTATCTAGCTTCACCGCCGAAGCGATGTTTTTTCTGCCCGGTTACTTGAGCTAAGTGGGTAGAAGAAAACGAAATCATGGTTTCGCGTGGGGCTCGCGGACAGCGCAGAAGGCTCTTAGTACAAGTCACCATCTCTTTCGGAAGCCATGTCTGTCTTCTTCAGGCAACTGCTGCTTCCCGGCGGCGACGGCTGCTACGACTGCCTGATTCGCACCGACGACGGCGGCGAGTTCAGGGCCCACCGGTCTTTCCTGTGCACCACGAGCCCCTTCTTCCAGGCGGCGTTCCGCGCCGAGTACGGTTCCCGCAGGGAGATGCTGCTCACGGGGGTCTCGGCGTCCGTGCTTGACATCCTCCTTGGCTACTACTACGCGGATGAGGCAAGCCTTGGGAAGGGGTTAACAGGTGGAGGAGTTGAGAAGCCAAGATCGTAATAACGAGCCTGATGTCTCGCCAGTGGTTGCAATAGAAACCTAGAGATGGCGAGACAGTAGGGGGTTAAAGCATCCCTTTCTGAGAAGTCGCAGTAACGGTTTTGAAGTGCTGTGTCCGCAGCATGCAGGAAAATGCTAGAGCACTGCCACTTCAGTTACACCTAAGAATCTCCGTGTTGCTCAGGAGGCAAGCGTCCTGGTGGTAGGGAAGCGATGTTCTGCCGTGGTAATGCTAAGTGGCACCTCGCATTGGCATCAGCATTAGTTTGAATAAAGAACGGAAGCATACTTTTTTTTTTTTGCAATGGTTAGTAGGTACCTGAAATCAGGCGGCTTTCTTTTACATATTCTGCCCAAACTCACGGCAGAATATGTAGAAGAAAAACAGGATAATTTTTCTTTTTCAAGAGTTCTCCTGCTTATGATACAAATGTGTTTGTGACCATCACTGCAGTTGCGCATCAACAACGGCAACGTGGCCGATGTGCTGGCGGCTGCCGACATGCTGCTGATGGAGGAGGCCCGTGACCTGTGCCTGGACCACCTGCTGCACAACATGGACGTCGACAACTGTCTCGGCTTAGCCGCACTGGCGCTGTGGCACCACTGGCCGAGATTCCGAGACACTGTGTTCTCTTTTGTGCGCGAACACTTCGGCGCGGTGAGTGAGAGCTTCTTTATTTTCGATGGAAGATGTACCCTCTTGGCCAAAAGCAACCGAGCAACAGGTTTTTGCTTGTCAACCATAAAACGAAGCCTCTAAGGCGCCTGTAAAGACCGAAAGGTGCCAAAATGTGACGATAAAGGTTCACCTTTAAATATATTCAGAGCCTAAGGGCTGCCAGAGTAAGTGCTTCGCTAAGTGGCTAAGAAAGAAACCACTGTTGCCCGGTTACTTTTGGCAAATACGGTATGTGGGTGAATAGTGATTCATAATCGAGGTACTGCGAGCATCACTGTCAATTGCTGCACTATCCGACATGTGAGCGTATTAAATAACACTGCGACGGATGTTTAACCAGGATGTTCGGCTACCGAGGCGTATGAGATCGCAGCGTGGTGCTTATAATATGAAAGTTACGCATGAAATGCTTATTGTCTTACATCTGCGTTTTCGAGCAGAAATTCCAGCCACCGATATCAGTGTGGCGAAGGTCGTGTGAAAATGGTTCGAGGTTGACAGCAATTTAGTCCTCATGCTACAGGTCCATCGATTCCTTTTGGGCCCAGTTGGCTGCCTAGATGGCACTGCGACTGTTTGCCTTCGCCTCCTGAATTTTCTAGCTGCGTCTTCCAAACTAGCCGGGCCACACGGGATGCACACTTGCTTCCTATACATTAGCATGCGTGCCACGTGATGTCGCCCGCGCCTGCCTCAGGAAGACTAAAAGCCACGTGGTTCGAAAGTCCGTTCCGGCCCGGTAACTACAGGAAGCTTAGGCATATCGCAAACCCTCGTTTTTCAATGGTGCAAGAAACGTGTGCGATGGCACTAGAAGCATTGTGAAGCGTGAATTCATTAAATTTGCTTCAGTGTATGTACCGCACAGTTCGTCTAAGCAGGAGTTCACTTGCGAAAAAGAAAGCTTATGTTTAAAAGTTTGCCTCGATAAATGTCTCCAAATTACTTGTTTCGTCTGTTTGTAGCAAATGAATTTCCACAGAAACCTTCTCTTACATGTCACGGATGCGCAAGTTAATAGTTTCACGGGACTGGAAAATTAAACATTCATGAAGAAATGGCGGAAAAGGGTAGCTTCAAATGACGCAAAATATATCATGATAGAGATTAGACATCGGTTTTTGTGTTAGAAAATATTAGAGGCTGTTTATTTTAAGCATGAAATGCTTTTAGCTCCCGTTGTCGGCAGTGTGGTGACGTCACGCCGAGACCGAGAGCCACTCATCCGGGCTCTGAAACGAGAACATCCGGGCACCGTACGAGACTTAACGAGATTTAACGAGACTCTCTAAGCCCTTCTACGCGACCGGCATGCAAGCGCCGGTTGGTCTCCAAACGAGTCACAAAAAATAACTGCTGCCAGTGCCTTCTCAATGTTTATCAAAATATCAGTCGGGCTGTGCGTTTGATAATGCACGGAATTATAATTTCCGATTTCTAATAACGCGGGCAAAAAGCACATACATGCCACATCCGGGCACCGTACGAGATTTAACGAGACTCTCTAAGCCCTCCTACAGGACCGGCATACAAGCGCCGATAGCTTCGCGCCGAACGGGTGGTGGCGTTCCTACCTTCCTGTAAGGTGCGGCTCGGGTGTCCACCGAGATGGCAGAGAATTACTGCGTAATTTCCTTTCCTCAAAAAGCGTCGCGTTCAAAGGACGAAGCATCACGCCGAACGGGTGGTGGCGTTCCGCGAACTGCCTGGCAGCGCTACAACACGCTGTCGCGTTCCACTCCTAAAGGCGAAGCTTAATCGTCATTAATTAGCAGTTTATTAGTATTTAGTCATTAATCAGTCATTACACACTAATCAGTAATTTGTCATTACTTCGTCATGAATTATGTGTGACGTAATCTAGTGGTAACATCACCAGTGTCACATACGCAAAGTGGTGCTGAAAACGCTTTCGCCTCTACGCACTTCGGACAGTTTCGAACGCGCTGCATATACATTCTTGTCAGGCCTGCGTCTCGTCGTGTCCGCGCGCGCTTCGCATTATGCCCGTAATCATTTCATGCTTACTCTACTCTCGGTTACGGGAGAGGCAGAGATTTTTTTTTTCGAACACGTTTTTAATCTACCCTGCCTGTTCAGCGCAACTGTCCCAGACGTAAACAACTGCTTGGCGCTGCCTTCTACGCCAACACTGCATATTCATAGCAGCCGGTATCTTTGCGCAAGAGACTTCTTGGTTTACAAGTGTAGACGTGCAGGCTAGTTAGTGAACCATGATTTCTTTAAAACAGCGCGAAAGAGAGGGACACAGATAGAAAAGACACACACAGCGCTGACTTACAACTAAATTTATTCATGGAAAATACATGTATATATACAAAAGGCAAGATGCGCGAAGGCGGCAAACTGGTAAAATGCGCCAAAAAATTGAAAAAAACCTAATGACGTGTCGCGCGCTTTGCCCGTTCTTTATCAGATAGCGAATTGTTCCATCTTCCGGAAGTTCGTGCGTCAGAGTTAGTGGTTTAAGACCCTCACGATCTAAAGCTTTTTAGATCTAAAGATAGTATTTACTGACAACCACGTGTGTTGGGCATATGAACCCCGATCTAACAAGCCACTACTTCAATTTCAATCAGCGCATTCCAAACTGGTTAAGAGAGCTATTGTTAATTCATGTTTCAAGAACGCCCTGAAAAAATCTTGTGAGCACTTACAAGACTACAGTTTCGCTCGGCAGTCGTCCAGGCTAACGTCAGCAGGCTACCCGAAGCATCTACAGATATCTGTCGCAGAGGCCTTGCTCAAGCACGAACAAAAAGGCGAACATAGCCCCGACACAGTGTCATCACGGAAGCAGAAAAAAACGGCAGTAATTCCGTATATGCATACATTCTCGCACAACTTAAAGAAGCTAGCGCAGCGTTCAGACGTTCGCGTAGCCTTTTCCGCCCCGTGTAAGCTCTCCAGCCTTAGTCGCATGAGTTGTCCCGTGACAAAGCCTATGGTTGCATGCAAGAAAAAGCATCAAAACAGGTATGTTGATTGTACTGAAGGGATATTTTATGAACTTCCCCTATCTTGTGGAAAAATATACGTCGGACAAACAGGGCGTTGCCTCAACGACAGATTAAGTGAACATAAAAATGATTTGGCTACCTCCAATGACCGCAACCTGCCGCTTCACTGCTCTGAATGCACAAAGGAAAATCAGGAAGTGTGTAAACCCATGTTTCATAGGTGCCGAACTTTCAAAAGAAGCAAGGACCGAACCACGAGGGAAATAATTGAGGCCCAAAGGATATCAGCTCGGGGTGACCTTTGTGTCAGCACCCCTTCTCTTGCGCTATCTGATAAAGAACGGGCATAGTTGGCAAAGCGCGCGACACGTCATTATGTTTCTTTCAATTTTTTGGCGCATTTTACCAGTTTGCCGCCTTCGCGCATCTTGCATTTTGTATATATACATGTATTTTCCATGAATAAATTTAGTTATAAGTCAGCGCTGTGTGTGTCTTTTCTATCTGTGTCCCTGTCTTTCGCGCTGTTTTAAAGAAATCAGAATTCTTGGTTTGGTTTATTAGGGTTTAACGTCCCAAAGCGACTGAGGCTATGAGGGACGCCGTAGTGAAGGGCTCCGGAAATTTCGACCACCTGGGGTTCTTTAACGTGCACTGACATCGCACGGTACACGGGCCTCTAGAATACCGCCTCCATCGAAATTCAGCTGCCACGGCCGGGACCGAACCCGCGTCTTCCGGGCCGGCAGCCGAACGCCATTAGCACTTAGCCACCGCGGCGGGGCATGAGACTTCTGTTAACACTTTGCGCTCAAGGCTAAGAAATCGTTTCTAAAGTAGGAAGCGTATCATTAGTTGAAGTTCGTCGCAACATTCGGCTGATTAATATCACGTTTGCTTTCTGTTGCTCACTGTGTGCAGCTATGGCGAAGCAGTAGCGAGTTTTCGAGGGCTTCAACAGGGCTGCTCGTCGAGCTGCTTTCTTCGAGCGAGCTGAAGGTGCGAGACGAGGTGGGCGTGCTGCATGCCGTCCGTCGCTGGTACATGCAAGGCCGTGCGCGCACAAAGGAACGGAATGCCGGCCTGTTCATGCTGCTACAGTGCGCGCGCATCGGCCTGTGCAGAGAATCGTGAGTGGGGCACTCTGTACCCATGGGCTACTTAACGCATGCTGCACTTGTTTTCGAGAGTGCGCGCGGCTACACACATAATCTCCGCTTACCACTGTATAAGCAGCATTCCTCCTATCAAAAGTCTGCGTGGCAGCACTGAAGCAAAGCTCATGGAAACGAATTCGCAAAACTGCACTTCCGCGCCTCTCAGATTATTACAGCAGGTAGGTTTGCTTTAGTACGCGCGGAAAATTGTAACTGAAATTGAAATTATTCCCAAAGCCTACGCAACTAACGATAGCTTGGAAGCGGGGTGGCAGTCTCCAGCTTAACGTAACCTCTTCAAAGGGCCAGACAACGAAGCTTGAATGCTTGTGTTTCAAGAGACATGCAATTATCATTCAATGAGCATTCTTTTCCGGCAGCCCAATTTGGTAGAATTATTAAGCCAGTATATTATCTCTCTCTCTATTAGCCAATGGTCTGTTGCAGTACATTGGCCTTCTGACACCGAGTCTTGGTGCCTTTATCGAGACTGCCGTCACAGCAGCCATTAGTTTCATGCGCGCAAAAGTGCGCACTCAGAATGCTCTTGCTGGAATCTGGGTTCGTGATCGGCCCAAGCTAATGGCGCTAGTCGAAGAAACAAAAGCCGAGGTACCGACCAGCTCGCAACCGGTCGCAACATTTCCAAGCTCAACTCGGCCACCAGTACCAAACATCCTTTCACTCAAATTAGATTTTATTGCGTGCGGGATTTTGTGATCCAAGCCTTAAAATCCAGTCCAAGAAAACTATGGTTTTGATACGCTCGTGTGGCGCAGGACTCTCATCGAGTTTCGGCAGGTGAACCCGACCTTTGCCAGTAGCAAAGCATACCACACGGCAGTGTGCGAGGCCGTACGGACGGGACCCTGCGTGTGCTCACCCAGCCCGCTGCGGCTGCTGCACTTGGAAGGCGTCGGGCTGGAGGCATGCAGAGCGCTTGCCGCTGCGAACCCCCGACACGGCGACGCAGGGTCGAGTGGAAGCGTTGCACCCAATGCGCCCAAGGGTGGTGAGTTGGCATCCGCAGTGACCACCTCTCAGTAGGTGAATTAGGAAAGCAGCGTTTACAGAAAAATGCTGCTTCTCATTTACGGTCAGTTGATCTGCTGCCGGTTTTGCAAGCTTCAATCGCCGAACAATTTCTGGCTCCACTAAATCACGTGACCACGTTCTTGGGGGATCTTGTTATTTAGTGATTAGTCCTCTCCTCGGCTACCTGATATACAGTGGATTCAATACAACCCGGTCACGGTGGGAGTATACGCGTCTGGTATACTCCCATTGCAACTCGTACTTTGCGCTCTTCGTTCGCGATACGCTGGCTGCTTATCGAAAGCCCCAAGAGAGCAAGATCTGTTACGACCATTTTGAAACAGTTTCGAAGAACTAGACCAAAAAGAAAAAAATCCATCAAGGAAGTCCCGAAAAACAAAAACAAGAAAACAGTTATTTCGTGCACAGATATATATGCGTAAATGACCACTCGACTGACATAGGTTGAAAGTTGGCCCTTGTGTACGTTACCTTCGTGTTTGCGCGCTCCTATAGCCTCAAGTTGTTTGGTTCACCACGAGGAATTACCCGCTTCACTTGCGGCCATGCCGAACAAAACTGGACTCTGGTGCACATGGGATACAAATTGAACATCAGGCGTGGTGTCAATAGCATAAGTGTTTTCTAGACCAGCAGCCTAAGATGTGCGTCTTAAAGAGGTCAACTTTAAATGAGCAGCTCTATACGTTAATATCGTTACGCGCCACCATGCGTGTGCTACTACCCCCGGCACTGACTAAATTGTTGGACACCAGACACCTCCGGCACAACTTGCGCTGAAGCAAGCCGGAGAACCCAACATGACCGAAAGTGAACCAAGCATTTGATCTCTGGCGGGCATAACGTGAGCGCTCAGCTCCGAGCTCCTGCCAGCGTCGTCATTTTCTGTATAAATATAATGAGCCGTTACGTTTTCATTTCATTCGTAACATGTACAGCATTAAAAGCTGGCAGTAAAGCCCAACAAGGTTTGAGCGATCTCAGTGGTGTCGATAAGCTCTCTGTTTCAACTCGTCACTACGACAGTGAAATTTTTATCGTGACCCCTCGGAAAGGCGAAAGCCCTTTGGGTAAAGTAAATGAAATGAAATAAAATGCGCGCATATGTACAGAGGTTGTCGTAAACGGCCGCAGTACCTGCTACCACAGAACGCCCAGAGCTACTGCACTTGAGACAATCTCTTACCATCTTGAGGTTAGAACCATAATGGTGGTTCAACAGCGCAAACACACAGAGACCAAGAAAGAGACAAGACACACACGCCAGCGCTGATGTGTGTCTTGTCTCTTTCTTGGTCTGCATGTGTGTGCGCTGTTGAACCACCATTATGAATCTACACCAATTAGCCCAATGTGCAGTTCTTCTACAGGTTAGAGCCCTTTAGCAGTCATATTTCGTGAGAAATCTAAAACTAACCTGCACTCTTCAGTGAGTACCGTTCAGTCATGCACGTCTTCTGTCGCGCGAAATTGGTCTACTAGGCAGTGAAAAATGACAAAACTGCGAAAGGACAAGAGCTTGTCCGTCGTTTGTTATTTCGTCGCTATCGCTATCATTCATTTCTGTGCCCTCACATTTTGGCCAAGTTATATTCCTAACAGCACAAGTAGAGCAGGTCCTTTTCACGGTATTTATTTGCTTAGATGAGGAGCCACTGTCTGACTTGCTTAATCACTTTGTAATCATCTCAATGCCTCTGTCGAGTCAGCAAAAAGTTTCCGCAAAACGTGTCCGCAAATTTTGTCCGCATGATCACGGCGTTCTCTGATAATAAATGTGTGAAAGTGTTATTGCGATAGATAGTGTGTGATAAAATGTTGCGGTGCGAAATAGTTGGTTAATGAGGTGTAATTAGTTAATTAAATGCAAAAAGACGCGAAAAATACACTTAGACGTCAAAACAGCCATGGGTGTCGATCATGGAGGAAGGAAAACTTTCCTTCCTTCTTTCCTTCCTCCATGGTGTCGATATAGTACATGGGCGTCACAACAATCACGGACGTCGATATAGTATGGGGACGTTTTGCTTTCGCATTGCTCCAATCCGCGTGGCCGCAATGATCTGAAAGTTTTTACCGCTAATATGGTTATAGACTCCCTGATACCGCGACCAGACATTGAAGAAAGCTTCATAGCTTCCCTCCGTAGCCGCATGCTGGGCTCATGTTGATGATATCATTTCGATAATCCCTTTCTTCAATCTGTTTGCGCCGCAGGTCATTACACTTAAACACGTTGGGTAAAACAGCCCATTATTTTCGACTCACCAGACGAAAATGCCCCATTCTCCCGATCTGTCTGCAGCCATCGCAGCCCTCTTTCGGTTCCCCTGCGAGCGCTGCGCCGGCGCGAATCCCGAGCGCTGGGCTCCGCGCGTGCCGCACGAGGTGTTTTTCACGGTGGGCGGCTGGAGCTCTGGAGAAGAACGGGACGCCGTCGAGGTGTACGATCCGCGGACCTACCGCTGGCTCATGCACACCATGCGGGGCACGTCACCCAGGCAAGATGCACGATTCGCATTGAAGGGTTCTTTCGTGTACCACGAGCGAGCCGAGGTCGAAGCATACGCCCTCTCAATTTTTGGAATAGAACTAAAATAAACGCTTCCTTCACCCTTTCTGTGCCATCGTTGCTTCCCTCTGTCGTGACAGTGTTGAGAGGTCGCTGCGCATTGTTTCCGTGTACCAAGTGGCCTCAGCTTGCGTAGGACCGGGTTGACTGGAGATATATAGGAGAGTCATTTGTCCTGCAGTGGGCGTAGTCAGGCTGATGATGATGATGACGCCACCAGTCGAACCGTCCGCTGCAAATGATATGTGAACAAGTCAACTGAACCGCGAACACACCAAACACAACATTAGCTGCTAGCGAGAACAAGCAGTAGACCTCCATTAGCGCCTCCGACAACCGGGCTTACGCGCCTTTGAAATGAAGGCCATCTGCTTTAGTAACTTATCTCCCCCAACTGAAATATTGTTTTACAGGGCACATTTGGATAGTTTTGTCCACGTTGCATTTGTCACCTATAGTAAAACGAGCCCAACCAATGGCTTCAAGGCAGGGTGTGCAATGTGAGAGCGGTAAACTCCTGATCATTTCCAGGGCGTACCACGGCGCAGCGATGGTGGGCAAGTTTATCTACGTGGTGGGCGGAATGCGGGGAAGCTCGTACCTGCGCTCCTGCGAACGCTTCGACACCGAGCTGTGTGTGTGGGATCCCTGCTCGGCCATGCACACGGCCCGCGGCTATGTAGCCGTCGCGTCCCTGGACAACTACGTCTACGCCATCGGGGGAAGCGACGGTATGCGTTCGCGCTTTCGAGCGTTTTTGCGTGAGCTCTAATTGGCTAGGCTTTGGGAGGAACCTGCAATGTTTATTCCATTCGTGCGTTCCCTAAGAACATGGTCGTGGGCTTGCCTTATATGGGAGCATTCGTCATTCCTGAACTCGATAAATCTTTAGTACTTTTGGTACTGAGCGAGTAGACTAACTATAGGGATTACATTTTTAATACAGCGTTTGTTCATTGTTTACATTTTTCTGAAATGTCATTGTCATTTGGGGCTCCTTGATGCAGACACCGGTCGCACTGCCAGTGTGGAGCGGTACAACCCCATCTCCAACCAGTGGACTACGGTGTGTTCGATGAGCAGGGCGCGCAGCGGCGGTGCAGCCTGCGCATTTAGAGGTAGGTGTGAACCAATGTTACTGTGTGAACGACAGACACCGCTCACACCTATTTTTCTCTCGCGCACCCTAAAGAACCTACTCGAGAAGTAACTCAATGCTTAAACGATATACGGTATATCCCGGCGTTTCCGCTCTTTTGCGTCCTTTCTAAGTGAAGGTGTGACTGTAGTAAGCTGTGGAAGTTATTTGCATGCCACGTATGGCTCTTGCTGTCGAAGTTGTGTGCACAGGATTGAGGATTTGCATTAATTCAGAACATTTGTCAAAGTAAAGCTAAGAGTTTGCCGCGCTCTGCGTAGCACGACACAGCAGCCAAGGCCAACGACTTGCGCTAAATTTCTCTACGGTCGTAGCGGCTCTGATAAATCCCGATCCATGTTCCACACTTTGTTGTAACTAAAATTCGTCGTGAGATATTGCTACCACAAGCCATGACAGCCATATCAAGAATCTGTCACAAAATTTGGGGGCGTAATTGCTTGCCCACAGCAACATCTTGTTTCTGTCGACCACTGCCGCATCCATCCTCTACACGTAATAAAGCTGCACAAGCCCTGAGGTTCATCTACTGCGGTATTCCTCTCGTCTAGCACGCCTTTCGCACGCCATTGATTGGAATGTTGTTATCGCTGTAAAAAAAAAAGTGATTTTTGAAGAAGAGAAATGGCGTAGTAACCGTGTTACTATTCTGTGGAGACCTCAACCGCGCCGTAAGGAAAGGGGTGAAGGTGGGAGTGAATGAAGTAAAAGAGAAAGGGGTGCCGTAGTGGATGGCTCCGCAGTTATATCGAACGCCTGGGGATCTTTAACGTGCACTGACATTAAACGGCACACGGGCGCCTTTTCCGTTTCACATCCATCGAAACGCGGCTGCCGTGGTCGAGTTCGAAGTGGGGCACTCCGGGATAACTGTAAAACCCCAGCTTCCAGTTAGGCACATGGCTTCCAAGCATGCAGATTTCAAAATGTCACGCGTACCTCTGCACTTAACCAGTGTAGTCTGAGTCATCGCGAGAGCAAGTCTGAAGCGAAGCAGTTCTCACGCCCTCACTGTGTCGCTGCCCGTTCGACGCAGGGAAGCTGTACGCGAGCGGCGGCTTCGACGGCCTCCTGATTCTGAGCAGCGTGGAGGAGTACACGCCTTCGTCCAACTCGTGGTGCCTGGTGCAGCAGATGCCGGGACCGCGCTGCAACCACCAGATGGCGGCGATGGCGGGGCGCATCTACGTCGTCGGCGGATACAACGGCCTCTGCCGCCTCAGCACCAGTGAGGATAGAGAACGAGCGCACGGGCGTGTTCTTCCCTCTCGGGAAACCACGAACGCTGTGCAATTTCCCTAAAAGAGTCCACGAAAAACATCATTCTTTATTGCCCGCCCATTCATATTCGAGTTGTATTCCTGCCATCGGTGTAGATCGGCGAGTCTGACGTCTTTTTGTTGTCGGTATGTTAGCGGATGTTCTTAGAACGACAATATTTGATGTAATATGCTCTGTAAACCGTAACTTCTAAATTTTCTGAAAAACAGCCTATAATAGTTGGATAGTTTATACTACTCGCCTTTATACCCGACAAAAGCGTTTGTTACAAGTTACCTTCCCTTTTTAACGCCTTCGAATCGAATAACTTCAATTTATTTATCTGTACCTTTATTTCTCATCATACGCACAACATCATTTTGAATGCTTCCTATATTCGCAAGATTTTTTGTTACTGTCTGACTGTTTTTGTCATTGTAGTTTGTTTATGTTAAGGCATTATTAATACCCCTTGTATATTAAAGTTTGACGAATTCTGTATCGCTTTCCATGAATGTTTTTTATGTGCCGCTGGGTTCTTCCTACCAAAATAAACCCACCAGGGACAGTTGGCTGGGCAAGCTGTCTGGGAGAGGCTTGTTTCCCGTCAGCCTCCCATCTCTATTCGTATGATCTCTATCTCTGTTGATCTCTATCCATTGGTATGATTTCTATCTCTGTTGGTAAGATAACATAATTATACGAGGGTAATAAATTCCAGCATAAAGGCCCTTAACACTTGATACTCTCTATATGCCCTTGCAAGGAAAGTGTGGTAAGCATCAGTGCATGTCCTTGAAAAGGTGGTGATAGTTTCCGAAGTAGCACAATCTTGCCGACTAAAAAACAAAGGCGCTTCGGGCAACGAGAACTTTGGAGTACCAAGGACAGATATTACTTTACAGAGCTCTGCAGACAGAAAAATGTACTCAACCGCTTCAAAACGCAGTGAGCATCATGGATCTATCCGTGTCTTGCATGCACCTCTGGCTCCTCAATCTGCGAATCCTGTTTACCGGTAGTTCGATGGTCTGTCTTGGAGAAATAGTCCCTCTTGACCAGTTCAGAGAAACATGAGAGACTTTGCTCAGCAACGGCCGCAGCAAGCTGGAAATGTTTATCTTTGTCCCGCGAAAATAGAAGCCCGGTCATTTAATTCAACTATAGTGAAAAAAAAAACATGGTGTCCTTTCCCTCAGCCCTAGTCCCGTTGCATATGAGTATCAGGCCGGCGGAAGAGCGCTGAATAGACCCCAGTATAGGCTCAAGAAACATATCGCAAGTGAATACCGAATTTCGTTTAATTTGAATCCTGGAAAGCAGCAGTAACGTTATTGCTGTAAATTCATATGTTACTACGGAAGAAAATCGAAACGCGACGCACTAATACGAATAAATTGCCTTCAGTGTTCGGCGTCGTGGTGGGAGCCAATACGAGAACATTTGAGAGGAAGGCTGAAATGGCTGCAGTTTCAAGAGCTCTCTTACACTGCAATAACGCCTGTTAAATAGGGTCACTACACGGTAGCATCTCCCTTATGCCACCATTATTTTTTTTCCAACTACGCATCCAACGTCGAAGTATTAGATGCCTATCCATTGGTGAGTTTTTCTGTCAATTTGAGGTCTCTCCAGTTGACGCAAGTCTCAAAGGGAGTAGAATTGTTTTGCACTCATTGCGTGCGCCAGCCAGGCAAGAAATTTATTTTCTCTCTTCGCCGCCTATGGGCTGTCGGTAGGCACAAGGCAATATCAATGTGCTTCTCCCCGCAGCCTAAACTTGTGGTCTGCCGACTTGCACGCCCTGCGCAGTGATCGCCAGCGAGAAGGACAAAGCCCCGTCCTCCTGGCAGACCATGGCGCCTATGTGCATGGGCCGCAGCACTTTCGCTGTGGCAGAGCTGTACGGAGACCTTTACGTCATCGGCGGATTCAATGGTGCACACCTCTCTCTCTCCGCGTCTCCTCAGCTTCTTTTACGAGCAAAGGAACTGCTTGAATCTGCGTTTTACCTTTTAGATACTTCCCTGTCCAGTTGCATTTGCTCGGCAAATGTGGTTTCTGCAGAAACCTTAAGTCCAGAGTGGAAGAATCCAATCTTTTCACGAAATAAAACGTTTTGTTTTCCTTTGATCAATCAATCAATCAATCAATCAATCGGCAGTTAATTACGACGCTTTGCTGCTGGACACTCAGATAGCAGGTGTAATGCATAGGCGGAGGGCTGCCCTCATTTTTAAGAAACCCAAGGACTGCTTAGCACAGATTTCATCGCCATATGCATATGGCTGCTACTTGAACCCCCCCCCCCCACACGTTTATTTTTGAGATCAGAATAGTCAGTAAGAATAAATATTAGCGAATAAAGAGGATGAGGGTAACAAAAAGAAATAAATCAGCAATTAGAAGCCATAAACTTGATTTCAGAGGCACTAATTGCACGCAAAAATGCAGCTGGGAAAGTTTGCCTAGTGGAAAAACTACAGAAGCAGGCGCTAAGCGCAACGTCGAAAGATCACTTTTTTGTCTTTTGGCGGCGGGAATCTCTATTATTCCAGAGGTCTTCGTACGCAGTGCGGAAAGCTTTCTTCATATATCTTTTACAACAACATATATTTCCGGCTCTCAGGTTACTGAAGTTTGGCTCTTGAAGTTTTAATAAACAAAACAACAGATTCAACTTCCTGCCTAAATGAACGGCTATGGAGCCGTAGTTCTCGACCTATTCAGCTGGCAAGAGAAACATGACCGCCAAGAAGTCATGACTGCTTTAAAAAACAGGGCTGAACACGGTCAGTACTCAGCCTCAATACTGCCCCCTATTAGTGTTCTACTTCACGCACATAAAAAAAAAAGAATCAAGTGACGCACTGACTTGTATAACTTCCTACAGTTGAAGACTCTCTACAATGCCGTTTGATCATTACTTTTTACTGAACGCAGGAAGAACCACGACAGCCGAAGTTGAACGTTACTCGCCCGTGACAAATACCTGGCGGTCCGCAGTTCCACTGAACGAGCCGGTCAGTGCCATGGCCGCCTGTTACGTGAAGGGCCTCGCACTTGCGAGGCGACTGGCCACTCGTGGTGAGTGTCGTTTTACAGGCAAAAGTACAGGGCTTCGTCACACAAATTATTGATTAGAGATCGAAAGTTCAGCTCAGCTTGCGCGAGCGGCGCTTAAATTTGAGGTTAAGTTCAGATACAACCTGCAAGCATGCATAACCTGCCTTGCCCTGGTTAATAGCTTTCTGGTTTAATGGAAAGCATCTCTGCTGCTTAGCAAGTTCGATACATTTGGATGAAACTAACTAGTGAGACATGAAAGGGGATATTTCACGTGCACGTGCGCGTTCAGAAAATTTTTTTTGCAATACTCAATAATTGTTCCTTTATTTTGTTTGCAGGAGCGCTCGGGCAATCTGCGTCCGCGCGCAATCGTCATGAAACTGGCCAGCCCAGAGAGCTCAGGAATTTATTGGCACCAGATCAAAATGCCACAACACGTTCAACAGCCAGGGGGCGTATCGACCAAATTTAAGACACTTCAGTCGTGCTCGAGGCTCACAGCAAAATATCGGATCGCTCAGCACGTCCTGCGCGCATAAATGAAGCACTCCTACCAAGGAAGAGATCAGCTACGTGTGCATCTGCAGTGGAGGCATTCGGCGAGAGTTGATTGCGGTGTTGCTCGACCGTAACATGCGCGTCGTCATCGCAAGGCCTGGCCAACTCTGAAGTCAGGTTGTCGGAAAAGCCGACCTGAAGGAAGGCCCATTTGTGTGTCTAATTGAAGCGGATTCAACTGTTGAAATATGAAGTGGTCTGTGAGTAGTTAATCACAAAGGAACCGCTAGGCACTGCCTCAATAGGCAGCCAGCCATGAACAACGAAATACGGCCCGACAGTATTCGCCGTTTTCCTCCGGAACACTAGAAATGCCCACTTCTCACATTCTTGCGCATGCGCCTACTATAAGCGGAAACAGGCTTCGTGCTGTTGATTGTGAAGTAAGATGGCGGAATTATTGTTGTCGTAACAATTAAATGTCATGGGCAAGCTTCAACTACCGGCAGTCAAGTGCAACTCTTGGCACGGCAACAGCAGCACTGTGACCTGGGGCCATAAATGTGAGTGGTTCCGGCTTGCAGCAATGCGAACCCCTACTCTGTGATGCAGCGCGAGAGTTGGACATTAAAGGTGTAAAGCACGCGTAAACGTGTTCCCTGCGGTGGCCATGCCAAAGAGATCTCTTAAGCCGAGTAGGGCGCTGCTTTAGCTCGCTCTCGTTGCATACCCTCTACAACTGTAAAACTTCTTGGCCTCATTAATGAAACTAACCATTGCTGGCTCAAAAACTTGGTCCCTGGGTGAAGATGAGAGCAGCTTAAGGCCTTTAACAAGGACTGCTAACACGGCTATCAAATTTAGCAGTTTTTCGAAGAATCGTAGCTTCTGAGAACAGGAAAACCTCCCGCGAGAAGAAAATTATCTGGATCGTTAAAACGAACGCTGCCGACTGCGACAGTGCCCGCCAATTTCTGCTCAAAAAATTTCTTTTCCTGTAGTCTTAAGCATAAAAGCTGCCGTAGTTACTACAATCAATAAAGTTAGGACTCTTAAGCTGCACCTTTAGTGACGCGATAGCGCCTTCTTTTTCCTCTTCTCATTCCTTGTCTTTCTCACTTCTCACCTAAGCTCAAGTTGCAGTCGTAGTTCGTCGGCACATGGTTCTCGACAAACCCAATGCCACGAACGTCAGCATAGCTTCCGCGCTGTACGAACGGGCAGCAAGCCGCAAGTTTCGTGGTGAACGCGCCTGCGATGTGCGCTGCGTTGTTCGCCGCTCACCGCGTGATTCCTGCGCCCCCACACGGCCCCACTGCGCCCGAACGAGACGAGCGGGAGGCGCTGCCGTCGCGCGCTGTCTGTTGGGGCAGTAGCGTACATTGCGAGCAGGAGGTCTTAGTGGGCGCCGCCTGATGGCGATATGTGCGAACCAAGCGAAGAGGAAAAGTAGCGGAAACGTAATTTTGCTACTCGCATAACTGCGACTTCTGTAATTTCCATGCTCATAATTACTAATATACACCACAGCACATGTCTCCAAAGCACCCTTCTAAAACACCATATTCACTAGACGTGCCTTTGTTTATTCCAAACCATACAGTTGGCGGAGTGGTTAGCGCACTCGTCTCGCACTCCGAAGGCTTTGGTTCGATTTCCCAACTCGACCCATTTCCTACTCGGTATTATTTATTAATGCTTCTGGGATTTCCCGCTCACGGCCAACGCCGCCGACGCCGACACCGGCGACACGAGGCCCTTAAGGCTATTGTGTTGGAACAAAGCGCATGGCAGCCAATTTCTCATGTGTTGCGCACAGCTTGTTTGAGGAGAAGTCGAAATTGTAGCTGCCAGGCAAGCTGTGAGGTAATGCTGTCCTGAGGTTCTACCTTCCTGACAAGGTTTATTGCTCATCCATGTCAAAATAACTCGGAATCAGGCACGATAGCTTAAATGCACCAATGCCAAATTTAGCCCCGCCGCGGTGGTTCAGTGGTTACGGCGCTCGGCTGCTGACCCGAAAGACGCGGGTTCGATCCCGGCCGCGGCGGCTGAATTTCTTGAAGGCGGAATTCTAGAGGCCCGTGTGCTGTGCGATGTCAGTGCACGTTAAAGAACCCCAGGTGGTCGAAATTTCCGGAGCTCTTCACTAGAGCATATCTCATAGCCTTAGTCGCTTTGGGACGTTACACCCCAATAAACCAATAAACCAACCAATGCCAAGTTTACAAAGCCAGCTCAAGCTACCCACGCTGTCCTTAAACCGTGCGTGGCACGCACTTATTTCTTTCAATCTGCTTTTGCTCCTTCTCATCTTATTCCTCGCGGCGTAGTTCAGGTTTCTCACAGTCCGTTGTGAGACAGTTCTCTGGCCTTCATTTACCACAACGCAACCTAAAATAAACAGGCAAGGCGGTCTCTCATTGCAGCTATAATGCTCTCCTAGACTAAGGGGGTGTAGCGGAGTTTCAATACTCGGGCCTTCTTGCGCAGATCGCCGCCGCTAAACTAGAACGACACTCTCATGCTGCTCTGAGAAGGTCCTACAGTACCGCGAACAAAAGTGAAAACATATATATATATATATATATATATATATATATATAGGGTGAAGAATGCAACCGGGAGCAAAGTCCGCTTTTCATACTCACAGTTGTCACAGAGACGGCACTGCCTGCAATAACGGGCGTAGTGCCTGTGCTGAGCAACCGTTCCCTTCACTGCGTTCTTTTTTTTAGTTTTTGCGCTCTGCGCTTATCCTAATATCGGACAGTTTTGCAAAACTTTGTCTGTAAATTTTGAAAAAAAAAAATAAAATAATAGTGCAGCAATACACCCACGAAAAGGCTGGGAAAGACAATAGACAAAGTTTTGTTACTTTTGTAAAAGGAAAAATTACTGTTTTGAAGTTGGAATTCACTGTAGAGGGACAGCCAGAAATAGATTGGCACTCTCAAAGCTTTTTCATTTCTTCATACCTCCGGTAGTCATATTTACACTGCTTTTCTCTGATATTCAGTGGTTTTGTCATCTGCTGCAATTCCCGCAGCTTCTAATGATAGAAGACTGCGTTGCCAGGACTCGGGAATATATACTGAGAGCCCTTTTGGGAAAGCTTGAGTTTCACGCTAAAAAGATTAAATTGCGACGCTATAAACTGGGTGCCATGATCGATGACGTCCAAGAAGTGCTATAGGCTGAGTGCCAACTCACAGTTATGGACATCCATTACTCGGCCTCGAGAAACATCTGTAGCTACGCTGGAACTCTTGGCGCGCTTAATGAATTCAAGATTAAAGTTCTACCTTCAGATGACAGTACTATTCAAGGACATTCATCTATCAAAGTGAAAACATTCAGTTTTCAGAGCGCTGGCAGTTGCTCGCTTTTTCAGTTTTGTCAACAGCGCGCCACCAGAATTAATAAGGCACGATGGGCGGTGACATGGTGTGATGCCGAACCCGTCGTGTGGAGGCAGAACTGCGGCTACTCACATAAAAAAAATTCTAACACCCATTACAACTCCATTATTCTTTTTCACTGGTGTCCACACTGTTCGCAATTTAAGCCTAACAGCACTATCCATTATATATAGGGTGTTTCACCTAAGATTTTACACAATTTTTAAAAATAGTTTTTTTTAAATCAAAGAGCGCTTTTTTCAGCATAGCATTTTCAGCGTTGTACTACATCGGAATACAGCTAAGATGTGCTAACTAGTAGGTTGGTTAACTTATAATTAATAGTTAAACTTTTTAACTGTTGCTGTTAGGCTCCTTAACTATTGAAAGGCGTGTATAGCCCACCGTAAGCGATATACATATCAATTTTTAATTTTGAAAAGGCGCTCACCCTCGCGGTGTGGCCCATTAAGTAATACCTACATCGCGCCAAAATACATGCGCTTTCGACAACCCTGCAGGCAAAGCGATTTCTCCACTGGACACCCGGGCGCCGGGGATCCCATGGACAAGCCCACCGACGGAGCAGGCGGTCAGGGCTTACAAACGCACTGTCAACGAATACTACACGGAGCAAAATTGGACTTAGCTGATTTACCACCGCCACACCCATATCGATCCGTGAAGCTCGCATTCTTAGCCGAATACAGTTTTATCTCCTACATACGCCAGCCAAACTTTATCTATACCAGTGCACTTCCACACCTCAGTGCCCAAACTGTCCACACACATATGCAGACATAGAACACTGCCTTGCACAGTGTCACGCAGCCTTCCAGTCCCCCGCCTATCCCTTCTCCCTACCCCCACCGTGGCCCATCTGGCTCGCCTCCCTGGATCTGAAGCTGCAACGTGCCCTCGTCGCCTTGGCCCAGGACCTATTGAAAGCGTAATAGAAAGAAGGTTCTAATAAAAGTGTCACACCACCAACACCAGTGGACGTAACTCGCCGAAACAGCTAAATTTTGTTGGGTCACAGCGGCGATGGTAGCCGCGTTTCTGAAATTCTAAAAACTGACATAGATACTATTTAAAGTGGGCTAGACTCGTCTCAGTAGTTAAAGAGCCTAAAAGTAATATTTAAAAAGGTAACTATTCAGTATTGATCAGCCAGCCTGCTAGTTAGCCTGTCTTAGCTTTATTTCGATGTACTATACGCTGACAATGCTTTGCCGAAAAAAGCGCTCTTCTAACTCAATAAGTCTATATTCAGACACTGCGTAAAGGCTTAAGTGAAACGCCCTGTATATTCACCCGCATGTAAAAGCTACGACCGTTGCTCTTTACTCTGTCGTTAAAGGTTCCTGTCTAATTTTCAGTCCTGAGCTAATGGCTCATCACACATCGGGCTCCCAGCGCGAAATTCTGGGAGAAAATGTGTTAAGGCTACTACTATGCGTGTCAGTCACCGCGTTTTCTTTTTCTTGAGCGAACACGAACAACTACAGTGTTCCTCTTTAATATAGTTCGGTTTCGGGGCTTCAACTTGCGCTAAGAATATACTGCCTTTTAAAGACAGCGCATTTCTCAGAAAATTGTGGTCCTAGTAGTTTGGAGCCCTTTACCACAGCACTCACCTTCGCATAATTATGCTCGTTTGAGACGGAAACGAATCATCTAAACATTTAGTAAAGAAGATAACCGTCGATTTGTTCTGTCCAGATATTTAGTGATGTGTTCCGATGTTTTCCGCGATGTTTTCCTCGGTGCAGATTAATCTTTCTCATGCGTTCCAGAGACCAATGCCAAAGAATTATTGAAATCGGAGCATCTAAACGAAAGTTCTTCTACTTTAAAAATTCAAGCAATAAATTAAGAATAGCTCATTTGCTAAAGACAGGACAAATAAATGAAGACAAATGAGCTAATCTTGCATGGCAAGTGAAACGTGCTGTACAATCTAAAGTTAGGAAGACCGGGATTTCACTAGTAAAATATCTTCAAGCGAGGTTAAAATCTTCATATTATTCAATCCTACTACACGCACAAGCCATCCACTGCAGGGACACTGCTGCAAACTATAAACATGTGTCGGGACTGTAATTTCCGTAAGATGAGAATGGCCTGCAACAGCTCATAATATGCCGCCGCAGTGCGTCGGAATAAACCATCCGCCTTAACTCCAACTGTCATTTCACAAAATTTTCTCTTCATTTTATAATAATTTTAAATACATTTTTCACATATTACGTTCAACCTAACAGTGCATCACTAGTTTAGCTTTGCTGCCTTTCCTTCAAGCCTCCACTGCACTCCCCCAGCGCAGCGGCAGTTAACGAGCATGGGGCGCTGGAATCCTCGTGTTTAATATCTCTCTCTCTGCCATCCCCGACGTCTGCCACCGGTATCTAGATGGTCTCTCTTTCATCCTACGTCACACAAGCTCTACCTTCCTTTGGATTTTTGGTACTCCCTGCGCCTTAATCGCAAAGAGGCGTCGTCGAAATGCCGCTTGCGTTTTGCTCGGGTCTTCTCGCGTGGACACGCCTTGGCTTCCCATTGGGCGCGCTGCGAAGCGACATAGCCCTCGTTGGCTTCCCCCGTCACAGCCCAACCTAAGGCGAGCGCCGGTGACAACGACGCCCGCTCTACGTGGAAGTCTCTTCCGGTGATGCAGCATCGCTGACAACTCGCTGTAGCGCTGATTGGTGTCCGCGGCTTCCGTTTCTTATTTCCTAGCGCGCCATTTCCTGTCCGCGAGGTTCTGACAACAGTTGTTGGTGCGCGTCTAGAAAGCTTCCGCGCCTTCCTGTTCTTTGTCGTGCTTGTTTTGCCTACTCCTAATGGCGTCTCTCATCAGCAGGATGCGCCCTCTGAAGTCTTCTTCTTTCTTGCCTGCTTCTTTCCATCAGCGCAGTGGAGACATTAGATGACCCTGGCGCTCTTTTGCTTCGCTATCCTTTGTTGGCAAATGACTAGCTAAATGAATGATTCAAAGACGCCGTCGGAGCTTACACCAATGCCTCATGAAAACGCCAATGCTCCTCATCAGATTCTTGTAAAAGCTTAGCCTCTCAATGGAAGGCACAGCTGAGCATGAAGGAAATTTACATGAGCGCGCATCGTTTCCGGTACGGTTAAAAGAGTGCACAAAGCAATAAACTTTTTACAAGAGTGGCTTTTTCCTTCAGACACAGACGAACAGGTCTACAACATGCGACCAAGGTGTAGTACCGGAAAGAAATTCGTAAAGGAACGGCAGGGTAGAGATTTGTGGAGCATGTGACAGGAACAGGGCACCGGGAGCAAGAGGGAGTGCGCGGCACAGAATGATGCGTGAAGGGTGCTGGTATGCCGGGGGCAAGGACGCCATGTAAAATGGAACTAAAAGTCGCACAATGGTTCACACAAGTCACACAGTAAATGATTCATTTTTTTATTCGAGACGCTTGTAAATGATTAATTACTCTGAACGCTAACATTCATTAGAATATAAGAAGTTATCTTGGTGATAAGTGTTTAATTTTGTTGTACAGATTTTCTCTTGTCATGCCCATTAACCTTACATAGAGATTCCAAATATCATCCTTGGCACCTAATGAGTTTTTTTCTCTAGTAGAGTCTTTTCCGTAGTAATAACTTCTACAGAAAGGGTTTTAAAATTTGGTAGGAGTAAATGCACCAAAATGCCTCTGACAGAAAATGATACCAAAAGCAGGAAATAAATGGGTTCAGGAAGCAGAGGGGGTATATAAAAAATGAGAGAGACAGGAAACTGTACCAGGATAGATGAGAAACAGGTAGGTGCAGGTGATAAGATGAAGAAGCAGTGAAATTAAAATGTAATTAAATACGGTTGGTTTGGTTTACTGGGGTTTAACGTCCCAAAGCAACTAAGGCTATGAGGGACGCCGTAGTGAAGGGCTCCGGAAATTTCAACCACCTGGGGTTCTTTAACGTGCACTGACATCGCACAGCACACGGGCCTCTAGAATTTCGCCTTCATCGAAATTCAGCCACCGCGGCCGGCATCGAACCCGGCCGCGGTGGCTGAATTTCGATGAATTTCGATGAACCCCAATAAACCGAACCAATCGTATTTAATTACATTTAATTTCACTGCTTCTTCATCTTATCACCTGCACCTACCTGTTTCTCATCTATCCTGGTACAGTTTCCTGTCTCCCTCATTTTTAAATACGTTTTAAAAAACGGACATAATTACTGGGAGAAATAAAAAAAGAAAAATATGAGAGTGGCTTATCTCTGCTATGCCAGGATATACATAGCGTGAGCGCACAGCGGGGAGCGCGCGCGGCGGGGCGCGCCAGCTGTGCACAGTGACGTCACTCGCTCCTCGCGCATGCGCAGTATGGTCGGCCGAGGGAGCACGCGAAATCACAAATCGCAAAAATCAAAAATCGAGTATTCTAAAGGTGTTTCTACCGTGACCAGCATATCAGTCACGCAAACTGCTCTTTCAAAGAATGTGGTTGCTACATTAAGAAGCAAAGTAAGTAAATAGAAAAGTACAACATTATCTATACTAGATTTTCATCGTAAAGTGGCACTGCACACGCTATTGACGCATCATTTACTTTCCGCGTGAGCTACATACTTGCGTCAAACTAAGCGGCAATGTTTCAACTTTTTTTTCAAAGGAATTACCACCCTTTGTTAAAAAAGATATTTACGAAAATTCGATCACGAACAGCGCGTCCATTCTCCACCCTCCGCCCACAATACGTGGAGAATAAAAAATGGTTAGCTTTTAATGCACTTAAACCGAGTAGACGTGTGAAAGCATGTGTTTAGCCTGACTGGCTCCGTCAAACGTGGCAGCAGGCTTTAATAGTTTTAAGAGTTTAACGGTTTTGGAATGAACACATATGTTTTACGAGCCTTACGAACGCAAAGAGCAAACACACGCAATGAACATCGCACTAAAATATTCGCGTTGCGTAAATTTACAAGGTATGTGTCGAGATCAGCAATAAAAAAGAGGTGTTAGAATTTGCGTTCTTTTTCCTTACCCGAAATAAATTCTTCACCGCTCTTCACCTCACTTCCCGCGTAGCTTTTAGTAAACATCCTGTGGTTTCGCCGCATGCTTACACAGCAGCTTCTCGCACTTTGACTAATTTGGTACACAGAGGAAGGCGCCCTATGAGTATAACCAAACTGCCCAAGAGGTTCTCCCAAAGTGTAAAAGATAAATAAATACTTTCTTTCTTCCTAATCGTTATCAAGTTGTGATTGTTGCCACTTGCAGGCATCATGAGAGCCGCTGGCCAAAACATCGTCTCCGGTATGTGCAAGCAGATATACTGAGTTTGGCTACGTGTATGCTCATGTGGGACGAGTCTAGATGCAAATGGACCACATATCATATGGTTTGTTTATGCCAGGAGTGCGAATTGGCACCGTTTATCGTGGTGCCAGCCAGAAGGAGTGCTGGGGAATATAGAATTTGGAATAAATTCAAACGGCGTGTTACCTAGGGAAGTCCGCAATCCAAGATCCGCAAACAAGCGGCGGTGAGAGGGCTTCACATATAAAGCTTCAGTATCTCTTTCACAACGAGTAAATTTTGGGTGCTTCGTGGTTACGACCGATGGCTGATGCTGAAGAGGCGCGCTCGAGGACTGTAGTCCCAGAGTGCACTTCGCAGCAGGCATGCGCAGTGCCCCCGGTGTCCCGCAGGTGCTGCACAAGTACGTGGTATGTGCGCCAGCCAGCGGATCCGCGACGGGTCGCCGCTGGACGCCCTGCGCCTGTACGCCGACTACGGAGCGCCGGCCCTGTCGCAGAACCTGAATATCTACCGGCACATCGCTGCCAGCGTGTTCGCGCTGCCGGGCCTCTACGGTGCGCAGGCCTACCGAACCTGGTCCGAGCTTAGGGACGTCCTCCATGACCTCGTAAGCAGGGAGGGGAACTGCGCTCCATAAACCTACTCGGGGACTGGAAAGCTCCAGCAATTGCCTATGCGCACCGTATGAGTTCGATGGTCATGCTGGAAACTTTACTGTAGACACCCTTTATCCGGGGCTGTAAAGGGAAGAGGAGGTGAGACTGATGGGGCGAGACAGTGTCGGTAAGGCCCAGCTAGGTAGCCGGGCGCACTAGTGCTCGCATGGTGGCCGCAGAGGGCGAGAAGTGCGTCAACCGCTCTTTGAGCCCAGTGCGATGTGCGTGCAGAGATGCTCATGTAGACTATCGAAGTGAGGCACCATGCGGACAGCATCACAAGGTGTGTAGAGTGTTCGGTGCTAATGTACAACGCACGCAAAGGAAAGGTTTGTAGCCGACTCGAGACTCTGTGCTGGGTTTTTAACCAATGGTTTTGTGCCTGCGTCGCCCAGCTACAACCTAATCGGAACAAAAAATCGCAAGGTCGCTGCAGCGTAACAAAAGTGGTGATATTTTCTCTAGTCTGAGTTTTCGCTACAAATGGAAAGAAAATGATCAGGCGATGTTTGAATACAAAGGCCTGCGTGACAGAAGACAAAAAAAAAAAAAAAAAAGGTGCCGCGTTTTCGCATGTGTATACGCTCGCGATGTCCTCAGCAATTGTACCCACTCGTGCAGGTGAAGAACCTCGAGGCCAGCGGTCAGGACGTTGGCGACTACGACAAGCTGCTGCTCATCAGCAACTATTACGCCACCCGATCTGCGTGCCAGGGTCAGGAGACCCTCGCCGAGCATGCCATGAAGATCTCCGTGTCGCTGCTGCGCTACACGGAGTACATCCCTCCGGACAAGGCCTTCTACGAGGCGGGGCTCGCCTGCAAGGCACGCTGTTCGCGCAATTTTCCACCGTGCACGTACCCGTGCTGGCGAGAAAACGTCCGCACATGACAAAGAAACTTTAAAACCTCCCAAGTAGGGCTATGCGAATATTCTAAATTTTTGAATATTGTATCGGATATCGTCCTATTTGTTTCGCTGAACGAATGAAATAGTGCACATTACAAAATATTCCAAACAAATCGAACGCAATCTAAAGTGTTCGAATGGTTTTCGAACAGCAGGTGCAATTTTTGAATCGGGCACGTCATACTTCTCTTCAACGGCTGTTTAGAAAACAGGGCCCTCTTCGCTGATGTAGTACAGCTCTGCCTTGTTGGTGTGCAGGTTCAGCGCCACGACGCGGTGCATTTGTGTGGCCGCGCTCGCGGTGCTGAAATATATGGCCTTCAAGACTGGGTGACGTGTGACAGGGTTCAGCCAGGCCCCGCAAACCCTGCTTTCATGCCTGACATCGTAGGCCATGGCTCATAACTCTCGTCCCTGTCATCAAATGAGATGTGGCGCTAGTTCGTTCGCCGTCGTCGTCAGTAGCAAAGGGTAATTTCCTGAGGCGCATGAAGTGACGACCACAGAGTGAAAATGCTGACTTCGTACTGCGTGCCTCGCAGTTGAAATCACTGTTGCGTCCTTCGATAGCTACAGCTTTAACTCCAAGAGTTACAGCGCCGCCGCTAGCTCTTCTCTGTTTCGCATGGATATTCGTCTTCTTCGAATATTCGCACAAGTAGCGAATGATCATACAAATATTTGATTCATATCCAGTTCGGTTCTTTCATTATTCGATTCTAATTCGATATATAAACTATTCGTATTCGATTCGGTTTCGAAAAAAAAAGTATTCGCACACCCCTACTCGTAGGACAGAAGCTCTACAGGAAAACATGCCGGTGGAACTTCTCATTCCTACTTGCGCGCTGCCACCTGCAGACCGAAGCAGAGCAAGAGGAATCGTGGCGAGGGAGACCACTGTGTGCTAGAACTGTCACCGAGAGCGGACAGCAGGAACCCTTTGCTTCTTTTTTTATCGCTTCGCCCTTTGTCACGCACTTTATAGATGATTGGCAGGCGGCAGTGTGGCCTCTGTTGCCAAACCCGCTGTGAGGCGGCGTGGAAGGTTACATATGCACTCTCTTTTCTTTCCAGGCAATGAACAGAGAGGGAATTGGCCTTCGTTTTCTGGAACCATTACCTGGACATATGCGAAGTACGTTGCCCTCGGAGCATCAGATGCGCAGTGCACGCCTGTTTCTTATAAGAGAGCCATACGCACGCATCTAGTAGGGATTCCCTATTAAATGGTATTGGGGAGGGGGGGGGGGGGGGGGACTTCACTGCCTGCCGAACACGGAAAGCAGCATGCTGTATCTTCGGTAGCCTTCTGTTTTGTTTTGCTACTTTTCTAGTATTCGTTACTTCAGTGCGGGGCATTTTACCGTGTTCGCCAACGAATAATAAGTTTGGTTCGAAAACATTGAAGCGCGGCGTTCTATTTATCCTGAAGCTCAAAACTTAATTGGTATGGGCAATTGGTATTGCATGAGCTATTAGGGAGAGTCGTGGTGGAGGGCTCCGGATTAATTCAGAGCACCGGAGGCGCGCTGACAACGCACAACACACGGGAATTTTTCCAAATCGCCTTCATCGAAGTGCGGACACCATGGCAGGGATTCGATCTCCCGACCTTGGAATCAGCAGCCGAACGTTAGAGCCACTCAGTCGCCGCGGCGAGTCTCAAAGCTTAATAAACGTCAGGACGCCACATTGAAGAGGAGGCTCCATTCGCGACAGCGAGGCACATGCTTTTTCGAGTGCGGTATTACGCTTACGTTCACGATATCGCGAATGCCACGCCACCCTGCGAGTATTTCGAGATGAAAACTTCAGTTTACATTGAAGTGCATGCGCTTTAGATTACTGCTACCACGCCGGGGAAATGACTGTGCCAGCGCCCAACGGTAGTGGTACATGGTGTTGAGACGCGGGCTCTCAGTTGCCGTCGGGACGGGGGTCCGCTGTCGCCGACCGGGCGGAGCAATGAAGAGACGGGGGATTGATAAGGAGCAGCGTGAAAAAAAGGTATATGTATTCACATATTTACAAGCAACGAGAAGCACGATACATGGCACGATGTAACACAACAGGAAAAGACACAAAGGAAACGGGAGCCCTTAAATAGAGTCGGCACAGACTCCCGCCCCTTTTCGTCCAATCAGGAGCGTCCTGGTGGGTGATTGGCATGCAAGGCTTGAACGCCAAACCCGGTAGCGTTCCGGTAGCTGTCCGGCCCGAACGCACAAAGCGCTCCACGATGACGACGCGCGGGCTCGGAGAGACGCAGTCTTGGACGCCGTCCTTGGGAAGCGTCTCGGTAGCTGACCGGCCGAACGCGCAACACTCTCCACGAAGACGACGCGCAGGCTCGTTGAGACGCAGGCCTAGACGCCATCCTTGGGAGCGTTCCGGTGTTGGAAATTCACGTTCATAACAACGGTAACGTTATGCTAAAAAAGCTCTGAAAACGCCGCATACCGTTTCTTTCTACTTCGTGATTCCAAAAGCATTATCAATGCTTATATACCTACGAAAGACACCGCGTTAACACCGCATTTTTTTCGACTTGAGGTCGTATGTTGTGACGACAGTTTTCTTGATCTATTCTTTTTCGTCGCCGCCGTTCATCGCTGCCGCCTGTGATGTCATGGCCGACAGTTGCAGCAAACAGTGCCAGTTGCACGTGCTCGTATCGAAGGCAAGATTAAACGCTGACATCGAGGCAGGAGAATGGATCGAGAAAAGATGACCTCCTCTAGCAACGCGTGTGGCGAGTCGAAGTGCCATTGAAGAGGCCTTGCAACGCTTCCTTCGCTTGAATCGTGCGCTTCATTCAACTCATCGCTACACTGGCGACGAACATTGGCGCCAGGATGGCCTCTGCACGCCGTTGAAAACTAAACGACTTCAATGGCTGGTGTTTTAGGTCAGAAGGACGTTAGAGCCTGTTGTCGAGCATACAACCAAATAATGCGGCTACGTCTAACGCTGAACGGAAGGTGTATCCAGACGACGGACCACGGACGTGCTTTGGCCCGTGGACTAGCGGTCACGTGGGGTCTAGCTTCCGGTCTACGAGGTCCGCGCATGGTCCGCGGGCCGAATCGTGCGAGAAATGCGAGAACATTTTTTCTGGCGGCGGAACACGGACTTTTTAGCCCACTGGCTCACTTCAAGTCTGGCAACCACGTCACACTTGTCTCTGCAGGCAGGCGATTCACCACTGCTATCATTCTGTGCGGCAAGGCGACACTAGCGAAAGTAGTAGTCTTGCGCGCACTGTCAACATGTCAGCGTAGTCGGGCGATGCTACGTTTTACGTTTTAGGCTCACTACAGCTTTGTGGCTCGTTTACACTTGGGCATGAAAGCGAGCGAAATCCGCCGCCTCCGGAGTGCTTCCTAGTAGGCGCTTCAAACCCGCCACGACGTCGCTTACGGCGTACACAGATATGGTTAGAAAATAACATAAATTGACGCTGTCTACGCACCGCTAAACTTAGTATTCTACGCACTGCTAAACCTACACACCGCTAAACCAATTCTCACATTTCCCACGTTTATTTCAGCGCATGAAACATAGACATAGCGATAAGCTCAGCCTAGTGGCGCCATCTAGTTGTTAAGACGGGAACCATTTCTGTCAACAAACCTACGCTCCTCTTAAGCCTAGAAGGGGGAGAATCGTCACTCTAAATAAAAAATAAAGCAAATTTTTCACTCATAAGTTTTCTTATAGGCGAGATGGCACCAAGCGAAAGATCGGTGCCCCATTTATGGCCAGTGAAGGCAATGAAAAAGGCAGTAACAACGAAGAATTGACTCCAAAGCGAGCGGTCCTGCTTCGAAGCGCGCCGCCATGTATGTTGACTGCAACTTCCTCCTCGCCGCAGCAGAAATCGGTCCCGGACTGATCGGGCTTTCCGCTAGGCATTCAGAGGGAACCGCTGCCGCGACGGCGAATTCCGCTTGCCCTCGCCGCCGAATGCCGAAGCTTGAATGCGCCATGAAACGAGCGCTGCTGCAAGCGGATCCCACAGCTTTTCGCTTGGCCCGCCTGATCGCCTGCTCCTTTGGGCCGTCATGTGAATGCTGTCGCCGGAGGGGCCCGGCCGGGCCACGCACGGTGGACCCCACGTGACCGGTCCGCGGACCAGTCCGTGGCCCGCCGTCTGGATAGGCGGATGGCTGCGCGCGTTTCCCATGAGTCGCCAGTCTAGCGTGCATAGCTTCCAGTATGCCAGTGCTACCAATAGAACGAAAACGCGTCAGAGGCTGGAAACAGGGCTGTCAGCGAAGTGTTTTGCAGGACCTTTTTTAGGTTAAGCGCGGCAAACACTCCCCGTCATACTTTGGCGGTCAAAGGTTCGTGCGACGCGTTCCTTAGCGCTTAGGAGCCAACTTGTGCACTCTCTCATCCATGCATGGCTGGGCTAGTACTGAAAACAGCGCTCGCTCACGGTAAGGAAAACGGTATTTACACTTAAACCACATATCGCACTCATTCACGTTTCGCGCCAACCACACATCGCACTCATCGTGCCACAGTCGCGCCAGGTGAAATTTCATCGCCTGCAGAGCATCTCGCCTGCGGGGAAAAAAAAAAAAACGAAAACTAACAAAACGGTCGCGAGTGTGTACCGCGAAGGTTTGAGCGTTTGCTGTGATGTGAGAGCAAAGAACCTTTCAGAAACACGCTGTGCTGCTGCTGGCCCCGCAGATCCTTGGCGCGCTGCCAAGTCCGCCGGGTGAACCATCGCAGCCGGCGCTGGCCAGAACAAAATCACTGGACGGTAGCGAGTTCGTAATGCGAATGATCCATCTTGCGATGGCTTGTGACCGCGAAGAAATAGAGACATATTAGAGTTGATATACTGGTGCATCCGCCTCGTATTCGGCACCTGGTGAGGGCTGCAGGAGGTGCTGCTCATATGTCGAAGATGCATTTTTGCTATGGGTGCCCGAAGGCGGAGTTTTACCAGTGAGTGCTTGGCGGACGCCTATGCCAACGGCGCAAGACTAAAGAAAGGGCTAAGAACAGGTAACGGTGTCGCCACCAGACCACCACTCTGAAATAGAAATGCAGACGTCAGGTACAGAACGAATTAATTTTACGTCACAGAATGAACCAAAGGTTTATTCGGAATTTTGATTTGAGGGGAAAGTTGTGGTAATTTCTGGCGGGGATGGGGGTTTAAAATTATAGTACGGGGTAGTTATGCCAACCACACCATGTAATATACAAGGGGGCATGGTTGCGCGCAAAAAAAAAAAAGATATGAGAAAAGGGGTATAAACCTTTCGAACCAAGTGATACCTTTCCATTATTTATTTCTACTTTCCGACTTGCTTGCAATTTCAGGCCATTGAAGAGGGATCACTGGACACATTAGATCATTCCGACTTCCAAAACACCGACATCCCGTTCGAGGTACCTCTTCCGGAAAAAATGTTCCTCGATGTAAGTACCACCTTCGCTACACTGCGTCAAATGCGACTCTCTCCGGTTTTTTTTATGCTCTATTTGCATGACAATGAAGAATACTATGTGTTATATCTTGCCGAAGCCGGAGGTACGCATGGTCATTGTACTGCATGCCTGGTGAAGCCGTGGACTCCCATGCAGGAACCTGTTTCTCTTTTACGGTGGGAGCCGTTGATGGGAGCCCACCATGAGTCGTCGTGTAATTGAAGCCCTTGTAGCTGTAGAAATACGCAAGCCAAAACGACGCAATCCGAAAGCCAAGCCAAGAGAGAGGCGAAGGTAGGAAATAACGAAAAAAGAAAGGAAAGGAGATTAATAAAGGCGGGAAAAAGAAGGGAGAGAAAGTGGAAGGACATGACGGTTGTCGCCAAATGTTTTAACTAAACCGTAGCCTATTTTAACCAATATATATATATTTTTTTTCTCCACAAACCTTGTTTTCTGTTTTGAATTAGCGTCCGACACATGCCTCCTGATGCTGAACAACTATGAAGAGAGATGTAAAAAAAACAGCAGGGAGGAATACATCCAAATGGGCTATTGGCGGGGTAGTTGGTCCTTGAAGTCGAGTGAAGGAAACAGCGCACAAGACAAGGACGTGACACAACAACACAGGTGTCAAAATAAATTGCAGTAAAGAAGAACAAGGCTGACTCCATCTAAAATAGAGAATCGGCTATCTATATCTTGGTCATTACATCAAAACACGACGGTTAAAAACGAAGGAAGGGATGGTAAAACTAGCTGGTACATATATTCGCCACATATATATTCTATAGCTTTTCGCAACATATGTTACGAATAGCTATATGATTAACATGCTGTCTTATTTCTTGTACTCCTCATTCCAAAGCAGTCGACATCAGGTAAGACGTGCTTCAAACGACTGCGCCCCGTTCATTCGGAAGGAAGGATAGCGTATACGCGGCTTATATGGCTCTCAAATGCGTGCCCTCGCATGCTAGCGAAAAAGGTGTACCACTGTGGGCCCCAAGCATGTAAAATGTAAAAGCATGTAAAAGGAAATGTCGCAAAGGACTGCGTGTTTAAACGGTTGGATGGTAATGCCGTTCAAGTACATTGCAGCCTCCAGTTGGGCGAACAACCGCCGACGCCTGCAGGCCGGAACGCTGGGAGCGGCGGGTCGAAACTTGGGTCCTGCCAGTACGCCATGCTAGGACGCCGCTGGTATACAAGGCACGGTTCACCGGGTCACCACTGTTGAAGATTTGCGGGGCCGCAGCGGAGCACCAGAGCAAGATGACCAGCGTGCCAGACTTCCAGTTGGGTCGAGGGTTGCACCTGTGATTAGCAACATTTTTCTGAGCGACATGGATAGGAAGGTAGCTGCGGCCTCGGCGGGAATGTTCTTGAGGGCTTTCAGATACGTGGATGATTTTCTAGTCATCGTGGAAGGGTCTGACCCTGCAGCGGAAATGGCTGATGTTTTAAGGGTGTTCAGTCAGTTCGGCCGTGGTCTAAGTTTTACTACGGAGGTTTCTGTTGGCAACGAGCTACGCTTTCTTGACATGTCTTTGAGAGCTACTCCGGGAGACCTTTGCTGTATGTATCGCCCGCGCACCGTCAAGCCACATTGGCGGGCACTGTCGCAGTCGGCAGCGTTCGTTTTAACGATCCAGATAATTTTCTTCTCACGGGAGGTTTTCCTGTTCTCAGAAGCTACGATTCTTCGAAAAACTGCTAAATTTGTTAGCCGTGTTAGCAGTCCTTGTTAAAGGCCTTAAGCTGCTTTTATCTTCACCGAGGGACCAAGTTTTTGAGCCAGCAAATGGTTAGTTTCCTTAATGAGGCCAAGAAGTTTTACAGTTGTAGAGGGTATGCAACGAGAGCGAGCCAAAGCAGCGCCCTACTCGGCTTAAGAGATATAACTCTTTGGCATGGCCACCGCA
This sequence comes from Amblyomma mixtum, assembly GCF_055824585.1. Classification (NCBI taxonomy): domain Eukaryota; kingdom Metazoa; phylum Arthropoda; class Arachnida; order Ixodida; family Ixodidae; genus Amblyomma; species Amblyomma mixtum. Next base: position 197,942,082 of record NC_143014.1, read on the forward strand.
GGGAACACGTTTACGCGTGCTTCACACCTTTAATGTCCAACTCTCGCGCTGCATCACAGAGTAGGGGTTCGCATTGCTGCAAGCCGGAACCACTCACATTTATGGCCCCAGGTCACAGTGCTGCTGCTGCCGTGCCAAGAGTTGCACTTGACTGCCGGTAGTAGAAGCTTGCCCATGACATTTAATTGTTACGACAACAATGACTCCGCCATCTTACTTCACAATCAACAGCACGAAGCCTGTTTCCGCTTATAGTAGGCGCATGCGCAAGAATGAGAGAAGTGGGCATTTCTAGTGTTCCGGAGGAAAACGGCGAATACTGTCGGGCCGTATTTCGTTGTTCAGGGCTGGCTGCCTATTGAGCCAGTGCCTAGCGGTTCCTTTGTGCTTAACTACTCACAGACCACTTCATATTTCAACAGTTGAATCCGCTTCAATTAGGCACACAAATGGGCCTTCCTTCAGATCGGCTTTTCCGACAACCTGACTGCAGAGTTGGCCAGGCCTTGCGATGACGACGCGCATGTTACGGTCGAGCAACACCGCAATCAACTCTCGCCGAATGCCACCACTGCAGATGCACACATAGCTGATCTCTTCCTTGGTAGGAGTGCTTCATTTATTCGCACAGGACGTGCTGAGCGATCCGATATTTTGCGGTGAGCCTCGAGCACGACTGAAGTGTCTTAAATTTTGTCGATACGCCTCCTGGCTGTTGAACGTGTTGTGGTATTTTGATCTGTTGGCAATAAATTCCTGAGCTTTCTGGGCTGGCCAGTTTCATGACGATTGTGCGCGGACGCAGATTGCCCCAGCGCTCCTGCAAACAAAATAAAGGAACAATTATTGAGTATTGCAAAAAATTTTTTCTGAACGCGCACGTGCACGTGAAATATCCCCTTTCATGTCTCACTAGTTTCATCCAAATGTATCGAACTTGCTAAGCAGCAGAGGTGCTTTCCATTAAATCAGAAAGCTATTAACCAGGGCAAGGCAGGTTATGCATGCTTGCAGGTTGTAACTGAACTTAACCTTAAATTTAAGCGCCGCTCGCGCAAGCTGAGCTGAACTTTCGATCTCTAATCATTAATTTGTGTGACGAAGCCCTGTACTTTTGCCTGTAAAACGACACTCACCACGAGTGGCCAGTCGCCTCGCAAGTGCGAGGCCCTTCACGTAACAGGCGGCCATGGCACTGACCGGCTCGTTCAGTGGAACGGCGGACCGCCAGGTATTTGTCACGGGCGAGTAACGTTCAACTTCGGCTGTCGTGGTTCTTCCTGCGTTCAGTAAAAAGTAATGATCAAACGGCATTGTAGAGAGTCTTCAACTGTAGGAAGTTATACAAGTCAGTGCGTCACTTGATTCTTTTTTTTTATGTGCGTGAAGTAGAACACTAATAGGGGGCAGTATTGAGGCTGAGTACTGACCGTGTTCAGCCCTGTTTTTTAAAGCAGTCATGACTTCTTGGCGGTCATGTTTCTCTTGCCAGCTGAATAGGTCGAGAACTACGGCTCCATAGCCGTTCATTTAGGCAGGAAGTTGAATCTGTTGTTTTATTTATTAAAACTTCAAGAGCCAAACTTCAGTAACCTGAGAGCCGGAAATATATGTTGTTGTAAAAGATATATGAAGAAAGCTTTCCGCAGTGCATACGAAGACCTCTGGAATAATAGAGATTCCCGCCGCCAAAAGACAAAAAAGTGATCTTTCGACGTTGCGCTTAGCGCCTGCTTCTGTAGTTTTTCCACTAGGCAAACTTTCCCAGCTGCATTTTTGCGTGCAATTAGTGCCTCTGAAATCAAGTTTATGGCTTCTAATTGCTGATTTATTTCTTTTTGTTACCCTCATCCTCTTTATTCGCTAATATTTATTCTTACTGACGATTCTGACCTCAGAAATAAACGTGTGTGTGTGTGTGTGGGGGGGGGGGGTTCTAGTAGCAGCCATATGCATATGGCGTTGAAATCTGTGCTAACCAGTCCTTGGGTTTCTTAAAAATGAGGGCAGCCCTGCTCCTATGTATTACACCTGCTATCTCAGTGTCCAGCAGCAAAGCGTCGTAATTAACTGCCGATTGATTGATTGAATGATTGATTGATTGATTGATTGAAGGAAAACAAAACGTTTTATTTCGTGAAAAGATTGGATTCTTCCACTCTGGACTTAAGGTTTCTGCAGAAACCACATTTGCCGAGCAAATGGAACTGGTCAGGCAAGTATCTAAGTGGTAAAACGCAGATTCAAGCTGTTCCTTTGCTCGTAAAAGAAGCTGAGGAGACGCGGAGAGAGAGAGGTGTGCACCATTGAATCCGCCGATGACGTAAAGGTCTCCGTACAGCTGTGCCACAGCGAAAGTGCTGCGGCCCACGCACAGAGGCGCCATGGTCTGCCAGGAGGACGGGGCTTTGTCCTTCTCGCTGGCGATCACTGCGCAGGGCGTGCAAGTCGGCAGACCACAAGTTTAGGCTGCTGGGAGAAACACATTGATATTGCCTTGTGCCTACCGACAGCCCATAGGCGACGAAGAGAGAAAATAAATTTCTTGCCTTGCTGGCGTACGCAATGAGTGCAAAACAATTCTACTCCCTTTGAGACTTGCGTCAACTGGAGAGACCTCAAATTGACAGAAAAAACTCACCAATGGATAGGGATCTAATACTTCGACGTTGGATGCGTAGTTGAAAAAAAAATAATGGTGGCATAAGGGAGATGCTACCGTGTAGTGGCCGTATTTAACAGGCGTTAATGCAGTGTAAGAGAGCTCTTGAAACTACAGCCATTTCAGCCTTCCTCTCAAATGTTCTCGTATTGGCTCCCACCACGACGCCGAACACTGAAGGCAATTTATTCGTATTAGTGCGTCGCGTTTCGATTTTCTTCCGTAGTAACATATGAATTTACAGCAATAACGTTACTGCTGCTTTCCAGGATTCAAATTAAACGAAATTCGGTATTCACTTGCGATATGTTTCTTGAGCCTATACTGGGGTCTATTCAGCGCTCTTCCGCCGGCCTGAGACTCATATGCAACGGGACTAGGGCTGAGGGAAAGGACACCATGTTTTTTTTTCACTATATTTGAATTAAATGACCGGGCTTCTATTTTCGCGGGACAAAGATAAAGATTTCCAGCTTGCTGCGGCCGTTGCTGAGCAAAGTCTCTCATGTTTCTCTGAACTTCTCAAGAGGGTCTATTTCTCCAAAACAGACCATCGAACTACCGGTAAACAGGATTCGCAGATTGAGGAGCCAGAGGTGCATGCAAGACACGGATAGATTCATGATGCTCACTGTGTTTTGAAGCGGTTGAGTACATTTTTCTGTCTGCAGAGCTCTGTAAAGTAATATCTGTCCTTGGTACTCCAAAGTTCTCGTTGCCCGAAGCGCCTTTGTTTTTTAGTCGGCAAGATTGTGCTACTTCGGAAACCATCACCACCTTTTCAAGGACATGCACTGATGCTTACCACACTTTCCTTGCAAGGGCATATAGAGGGTATGAAGTGTTAAGGGCCTTTATGCTGGAATTTATTACCCTCGTATAATTATGTTATCTTACCAACAGAGATAGAAATCATACCAATGGATAGAGATCAACAGAGATAGAGATCATACGAATAGAGATGGGAGGCTGACGGGAAACAAGCCTCTCCCAGACAGCTTGCCCAGCCAACTGTCCCTGGTGGGTTTATTTTGGTAGGAAGAACCCAGCGGCACATAAAAAACATTCATGGAAAGCGATACAGAATTCGTCAAACTTTAATATACAAGGGGTATTAATAATGCCTTAACATAAACAAACTACAATGACAAAAACAGTCAGACAGTAACATAAAATCCTGCGAATATAGGAAGCATTCAAAATGATGTTGTGCGTATGATGAGAAATAAAGGTACAGATAAATAAATTGAAGTTATTCGATTCGAAGGCGTTAAAAAGGGAAGGTAACTTGTAACAAACGCTTTTGTCGGGTATAAAGGCGAGTAGTATAAACTATCCAACTATTCTAGGCTGTTTTTCAGAGAATTTAGAAGGTACGGATTACAGAGCATATTACATCAAATATTGTCGTTCAAAGAACATCCGCTAACATACCGACAACAAAAAGACGTCAGACTCGCCGATCTACACCGATGGCAGGAATAAAACTTGAATATGAATGGGCGGGCAATAAAGGATGATGTTTTTCGTGGACTCTTTTAGGGAACTTGCACAGCGTTCGTGGTTTCCCGAGAGGGAAGAACACGCCCGTGCGCTCGTTCTCTATCCTCACTGGTGCTGAGGCGGCAGCGGCCGTTGTATCCGCCGACGACGTAGATGCGCCCCGCCATCGCCGCCATCTGGTGGCTGCAGCGGGGTCCCGGCATCTGCTGCACCAGGCACCACGAGTTGGACGAAGGCGTGTACTCCTCCACGCTGCTCAGAATCAGGAGGCCGTCGAAGCCGCCGCTCGCGTACAGCTTCCCTGCCTCGAACGGGCAGCGACACAGTGAGGGCGTGAGAACTGCTTCGCTTCAGACTTGCTCTCGCGATGACTCAGACTACACTGGATAAGTGCAGAGGTACGCGTGACATTTTGAAATCTGCATGCTTTGAAGCCATGTGCCTAACTGGAAGCTGGGGTTTTACAGTTATCCCGGAGTGCCCCACTTCGAACTCGACCACGGCAGCCGCGTTTCGATGGATGTGAAACGGAAAAGGCGCCCGTGTGCCGTTTAATGTCAGTGCACGTTAAAGATCCCCAGGCGGTCGATATAATTGCGGAGCCATCCACTACGGCACCCCTTTCTCTTTTACTTCATTCACTCCCACCTTCACCCCTTTCCTTACGGCGCGGTTGAGGTCTCCACAGAATAGTAACACGGTTACTACGCCATTTCTCTTCTTCAAAAATCACTTTTTTTTTTTACAGCGATAACAACATTCCAATCGATGGCGTGCGAAAGGCGTGCTAGACGAGAGGAATACCGCAGTAGGTGAACCTAAGGGCTTGTGCAGCTTTATTACGTGTAGAGGATGGATGCGGTGGTGGTCGATAGAAACAAGATGTAGCTGTGGGCAAGCAATTACGCCCCCAAATTTTGTGACAGATTCTTGATATGGCTGTCATGGCTTGTGGTAGCAATATCTCACGACGAATTTTAGTTACAACTAAGTGTGGAACATGGATCGGGATTTATCAGAGCCGCTACGACCGTAGCGAAATTTAGCGCAAGTCGTTGGCCTTGGCTGCAGTGTCGTCCAACGCAGAGCGCGGCAAACTCTTAGCTTTACTTTGACAAACGTTCTGAAATAATGCAAATCCTCAATCCTGTGCACACAACATCGATAGCAAGAGCCATACGTGGCATGCAAATAACTTCCACAGCTTACTACAGTCACACCTTCACTTAGGAAGGACGCAAAAGAGCGGAAACGCCGGGATATACCGTATATCGTTTAAGCATTGAGTTACTTCTCGAGTAGGTTCTTTAGGGTGCCCGCGAGAAAAATAGGTGTGAGCGGAGTCTGTCGTTCACACAGTAACACTGGTTCACACCTACCTCTAAATGCGCAGGCTGCACCGCCGCTGCGCGCCCTGCTCATCGAACACACCGTAGTCCACTGGGTGGAGACGGGGTTGTACCGCTCCACACTGGCAGTGCGACCGGTGTCTGCATCAAGGAGCCCCAAATGACAATGACATTTCAGAAAAATTTAAACAATGAACAAACGCTGTATTAAAAATGTAATCCCTATAGTTAGTCTACTCGCTCAATACCAAAATTACTAAAGATTTATCGAGTTCAGGAATGACGAATGCTCCCATATAAGGCAAGTCCACGACCATGCTCTTAGGGCACGCACGAATGCAATAAACATTGCCGGTTCCTCCCAAAGCCTAGCCAATTAGAGCTCACGCAAAAACGCTCGACAGCGCGAACGCATACCGTCGCGTCCCCCGATGGCGTAGACGTAGTTGTCCAAGGACGCGACGGCTACATAGCCGCGGGCCGTGTGCATGGCCGAGCAGGGATCCCACACACACAGCTCGGTGTCGAAGCGTTCGCAGGAGCGCAGGTACGAGCTTCCCCGCATTCCGCCCACCACGTAGATAAACTTGCCCACCATCGCTGCGCCGCGGTACGCCCTGGAAATGATCAGGAGTTTACCGCTCTCACATTGCACACCCTGCCTTGCAGCCATTGCTTGGGCTCGTTTTACTATAGGTGACAAATGCAACGTGGACAAAACTATCCAAATGTGTCCTGTAAAACAATATTTCAGTTGGGGGAGGTAAGTTACTAAAGCAGATGGTCTTCATTTGAAAGGCGCGTAAGCCCGGTTGTCGGAGGCGCTAATGGAGGTCTACTGCTTGTTCTCGCTAGCAGCTAATGTTGTGTTTGGTGTGTTCGCGGTTCAGTTGACTTGTTCACATATCATTTGCAGCGGACGGTTCGACTGGTGCCGTCATCATCATCATCAGCCTGACTACGCCCACTGCAGGACAAATGACTCTCCTATATATCTCCAGTCAACCCGGTCCTACGCAAGCTGAGGCCACTTGGTACACGGAAACAATGCGCAGCGACCTCTCAACACTGTCACGACAGAGGGAAGCAACGATGGCACAGAAAGGGTGAAGGAAGCGTTTATTTTAGTTCTATTCCAAAAATTGAGAGGGCGTATGCTTCGACCTCGGCTCGCTCGTGGTACACGAAAGAACCCTTCAATGCGAATCGTGCATCTTGCCTGGGTGACGTGCCCCGCATGGTGTGCATGAGCCAGCGGTAGGCCCGCGGATCGTACACCTCGACGGCGTCCCGTTCTTCTCCAGAGCTCCAGCCGCCCACCGTGAAAAACACCTCGTGCGGCACGCGCGGAGCCCAGCGCTCGGGATTCGCGCCGGCGCAGCGCTCGCAGGGGAACCGAAAGAGGGCTGCGATGGCTGCGGACAGATCGGGAGAATGGGGCATTTTCGTCTGGCGAGTCGAAAATAATGGGCTGTTTTACCCAACATGTTTAAGTGTAATGACCTGCGGCGCAAACAGATTGAAGAAAGGGATTATCGAAATGATATCATCAACATGAGCCCACCATGCGGCTACGGAGGGAAGCTATGAAGCTTTCTTCAATGTCTGGTCGCAGTATCAGGGAGTCTATAACCATATTAGCGGTAAAAACTTTCAGATCATTGCGGCCACGCGCATTGGAGCAATGCGAAAGCAAAACGTCCCCATACTATATCGTCGTCCGTGATTGTTGTGACGCCCATGTACTATATCGACACCCATGGCTGTTTTGACGTCTAAGTGTATTTTTCGCGTCTTTTTGCATTTAATTAACTAATTACAACTCATTAACCAACTATTTCCCACGGCAACATTTCATCACACACTATCTATCGCAATCACACTTTCACACACTTATTATCAGAGAACGACGTGATCATGCGGACAAAATTTGCGGACACGTTTTGCGGAAACTTTTTGCTGACTCGACAGAGCCATATAATTCTTTCGCATTGAGATGATTACAAAGTGATTAAGCAAGTCAGACAGTGGCTCCTCATCTAAGCAAATAAATACCGTGAAAAGGACCTGCTCTACTTGTGCTGTTAGGAATATAACTTGGCCAAAATGTGAGGGCACAGAAATGAATGATAGCGATAGCGACGAAATAACAAACGACGGACAAGCTCTTGTCCTTTCGCAGTTTTGTCATTTTTCACTGCCGAGTAGACCAATTTCGCGCGACAGAAGACGTGCATGACTGAACGGTACTCACTGAAGAGTGCAGGTTAGTTTTAGATTTCTCACGAAATATGACTGCTAAAGGGCTCTAACCTGTAGAAGAACTGCACATTGGGCTAATTGTTGTAGATTCATAATGGTGGTTCAACAGCGCACACACATGCAGACCAAGAAAGAGACAAGACACACATCAGCGCTGGCGTGTGTGTCTTGTCTCTTTCTTGGTCTCTGTGTGTTTGCGCTGTTGAACCACCATTATGGTTCTAACCTCAAGATGGTAAGAGATTGTCACAAGTGCAGTAGCTGTGGGCGTTCTGTGGTAGCAGGTACTGCGGCCGTTTACGACAACCTCTGTACATATGCGCGCATTTTATTTCATTTCATTTACTTTACCCAAAGGGCTTTCGCCTTACCGAGGGGTCACGATAAAAATTTCACTGTCGTAGTGACGAGTTGAAACAGAGAGCTTATCGACACCACTGAGATCGCTCAAACCTTGTTGGGCTTTATTGCCAGCTTTTAATGCTGTACATGTTACGAATGAAATGAAAACGTAACGGCTCATTATATTTATAGAGAAAATGACAACGCTGGCAGGAGCTTGGAGCTGAGCGCTCACGTTATGCCCGCCAGAGATCAAATCCTTGGTTCACTTTCGGTCATGTTGGGTTCTCCGGCTTGCTTCAGCGCAAGTTGTGCCGGAGGTGTCTGGTGTCCAACAATTTAGTCAGTGCCGGGGGTAGTAGCACACGCATGGTGGCGCGTAACGATATTAACGTATAGAGCTGCTCATTTAAAGTTGACCTCTTTAAGACGCACATCTTAGGCTGCTGGTCTAGAAAACACTTATGCTATTGACACCACGCCTGATGTTCAATTTGTATCCCATGTGCACCAGAGTCCAGTTTTGTTCGGCATGGCCGCAAGTGAAGCGGGTAATTCCTCGTGGTGAACCAAACAACTTGAGGCTATAGGAGCGCGCAAACACGAAGGTAACGTACACAAGGGCCAACTTTCAACCTATGTCAGTCGAGTGGTCATTTACGCATATATATCTGTGCACGAAATAACTGTTTTCTTGTTTTTGTTTTTCGGGACTTCCTTGATGGATTTTTTTCTTTTTGGTCTAGTTCTTCGAAACTGTTTCAAAATGGTCGTAACAGATCTTGCTCTCTTGGGGCTTTCGATAAGCAGCCAGCGTATCGCGAACGAAGAGCGCAAAGTACGAGTTGCAATGGGAGTATACCAGACGCGTATACTCCCACCGTGACCGGGTTGTATTGAATCCACTGTATATCAGGTAGCCGAGGAGAGGACTAATCACTAAATAACAAGATCCCCCAAGAACGTGGTCACGTGATTTAGTGGAGCCAGAAAGAGTTCGGCGATTGAAGCTTGCAAAACCGGCAGCAGATCAACTGACCGTAAATGAGAAGCAGCATTTTTCTGTAAACGCTGCTTTCCTAATTCACCTACTGAGAGGTGGTCACTGCGGATGCCAACTCACCACCCTTGGGCGCATTGGGTGCAACGCTTCCACTCGACCCTGCGTCGCCGTGTCGGGGGTTCGCAGCGGCAAGCGCTCTGCATGCCTCCGGCCCGACGCCTTCCAAGTGCAGCAGCCGCAGCGGGCTGGGTGAGCACACGCAGGGTCCCGTCCGTACGGCCTCGCACACTGCCGTGCGGTATTCTTTGCTACTGGCAAAGGTCGGGTTCACCTGCCGAAACTCGATGAGAGTCCTGCGCCACACGAGCGTATCAAAACCATAGTTTTCTTGGACTGGATTTTACGGCTTGGATCACAAAATCCCGCACGCAATAAAATCTCCTTTGAGTGGAAGGATGTTTGGTACTGGTGGCCGAGAGATTGGTTGCGGTGACGTTGAGCTTGGAAATGTTGCGACCGGTTGCGAGCTCGTGGGTACCTCGGCTTTTGTTTCTTCGACTAGCGCCATTAGCTTGGACCGATCACGAACCGAGATTCCAGCAAGAGCATTCTGAGTGCGCACTTTTGCGCGCATGAAACTAATGGCTGCTGTGACGGCAGTCTCGATAAAGGCACCAAGACCCAGTGTCAGAAGGCCAATGTACTGCAACAGACCATTGGCTAATAGAGAGAGAGATAATATACTGGCTTAATAATTCTACCAAATTGGGCTGCCGGAAAAGAATGCTCATTGAATGATAATTGCATGTCTCTTGAAACACAAGCATTCAAGCTTCGTTGTCTGGCCCTTTGAAGAGGTTACGTTAAGCTGGAGACTCCCACCCCGCTTCCAAGATATCGTTAGTTGCGTAGGCTTTGGGAATAATTTCAATTTCAGTTACAATTTTCCGCGCGTACTAAAGCAAACCTACCTGCTGTAATAATATGAGAGCCGCGGAAGTGCAGTTTTGCGAATTCGTTTCCATGAGCTTTGCTTCAGTTCTGCCACGCAGACTTTAATAGGAGGAATGCTGCTTATACAGTGGTAAGCGGAGATTATGTGTGTAGCCGCGTGCACTCTCGAAAACAAGTGTAGCATGCGTTAAGTAGCCCTTGGGTACAGAGTGCCCCACTCACGATTCTCTGCACAGGCCGATGCGCGCGCACTGTAGCAGCATGAACAGGCCGGCATTCCGTTCTTTTGTGCGCGCAGGGCCTTGCGTGTACCATCGACGGACGGCATGCAGCACGTCCACCTCGTCTCGCACGTTCAGCTCGCTCGAAGAAAGCAGCTCGACGAGCAGCCCTGTTGAAGCACTCGAAAACTCGCTACTGCTTCGCCATACCTGCACACAGTGAGCAACAGAAAGCAAACGTGATATTAATCAGCCGAATGTTGCGACGAACTTCAACTAATGATACGCTTCCTACTTTAGAAACGATTTCTTAGCCTTGAGCGCAAAGTGTTAACAGAAGCCTCATGCCCCGCCGCGGTGGCTAAGTGGTAATGGCGTTCGGCTGCCGGCCCGGAAGACGCGGGTTCGGTCCCGGCCGTGGCAGCTGAATTTCGATGGAGGCGGTATTCTAGAGGCCCGTGTACCGTGCGATGTCAGTGCACGTTAAAGAACCCCAGGTGGTCGAAATTTCAGAAGCCCTCCACTACGGCGTCCCTCATAGCCTGAGTCGATTTGGTACGTTAAACCCCAATAAACCAAACCAAGAAGTCTCTTGCGCAAAGATACCGGCTGCTATGAATATGCAGTGTTGGCGTAGATGGCAGCGCCAAGCAGTTGTATACGTCTGGGACAATTGCGCTGAACAGGCAGGGTCGATTAAAAACGTGTTCGAAAAAATAAACAGCCTCTAATATTTCCTAACACAAAAACCGATGTCTAATCTCTGTCATGATATATTTTGCGTCATTTGAAGCTACCCTTTTCCGCCATTTCTTCATGAATGTTTAATTTTCCAGTCCCGTGAAATTATTAACTTGCGTATCCGTAACATGTAAGAGAAGGTTTCTGTGGAAATATATTTGCCACAAGCAGACGAAACAAGTAATTTGGAGACATTTATCGAGGCAAACTTTTAAACATAAGCTTTCTTTTTCGCAAGTGAACTCCTGCTTAGACGAACTGTGCGATACATACACTGAAGCAAATTTAATGAATTCACGCTTCACAATGCTCCTAGTGCATCGCACACGTTTCTTGCACCATTGAAAAACGAGGGTTTGCGATATGCCTAAGCTTCCTGTAGTTACCGGGCCGGAACGGACTTTCGAACCACGTGGCTTTTAGTCTTCCTGAGGCAGGCGCGGGCGACATCACGTGGCACGCATGCTAATGTAGAGGAAGCAAGTGTGCATCCCGTGTGGCCCAGCTAGTTTGGAAGACGCAGCTAGAAAATTCAGGAGGCGAAGGCAAACAGTCGCAGTGCCATCTAGGCAGCCAACTGGGCCCAAAAGGAATCGATGGACCTGCAGCATGAGGACTAAATTGCTGTCAACCTCGAACCATTTTCACACAACCTTCGCCACACTGATATCGGTGGCTGAAATTTCTGCTCCAAAACGCAGATGTAAGACAATAAGCATTTCATGCGTAACTTTCATATTATAAGCACCACGCTGCGATCTCATGCGCCTCGGTAGCCGAACATCCTGGTTAAACATCCGTCGCAGTGTTATTTAATACGCTCACATGTCGGATAGTGCAGCAATTGACAGTGATGCTCGCAGTACCTCGATTATGAATCACTATTCACCCACATACCGTATTTGCCAAAAGTAACCGGGCAACAGTGGTTTCTTTCTTAGCCACTTAGCGAAGCACTTACTCTGGCAGCCCTTAGGCTCTGAATATATTTAAAGGTGAACCTTTATCGTCACATTTCGACACCTTTCGGTCTTTACAGGCGCCTTAGAGGCTTCGTTTTATGGATGAGAAGAAAAACCTGTTGCTCGGTTGCTTTTGGCCAAGGGGGTACATCTTCCATCGAAAATAAAGAAGCTCTCACTCACCGCGCCGAAGTGTTCGCGCACAAAAGAGAACACAGTGTCTCGGAATCTCGGCCAGTGGTGCCACAGCGCCAGTGCGGCTAAGCCGAGACAGTTGTCGACGTCCATGTTGTGCAGCAGGTGGTCCAGGCACAGGTCACGGGCCTCCTCCATCAGCAGCATGTCGGCAGCCGCCAGCACATCGGCCACGTTGCCGTTGTTGATGCGCAACTGCAGTGATGGTCACAAACACATTTGTATCATAAGCAGGAGAACTCTTGAAAAAGAAAACTTATCCTCTTTTTCTTCTACATATTCTGCCGTGAGTTTAGGCAGAATATGTAAAAGAAAGCCGCCTGATTTCAGGTACCTACTAACCATTGCAAAAAAAAAATGTGTGCTTCCTTTCTTTATTCAAACTAATGCTGATGCCAATGCGAGGTGCCACTTAGCTTTGCCACGGCAGAACATCACTTCCCTACCACCAGGACGCTTGCCTCCTGAGCAACACGGATATTCTTAGGTGTAACTGAAGTTGCAGTGCTCTAGCATTTTCCTGCTTGCTGCGGACACAGCACTTCAAAACCGTTACTGCGACTTCTCAGAAAGGGATGCTTTAACACCCTACTGTGTCGCCATCTCTAGGTTTCTATTGCAACCACTGGCGAGACATCAGGCTCATTATTACGATGCTTGGCTTCTCAACTCCTCCACCTGTTAACCCCTTCCCGAGGCTTGCCTCATCCGCGTAGTAGTAGCCAAGGAGGATGTCGAGCACGGACGCCGAGACCCCCGTGAGCAGCATCTCCCTGCGGGAACCGTACTCGGCGCGGAACGCCGCCCGGAAGAAGGGGCTCGTGGTGCAGAGGAAAGACCGGTGGGCCTTGAACTCGCCGCCGTCGTCGGTGCGAATCAGGCAGTCGTAGCAGCCGTCGCCGCCGGGAAGCAGCAGTTGCCTGAAGAAGACAGACATGGCTTCCGAAAGAGATGGTGACTTGTACTAAGAGCCTTCTGCGCTGTTCGCGAGCCCCACGCGAAACCATGATTTCGTTTTCTTCTACCCACTTAGCTCAAGTAACCGGGCAGTAAAAACATCGCTTCGGCGGTGAAGCTAGATACTCATAATTGAGTGAACGGCAAAAACTCCGGGGGCACTTTGACTGTCTAAAGTGGGTAGAGGTGGAAGCGTTTTTCGCACTACCTTCGCTGTTTCTGTGGCACTGGTGGCGTCACATATAATTGAGTACTAATTACTAAGTGATTACAAATCACTAATTAATGGTTAATTACTGATTAATGCCTGAATGCTAATTAACTGCTATAATTAATGAAGCTTAAGCTTCGCCTTTAGGAGTGGAACGCGACAGCGCGTTGCAGCGCTGCCAGGGAGTCCACGGGAACGCCACCACCCGTTCGGCGTGATGCCTTGCCCTTTGAACGCAACGCTTTTTGAGTAAAGGAAATGGCGCTGTAATTCTCTGTCAACTCGGTGGACACCTGAATCTAAAAACGTTGACCTGAACCGCACCGTAGAGGAAGGGAGGAAGTGGGAGTGAAAGAAGATAAAGAGGAGCCGTAATGAAGAAAATGAAAATTGTATTTGAGGAAAGGAAATTACGCAGTAACTGTCTCACATATCTCGGTGGACACCCGTCAAAATTCAGGGGGGGCACTTTTTTGACCTAAAGTGTGGTCACTGATGTGTGGTTAAGATGTTCAGCTTCGCCCCTAAGGGTGGAACGCGACAGCGTCTTGCAACGCTGCCAAGGAGTCCATAGAACGCCATCGCCCATTCGGTTCTACGCCTCGCTCGTCGGTAAATTGGTTTTTGAGGGAAGGAAATGTATCTGTCTCTCATTTGTCGGTGGACACCTAAACCTCGCCGGAAGGGAATGGAGGAGGATGAGAGTGAGTGAAGACACCGTATTCACTGGACACGCCTTTGTTCGTTCCAAACCATCCAGCTGGCATGGCAGAGTGGATAGCATGCTCGTCTCTCATGCGGAAGACCGGGGTTCGATTCCTGAGCTCGACCAATTTCTTAATCGGTTTTATTTATTTATATATTGTGCCATATTCATATGGCCTGACGAGTAAAGCTAATTAGGCTAATTGGGTAATTAAGCAATTAACTAAGCTCAGTCCCACTTGGAGCATCACTATACGATCCCTTCAATTGGTTGCATGGTTACTAGCCGAAGTACAATTGGCCCCGTTTGAAATTCGCGCATTGTGACGTCACGACCGTTTCCACCAATTGAAAAGCGTGACATTTCTGTCGACAACTGCTGCTTACAACGATGAGACATTAAAGGCTTCCGCCTTAAAAAACAAACAATATTTTGACTATGTAGAGTGGAGCTTTGTTCGTACTAGTAGCTTTCGCACGGTGGCGTGAGGAACCCTCGTTTGGGTGCAGACTCCTCGCGCTTAGGGAATCGAGGGTTAGCCATAGTGTGGTGTCGCACGAGGAGTGTAAAGTTATGGAGTTGAAGAGATGTCTCGTTCAGTACGCTATTAATGGAGAGGGTGGACTTGTTAAACAGTGACACAGTATGCACACTATTGACGGCCATTCATTGAAAAATTGCGCTGGCGGACGAAGGACAAGGGCAAGAACAAGGACGCAATTTCACACGCAAACTTGTTGTGCTTGTCCTTCTCCGGACAGCGCTGCCTTTTTCACAATGATTACCAATCAACTTGATCTGCAACATATCTTGCTTATTGCTGATTGGTTCTGACAGAATGAGACAAGAACAGCTCTGGTTTGAAAGAGAATTTAGCCATCATGGAAACATCATGGAAACAATTCATTTTTTTGCCGAGTAGCAGCTGACTGGAACGGCCTTCCCGACGATATCGCTGCCATCACCTGCCCTGGAACATTCATGACTACTTTGAACACCTGTACTTCTTAAAACCCACCCCTTATGTAACACCCCGCAAGGGGTCTTTAAGGACAATAAAGTGATGTGATGTGATGAGTCAGGGCACTCAAAACTGATCAAGGACGGTATCGCTGTTTCGTGCCTTAAGGCCGCCACATCTAGGTCGTGCCACCACCGTGTTGCGGAAAGTGTGTCAGAGTAAGTGGTACGATTGAAAAGTAGTGGTTTTCCCGACCACGCCATCTCCACGGCAGGAGAAAAAGTTCTGAGGTGGGTTAAGACAGGGGCCAATGGAAGAGGCCGTGTTGACAGTGAGCGCCGTAGGCCGGCTGTCATTCCGTACGCTCACAGGCTTTCCCAAGGGTTAAAGAGCGTGGCCAAGAGGTACGATGTTAGGGTGGTGTTCTCGGCTCCTAAGAAGCTCGCTGCAATTTGCCCACAAGTGGACAAAAAACTAGCGGCGGGTATCCACAAGAATCGCAAGGCCTGTACAACAAAACATGTGGCGCCTTTCATTCCTTGCAAAAAGGTTATTGTATATCGTTTGCCACTGTCTTGCGGTAAAGAGTATATCGGGCAAACGGGGCGCTGTGTAAATGTAAGGCTCTTTGAGCACCGCAACTTACTCGGCAGTGACTCGCGAGACAACCTTCCCGCACACTGGCGGGTTTGCAAATGCACACCCCTTTACCCGAAAACTAATGTGCTTTTTTGCCACCAAGATAAGGTGACCCGGGAGCTGATGGAAGCGTTCTTTATTCGAAAAAACGGCAAACGGTGCGTCAGTGATCCTTCAGTGGCCTTGTCAGATTTGGAATTTAGGTACCTAAATAACCGGGTGCACACGCGCGCTGCTCCTGTTTAGATCATCTTTCACGCCTTGCACGTAATCTGTAAGGAAGGAGACTGCAGGGTCAGTAGACCCATCAATAGAGCGAAGGCATATGGTCGATAGAAACGAACCCAAATGAAAAAGTTGGGTTGCAGAACCACTTCTTGACCAAATCTGGATTGCAGTTCCCTAGCGCCCCTTTCCATCGTATGTTCCCGTCTTCTTGCCTGAGGTGCCGCTTTACCTATCATCATGTCTCTTCCATTAAAAAGGACCATTCCACGTGCTGTCATGCGTCGCAAAGCAGGATCACTATTGTCGCTGTGCTTTGTTGGAATTCGTTTACTTAACAACAAAATGAAAAAAAAAGCAGCCAGCCGCGGCATTAACTGTAGCAGGCATTCTTCCGCCAAGTTTTCACAGCTTCAGCTAACCCTCGTGAGTGTTACTCATTGCATACTCTCAGACATTCGCATTAATTATGCGATGTTCTGTACCCTCCAAGCATCCCCTCCCTAGGCGCGCGCTCCGTTTACACTTTCTGCGGTGCGTGATGTCGTTGACGGGGCTATGTCCCACTCGAGTTAAGTTGTTCTTCACACAGACCTGAACGTGTCTTCTGCGAGGCGGTCCTCCGTGCATGATGTTCCTTTTTTACCTGAAGCCTGTGGTTCCGAATTCCGCAGGTCTTTAGTTCCAAGTATGCTTGCCCTCGCCTCTCCCTTCCCACCATAACCTCCCTTTGTTTTATTTCCAAAGATGTAGTTATTTCGAAGATCTGAAGTCTCTGTCCACATAGGTGACTTCATGTGTGCCTTGTAGATTTATTTCAAAGTCAAAGTCAAAGTGTTTATTTAGACAACTCAATGGTACAGTTGCCTAGGGCGCAGACTAAAAGGCAAAAGGATGCCTGACAAAGAGTCCACGCCCTTCTTGCTCCCATTCGGGAGCACAAGACATTCAGCGAGTAAAATAGACATAAAAACGAAATGGAAATACAGAAAGGATTGGTTAACAGTGAACTGCAGTAATTTCATCTTAAACATTTATCTACAGTTGGAGAAGTACTATGAGAGACAACAGAATAAAAAAAGAAAAAAAGACGTGGTTATGCCTGGAGTGACAACAGATACATGGTGATGCAATTTTTGAAAGCTTTCAATGATTTGCTTTCTTGAATAATGTTTACAGCAGGATGGTGATCGTTTAAAAAACTGGAAATTCTGTAGCTAAGTTTCTGGGCGCCGTAGTTAGTACGTATTTTTTCCTTATTATAACTTATGTGCCGTATGTTGTAGCTGTGTGGTTTCGTGAGATACTTATGACAAAAGGCGGCAGGATCAGAATGCATTTGTTGGTAAGTGGCTAACGCTATCTTTTTGTTTATAACATTCCACAGTGTAAGCAATTGGTGTTTCCTAAACAATGGGGCAGTGTGGCTAAGGTATGGTGCATTATCCATTAGTCGCAGAAATTTCTTTTGTAATAAGTATATGTTTTCTATGCTTGTTTTAGGTGCTGTGCCCCAAACAAGAAGACAATAGTGGAAACGCGAATGTACCAGTGTGTAGTATAGTTGTTTCTTTAGCCACATAGGCAAAAGGTCCTTTAATTTATACATGATACCAATGGACCTAGAGATACCTGTGCGAACTTTTTCAATGTGAGGGGACCAGTCGAGATGTTCGTGAAATATGACGCCAAGAAATTTATGAGATATTGCACGTTCAATAGATTCATCACAAAATTGAATCAGTATTTCTTGTTTAATGCACTTGTTACGTGCGCGGAATATAATGTACTTAGTTTTTTTAGTGTTTAACTGCAGTTCGTTAGTGCGGAGCCATGTGGATAAGTTTTGCAGCCATATATTGGTTTCTACTTGGAGGGCTTCCAGATCTTGTCCGCAGAAGAATACATTGGTATCGTCAGCGTACAGTACTATTTCTGGTGTAGAGGGCACGTTAATTACATCATTTATATACAGAAGAAATAACAGCGGCCCAAGGATTGATCCTTGCGGAACTCCATAATGTATCAGACCTAAGCTGGACTTTGCATTCGGGATGTTCGTGTACTGTTGACGATTTGAGAGGTAATTCTTTATTAATGTGAGAGCCGTTCCTCTAATGCCATATTTATATAACTTGTATAACAATATCGGGTGCTTGATAGAATCGAATGCTTTCCTAAAGTCAAGAAAAACACCTATTGTATATATTTTCTGCTCAAAATTGTCTATTATCTTATCCTTAATTTTTATTAGCGCCATTTCAGTAGATTTCTCTTTCTGAAATCCATATTGCTGTTCTGCGATGATATCGTTTCGCTTGCAGAAGTTTAGTAGTCTGATGTTTATAACCTGTTCAATTACTTTCGAGAGGACTGGTAGTACCGAAATTGGCCTATAGTTATTTATATCATTTCTATCGCCTCCCTTGTGTATGACGGAGACTTTTGCAATTTTTAATTTGTCTGGAAATATTCCGCTACTCAAAATAAGGTTGCATATATGCGTAAGTGGCTCACTAATCATGTGACTAACGGATTTTATAGGTTGAACTTTAATATCATCAGCACCACATGCACTGCTACTTTTTAAGTTTTTGATTACTGTGCAGATTTCCAATTCTGTAGTTGGAAACATGAACATTGAGCTTTCGATGTTGGATGTGAGATACGATGTAAAATCACAGTTACTTGCCTGAGATTTACTTGAAGCCCCTGATATGAGAAAATGCTCATTAAGTTTGTCAGCAAGCGACGCCCCTGTGTAAGGCACACCATTTATAACAAGTTCAGAGATGCCGTCTCTTTCATTTTTGGACATTAGCTTGTTTACGGTATTCCATACCTGTTTAGGGTTGTTGCAGATATCAGTAAACTTATGTTCGTAATAACTGGTCCTGGCTTTTTTAATATCAGAGCTTAACTTGTTACGAATTCGTTTATACTCAATCAAACTGTCTATATTTTTCGTTCTGATAAAAGAGCCAAATAGTCTGTCACGATTTCTAATTCTTTTCAGAAGTTCAGCATTTATCCATGGTTTTCTGGCTTTTTTGCACTTTTTGAATTGCACTGTAGGAAAGGCTTGATTATAGAGCTCGGTAACTTTTTTAATAAAGACGTCATATGCTGTAACGGGGTCAGATAGTTGAAAAACCTCTGCCCAACTTGTTTCTGCTACTAAGTTTCTAAATATTGTGGTCTTTGCTTCATTAATGATTCTATATGTAATCGGTGCACTGATTTTGGAATGACTCTGTGTTGTAAAGTATGGTTTAAATGACAGGAAAATCGGCAAATGGTCACTAACATCAGCTATCAGTACACCTGCTTGCACATCATCCTTTTTGTAGCTTGTGAAGCACACATCTAGTAAAGTACGGCACATATCAGTCACTCTAGTTGGCATATGTATCACATTTTCACAACCAAACGAGAAAAAAATATCAAGCATCCTTTGCTGATTAGAGTCAGGCAATAAGAGATCGATATTGAAATCACCACAAATAACTACAGGCGACTTAAACTGCATGCACTGTTCTAACATATTTTCAAGAAATACTAAAAACATTGCCTGTGATCCAGAAGGCGGCCTGTATATAACGGCAAATATGGTACCAACACATTTTAACATGACACACTCAAAGTGCTGATCTATGACACAGAAATCTTCAATGGTGACATAGTTTAGGTGGTTCATTATATAAATGGCCACACCTCCCCCTCTCTTATTACTCCGTGAAACTGATGCGCATTTGTATCCTGGAAATTGTATGACATCATAATCATTGGTAAACCAAGTTTCAGTGAAAGCTAAAAATTCAAATTTATGGTCTAGTGCATTTAGGAGGGTTTCTACAGAATCCTGTTTATTCCGAAGGCTTTGCGCATTGAGATGGAATAAGGAAAGTTGATTTTTTTCTCGTAGAGGCTTGGAATGTTTAAACGAATCAGCATCATGATAAGAATATGCGAACGAGGCTGTCATTTTCAAGGGTGCTGCTATCAGTTACCGTGGTGTGCATACGGCCTGTTACTCAACGTATCTTATCCAGATCGTTAGTCGTCCTAATCCTGATAACTCGGCTGCGGGGGCCACGACGAACAAACATTTTTCCATTCTTCAACCAGGCAAACTCATACTCTTTTTCCTTGGCCGTTTTTTTCATTTTCCAAAAGAGCGCCTTGTTCTGTGCTGTCAGGTTTTCATTGAAGAAGATTTTAGATTTCGCTTCCTTTAGCTGTCCCTTTTTTGCAAGCCATGCGTCTCTGGTTGAACGGGATAGGAAGCGTACAAGAACAGGTGAAACCTTCTTAAAACTCTCCCCGACCTCACTGTCACTACTAGCACTCGCGTTGTTAGTGCTCTCCTTGATAGACCGTGAGGGCAATCGATGAACAGCCTCAACATCTGCCTCGGAAAGCAGCGGAAGTTCGAGATCAGTGGCCAAGACATTAAGCTTTTCCAGTAGGTTTTCATTTTCATGATGGGGCAGCCCAAGTATTTCTAAATTCTGGCGTCTGCTGTACTGCTCTAGTTCGTTAACTTGTTGCCTTAATTCCTGGTTTTCTTGTTCTGCTACCAGAACCTCGAGTTTTTCCACTCGCTTTCCGAGGGCAGATATATCTGCATCCTGTTGCTTCATTTTCGACAAAACTTCGTCGTATTTTGTGGACATTTCCTGCATAAACTGCTCAATACCATCCACAGTGGCCTTTATCTCTCCTAGTGCGTCGATTTTCGATTTGATCTCAAGTACTTCTGTGAGCACGAGACGAACATCTGTAATTTCACTTCCAAGATTCATTTCCGGTTCCTCGCTTGTTTTCTTGCCATTATGGTTGCTTCGAGCCTTAGCTGTTTTGCATGTTGGGCATTTCCATGCTTTTTTTGCAGTTTCTGCCTTTTTCTTGTATGTGGCTTCACTTACCCCAGAACATGTGCCAAGATGATACACATAACAACACTCTGAGCATGTCAGAAACGCTTCATCCTCAGAAAACTGCTCGTTGCATGCAAGACATGTGTCAGCCATTTTTCACTTGTCACGACAGACCGAGCAGTCAGCAGCAGCGGCTACCAGAAAAAAAATAGCTAAAGTTGCATTTCAAGGGGAAAAGGAGGAAAAAAAAACCAACCTGTAAATTAAGGTGATGTTTTTAGGGCACGGATAGTAGGTCCTGCGGTGCCACTGCTGCTGAATGCTTGTGAAGCAGATCCCCGGTGGCAAGCTGCTTTTATAGCTGTTGGGCGGTGACGTCACGAGCTACGTCGATGTTAGCAGCCAGTTTCCCAGCCACGTTTCCGATCGCCAGTCATTCTGCGGTAGCTCATCCGGGGCAGATGTACGCAATCGGCTCCTGTAAATTAAGGTGATGTTTTTAGGGCACGGATAGTAGGTCCTGCGGTGCCACTGCTGCTGAATGCTTGTGACTTTGATAGCTGCACGACATTTTCGTCTTCAGCGGCAATCGCAGCTGAGCAATTAAGTCACACCCACTTTCTCCATTGTCTATGCCGTTGGCAGGGCTTTTTTATGGCGCTGTAAACCATCCCTCATATTAAATTTGCAATAATCTTGCTGCTCTGTCCTTCGCGGGATTATTTTTAACTAAAAAATATACCAATGTGCTTAGGCCTCTTCCTTGACCCCGTGTGGTCAGTCTCTCCCGTCATTCATCCTGCTATGTTCCCTGCATTTGCGTATAACCTGCAGTGCTCGTAGAAATATTAGGTATCTATTATATGGTTGCACGAATTCGAGTTTTCTTGGGAAGCATGCCGTGAGTGCGAACAATGCCCTTCTGAAGTATAACCCCATCGGTTAAAGCCCGTTAGAAAAGGATTGGTTACTTTTTACTGCAGTAAATATATCAGTTACAGTCACTAGCACCAAGTGCTTAAACACCAAGCAAGAGAAAAAAATAGCGAACAGCACAATGCTTGCCTGTACTACGCATGGAAAAAAAAGTTCGACGTTAGCTCTCATGAATGTCCATCATCAAAAAAAAAAAAACCGTATTCACGCCGCTTCTATAATTTCCATCGCTAGGAATACAACCTTCAATCCCCCCGCCAGCAATTTTGTTGCAGATAACGGAAGTATGATTCCACGTAGTTTATTTCTATTTTGCCAAGCGTCTTCCCTAGCTATCGTCGCTTGCACTCACTGATGTATTAGCACCAGCAAAGATGTTTGCTTAGCCTCAACGTTCATAACAAGTCATAGGTGTTCTTAACTGGCCCATTGTCGCCCGAAATATCTCTGCGAGTGGGATTTGTTAGTGATAACATTAGAGTAGCTTTGTCATCTTCATATTCGAAACGACCGTATGACGTTGAACTCGAGCTTGCTCGCTGGTAGAGCGCAGCATATAAGTAAACTTCAACTTAGCCAGCTATGGTCCCGCCCACATTGTTTTCGACAGAGACAAACTTTAAACGACGCACGCCTTCTCCGCTGCTTCACAGTAGGCAAACTTTCGAGCAATGCGAACTTCTACGCCCACTTTTCTCGTTACCTTTTAGCCACCCTAGTTCAGTAAGGCTGGCTGCTCCGTTTATCCTCGTGCGCTAATTCCTATTTTGCATTTTCTACGCCAGTTGGCCATGGGTTGCCACCCGCTCTTTCATTTGGAACTGTCGCAACACGAACAACACAGTGCACTCGGCGTTCATTATGCGCCGCTCTACCGAGCCTCTAATTAGCCCCAATGGCCGCAAACGCCCAGCTTAAATTTTCTCCCCATAAGCTCCACTTTCGTACCTCTCAGTGCCGGTGTGCTTCCTTGGTAGCGCACACTGCGTGGGCTGATGACACCGCAGTTGGAGGAAGCTTGAATGCAGGTCCCCAGTTTTTGTATTTCTATTTTTTTAGAAACTTGAGCACATCCCGCCACATCGTTCCTCGTTACGGGAAGCCTCGAAGCCAGTGCTCCGACGGGTCGACTCGGAAACCCGCACAAACACGACACTCTTGAAATGAGATTGGTTGAGGCCCGAAAACATCGCTCTAATCAACTGCAACAAGCACGATCCTTGCTAGTGATGCGCGGCAAATAAATTGCGAGAGCTGCTCTTGACGTGTTTTTTTTCGTTAAGCTTGCGAACTAGAGCATGGTGAGAGATGCATAGAAATCAATCCAGATATAAATAGCCGCGTAACAAGGACTTAATAGTCTCCTAAAATACTGAACGTCTTTAAGGATTTCAGTAATGTGCGTATTGGGCATATTCAAAAACGCAGTTTGTCAACCAGGCGTAGATGAGAAGGCCACTGCCTCTATTTTCAAGCGAATTAACTAAATAAGAATGAGCGAGAATGACTCCAGCTTGAATCTATTTTGAGGAAAGATAAGTGGTCTCCATTCCCAGTAAAATTTTATTTGAGACAGGCACATAATAGCGCTAAAGGCAGACAAACACAAGAAACACCGACACAAGACATGCACTAACTTCATCTCACTTTATTCACTGCCAAGCCAGCAAATATATAGAAAATCTAAGGCATGCGCAAAAAAACAAGAACAAAAGGCATAAAAAAAAAACGTTCAAGATACAACATCTCGGTCTTGAGAAGCCGTACCGAAGTATCGCTCCCACAATCTAGAGCGAGTGAGCGATTAGATCGTGTGAGCGATAAATTGTCGTGCACACAATAGATGTATTTTCTGGCTTGGCAGTGAATAAAGTCAGATGAAGTTAGCACATATCCTGTGTCGGTCTTTCCTGCTGTACGTCTCCCTTTACCGCTATTAATTTTACGTCTCAAATAATATGCACCAGCTAGCCCGAATTGACGTTCTTTTATTCCAATAAAATATTTGCGATTAAGTTCCAGGCTCGGGGCAGTCAATTATACTGCCACTACCTGACAATAGTCTTGTCCACTAGCTTTGAAACATTACTACGTTGAGCTTTGTGGTACTTTCAGCCATATTAGTGACCGCATCATATTTTTTTCGCTGTTTTCCGCCCATGGCGGGGTCTGTTTCCGCATTTCGCAAAATACTCCCCAAAGCAGAGTAGTATAACAGCGCTGTTTCCATGATGGCTAAATTCTCTTTCAAACCAGAGCTGTTCTTGTCTCATTCTGTCAGAACCAATCAGCAATAAGCAAGATATGTTGCAGATCAAGTTGATTGGTAATCATTGTGGGAAAGGCAGCGCTGTCCGGAAAAGGACAAGCACAACAAGTTTGCGTGTGAAATTGCGTCCTTGTTCTTGCCCTTGTCCTTCGTCCGCCAGCGCAATTTTTCAATGAATGGCCGTCAATAGTGTGCATACTGTGTCACTGTTTAACAAGTCCACCCTCTCCATTAATAGCGTACTGAACTAGACATCTCTTCAACTCCATAACTTTACACTCCTCGTGCGCCACCACACTATGGCTAACCCTCGATTCCCTACGCTTCTCTAGCGCGAGGAGTCTGCACCCAAACGAGGGTTCCTCACGCCACCGTGCGAAAGCTACTAGTACGAACAAAGCTCCACTCTGCATAGTCAAAATATTGTTTGTTTTTTAAGGCGGAAGCCTTTAATGTCTCATCGTTGTAAGCAGCAGTTGTCGACAGAAATGTCACGCTTTTCAATTGGTGGAAACGGTTGTGACGTCACAATGCGCGAATTTCAAACGGGGCCAATTGTACTTCGGCTAGTAACCATGCAACCAATTGAAGGGATCGTATAGTGATGCTCCAAGTGGGACAGAGCTTAGTTAATTGCTTAATTACTCAATTAGCGTAATTAGCTTTACTAGTCAGGCCATATGAATATTGCACAATATATAAATAAATTAAAGCGATTAAGAAATTGGTCGAGCTCAGGAATCGGACCCCGGTCTTCCGCGTGAGAGACGAGCATGCTATCCACTCCGCCATGCCAGCTGGATGGTTTGGAACGAACAAAGGCGTGTCCAGTGAATACGGTGTCTTCACTCACTCTCATCCTCCTCCATTCCCTTCCGGCGAGGTTCAGGTGTCCACCGACAAATGAGAGACAGATACATTTCCTTCCCTCAAAAGCCAATTTACCGACGAGCGAGGCGTAGAACCGAATGGGCGATGGCGTTCTATGGACTCCTTGGCAGCGTTGCAACACGCTGTGGCGTTCCACTCTTAGGGGCGAAGCTGAACATCTTAACCACACATCAGTGACCACACTTTAGGTGAAAAAAGTGCCCCCCCCCCTGAATTTTGACGGGTGTCCACCGAGATATGTGAGACAGTTACTGCGTAATTTCCTTTCCTCAAATACAATTTTCATTTTCTTCATTACGGCTCCTCTTTATCTTCTTTCACTCCCTCTTCCTCCCTTCCTCTGCGGTGCGGTTCAGGTCAACGTTTTTAGCTTCAGGTGTCCACCGAGTTGACAGAGAATTACAGCGCCATTTCTTTTCCTCAAAAAGCGTTGCGTTCAAAGGGCAAGGCATCACGCCGAACGGATGGTGGCGTTCCCGTGGACTCCCTGGCAGCGCTACAACGCGCTGTCGCGTTCCACTCCTAAAGGCGAAGCTTAAGCTTCATTAATTAGCAGTTAATTAGTATTCAGGCATTAATCAGTAATTAATCATTAATTAGTGATTTGTCATCACTTAGTAATTAGTACTCAATGATATGTGACGCCACCAGTGCCACAGAAACAGCGAAGGTGGTGCGGAAAACGCTTCCACCTCTACCCACTTTAGACAGTCAAAGTTCCCCCGGAGTTTTTGCCGTTCACTCAATTATCAGTGTCTAGCTTCACCGCCGAAGCGATGTTTTTTCTGCCCGGTTACTTGAGCTAAGTGGGTAGAAGAAAACGAAATCATGGTTTCGCGTGGCGCTCGCGAACAGCGCAGAAGGCTCTTGGTACAAGTCACCATCTCTTTCGGAAGCCATGTCTGTCTTCTTCAGGCAACTGCTGCTTCCCGGCGGCGACGGCTACTACGACTGCCTGATTCGCACCGACGACGGCGGCGAGTTCAAGGCCCACCGGTCTTTCCTCTGCACCACGAGCCCCTTCTTCCGGGCGGCGTTCCGCGCCGAGTACGGTTCCCGCAGGGAGATGCTGCTCACGGGGATCTCGGCGTCCGTGCTCGACATCCTCCTTGGCTACTACTACGCGGATGAGGCAAGCCTCGGGAAGGGGTTAACAGGTGGAGGAGTTGAGAAGCCAAGCATCGTAATAATGAGCCTGATGTCTCGCCAGTGGTTGCAATAGAAACCTAGAGATGGCGAGACAGTAGGGTGTTAAAGCATCCCTTTCTGAGAAGTCGCAGTAACGGTTTTGAAGTGCTGTGTCCGCAGCATGCAGGAAAATGCTAGAGCACTGCAACTTCAGTTACACCTTAGAATCTCCGTGTTGCTCAGGAGGCAAGCGTCCTGGTGGTAGGGAAGCGATATTCTGCCGTGGCAATGCTAAGTGGCACCTCGCATTGGCATCAGCATTAGTTTGAATAAAGAACGGAAGCATACATTTTTTTTTGCAATGGTTAGTAGGTACCTGAAATCAGGCGGCTTTCTTTTACATATTCTGCCTAAACTCACGGCAGAATATGTAGAAGAAAAACAGGATAAGTTTTCTTTTCCAAGAGTTCTCCTGCTTATGATACAAATGTGTTTGTGACCATCACTGCAGTTGCGCATCAACAACGGCAACGTGGCCGATGTGCTGGCGGCTGCCGACATGCTGCTGATGGAGGAGGCCCGTGACCTGTGCCTGGACCACCTGCTGCACAACATGGACGTCGACAACTGTCTCGGCTTAGCCGCACTGGCGCTGGGGCACCACTGGCCGAGATTCCGAGACACTGTGCTCTCGTTTGTGCGCGAACACTTCGGCGCGGTGAGTGAGAGCTTCTTTATTTTCGATGGAAGATGTACCCCCTTGGCCAAAAGCAACCGAGCAACAGGTTTTTGCTTCTCAACCATAAAACGAAGCCTCTAAGGCGCCTGTAAAGACCGAAAGGTGTCAAAATGTGACGATAAAGGTTCACCTTTAAATATATTCAGAGCCTAAGGGCTGCCAGAGTAAGTGCTTGGCTAAGTGGCTAAGAAAGAAACCACTGTTGCCCGGTTACTTTTGGCAAATACGGTATGTGGGTGAATACTGATTCATAATCGAGGTACTGCGAGCATCACTGTCAATTGCTGCACTATCCGACATGTGAGCGTATTAAATAACACTGCGACGGATGTTTAACCAGGATGTTCGGCTACCGAGGCGTATGAGATCGCAGCGTGGTGCTTATACGCGTAATATGAAAGTTACGCATGAAATGCTTATTGTCTTACATCTGCGTTTTGAATCAGAAATTTCAGCCACCGATATCAGTGAGGCGAAGGTTGTGTGAAAATGGTTCGAGGTTGACAGCAATTTAGTCCTCATGCTGCAGGTCCATCGATTGCTTTTGGGCCCAGTTGGCTGCCTAGATGGCACTGCGACTGTTTGCCTTCGCCTCCTGAATTTTCTAGCTGCGTCTTCCAAACTAGCTGGGCCACACGGGATGCACACTTGCTTCCTTTACATTAGCATGCGCGCCACGTGATGTCGCCCGCGCCTGCCTCAGGAAGACTAAAAGCCACGTGGTTCGAAAGTCCGTAACGGCCCGGTAACTACAGGAAGCTTAGGCGTATCGCAAACCCTCGTTTTTCAATGGTGCAAGAAACGTGTGCGATGCACTAGAAGCATTGTGAAGCGTGAATTCAATAAATTTGCTTCAGTGTATGTATCGCACAGTTCGTCTAAGCAGGAGTTCACTTGTGAAAAAGAAAGTTTATGTTTAAAAGTTTGCCTCGATAAATGTCTCCAAATTACTTGTTTCGTCTGCTTGTCGCAAATATATTTCCACAGAAACCTTCTCTTACATGTTACGGATACGCAAGTTAATAATTTCACGGGACTGGAAAATTAAACATTCATGAAGAAATGGCGGAAAAGGGTAGCTTCAAATGACACAAAATATATCATGACAGAGATTAGACATCGGTTTTTGTGTTAGGCAATATTAGAGGCGGTTTATTTTTTCGAACACGTTTTTAATCTACCTGTCTGTTCAGCGCAATTTTCCCAGACGTAAACAACTGCTTGGCGCTGCCATCTACGCCAACACTGCATATTCATAGAAACCGGTATCTTTGCGCAAGAGACTTCTTGGTTTGGTTTATTGGGGTTTAACGTACCAAAGCGACTCAGGCTATGAGGGACGCCGTAGTGAAAGGCTCCGGAAATTTCGACCACCTGGGGTTCTTTAACGTGCACTGACATCGCACGGTACACGGGCCTCTAGAATACCGCCTCCATCGAAATTCAGCTGCCACGGCCGGGACCGAACCCGCGTCTTCCGGGCCGGCAGCCGAACGCCATTACCACTTAGCCACCGCGGCGGGGCATGAGGCTTCTGTTAACACTTTGCGCTCAAGGATAAGAAATCGTTTCTAAAGTAGGAAGCGTATCATTAGTTGAAGTTCGTCGCAACATTCGGCTGATTAATATCACGTTTGCTTTCTGTTGCTCACTGTGTGCAGGTATGGCGAAGCAGTAGCGAGTTTTCGAGGGCTTCAACAGGGCTGCTCGTCGAGCTGCTTTCTTCGAGCGAGCTGAACGTGCGAGACGAGGTGGACGTGCTGCATGCCGTCCGTCACTGGTACACGCAAGGCCGTGCGCGCACAAAAGAACGGAATGCCGGCCTGTTCATGCTGCTACAGTGCGCGCGCATCGGCCTGTGCAGAGAATCGTGAGTGGGGCACTCTGTACCCAAGGGCTACTTAACGCATGCTACACTTGTTTTCGAGAGTGCACGCGGCTACACACATAATCTCCGCTTACCACTGTATAAGCAGCATTCCTCCTATTAAAGTCTGCGTGGCAGCACTGAAGCAAAGCTCATGGAAACGAATTCGCAAAACTGCACTTCCGCGGCTCTCAGATTATTACACCAGGTAGGTTTGCTTTAGTACGCGAGGAAAATTGTAACTGAAATTGAAATTATTCCCAAAGCCTACGCAACTAACGATAGCTTGGAAGCGGGGTGGCAGTCTCCAGCTTAACGTAACCTCTTCAAAGGGCCAGACAACGAAGCTTGAATGCTTGTGTTTCAAGAGACATGCAATTATCATTCAATGAGCATTCTTTTCCGGCAGCCCAATTTGGTAGAATTATTAAGCCAGTATATTATCTCTCTCTCTATTAGCCAATGGTCTGTTGCAGTACATTGGCCTTCTGACACTGGGTCTTGGTGCATTTATCGAGACTGCCGTCACAGCAGCCATTAGTTTCATGCGCGCAAAAGTGCGCACTCAGAATGCTCTTGCTGGAATCTCGGTTCGTGATCGGCCCAAGCTAATGGCGCTAGTCGAAGAAACAAAAGCCGAGGTACCGACGAGCTCGCAACCGGTCGCAACATTTCCAAGCTCAACGTCACCGCAACCAATCTCTCGGCCACCAGTACCAAACATCCTTTCACTCAAAGGAGATTGTATTGCGTGCGGGATTTTGTGATCCAAGCCGTAAAATCCAGTCCAAGAAAACTATGGTTTTGATACGCTCGTGTGGCGCAGGACTCTCATCGAGTTTCGGCAGGTGAACCCGACCTTTGCCAGTAGCAAAGAATACCACACGGCAGTGTGCGAGGCCGTACGGACGGGACCCTGCGTGTGCTCACCCAGCCCGCTGCTGCTGCTGCACTTGGAAGGCGTCGGGCTGGAGGCATGCAGAGCGCTTGCCGCTGCGAACCCCCGACACGGCGACGCAGGGTCGAGTGGAAGCGTTGCACCCAATGCGCCCAAGGGTGGTGAGTTGGCATCCGCAGTGACCACCTCTCAGTAGCTGAATTAGGAAAGCAGCGTTTACAGAAAAATGCTGCTTCTCATTTACGGTCAGTTGATCTGCTGCCGGTTTTGCAAGCTTCAATCGCCGAACTCTTTCTGGCTCCACTAAATCACGTGACCACGTTCTTGGGGGATCTTGTTATTTAGTGATTAGTCCTCTCCTCGGCTACCTGATATACAGTGGATTCAATACAATCCGGTCACGGTGGGAGTATACGCGTCTGGTATACTCCCATTGCAACTCGTACATTGCGCTCTTCGTTCGCGATACGCTGGCTGCTTATTGAAAGCACCAAGAGAGCAAGATCTGTTACGACCATTTTGAAACAGTTTCGAAGAACTAGACCAAAAAGAAAAAAATCCATCAAGGAAGTCCCGAAAAACAGAAACAAGAAAACAGTTCTTTCGTGCAGATATATGTGCGTACCTGACCACTCGACTGACATAGGTTGAAAGTTGGCCCTTGTGTACGTTACCTCCGTGTTTGCGCGCTCCTATAGCCTCAAGTTGTTTGGTTCACCACGAGGAATTACCCGCTTCACTTGCGGCCATGCGGAACAAAACTGGACTTTGGTGCACATGGGATACAAATTGAACATCAGGCGGGGTGTCAATAGCATAAGTGTTTTCTACACCAGCAGCCTAAGATGAGCGTCTTAAAGAGGTCAACTTAAAATGAGCAGCTCTATACGTTAATATCGTTACGCGCCACCATGCGTGTGCTACTACCCCCGGCACTGACTAAATTGTTGGACACCAGACACCTCCGGCACAACTTGCGCTGAAGCAAGCCGGAGAACCCAACATCACCGAAAGTGAACCAAGGATTTGATCTCTGGCGGGCATAACGTCAGCGCTCAGCTCCGAGCTCCTGCCAGCGTCGTCATTTTCTGTATAAATATAATGAGCCGTTACGTTTCCATTTCATTCGTAGCATGTACAGCATTAAAAGCTGGCAGTAAAGCCCAACAAAGTTTGAGCGATCTCAGTGCTGTCGATAAGCTCTCTGTTTCAACTCGTCACTACGACAGTGAAATTTTTATCGTGACCCCTCGGAAAGGCGAAAGCCCTTTGGGTAAAGTAAATGGAATGAAATAAAATGCGCGCATATGTGCAGAGGTTGTCGAAAACGGCCGCAGTACCTGCTACCACAGAACGCCCGGAGCTACTGCACTTGAGACAATCTCTTACCATCTTGAGGTTAGATCCATAATGGTGGTTCAACAGCGCAAACACACAGAGACCAAGAAAGAGACAAGACACACACGCCAGCGCTGATGTGTGTCTTGTCTCTTTCTTGGTCTGCATGTGTGTGCGCTGTTGAACCACCATTATGAATCTACACCAATTAGCCCAATGAGCAGTTCTTCTACAGGTTAGAGCCCTTTAGCAGTCATATTTCGTGAGAAATCTAAAACTAACCTGCACTCATCAGTGAGTACCGTTCAGTCATGCACGTCTTCTGTCGCGCGAAATTGGTCTACTAGGCAGTGAAAAATGACAAAACTGCGAAAGGACAAGAGCTTGTCCGTCGTTTGTTATTTCGTCGCTATCGCTATCATTCATTTCTGTGCCCTCACATTTTGGCCAAGTTATATTCCTAACAGCACTAGTAGAGCAGGCCCTTTTCACGGTATTTATTTGCTTAGGTGAGGAGCCACTGTCTGACTTGCTTAATCGCTTTGTAATCATCTCAATGCGAAAGAATTATATGGCTCTGTCGAGTCAGCAAAAAGTTTCCGCAAAACGTGTCCGCAAATTTTGTCCGCATGATCACGTCGTTCTCTGATAATAAATGTGTGAAAGTTGACTGCGATAGATAGTGTGTGATAAAATGTTGCCGTGGGAAATAGTTGGTTAATGAGGTGTAATCAGTTAATTAAATGCAAAAAGACGCGAAAAATACACTTAGACGTCAAAACAGCCGTGGGCGTCGATATAGTACATGGGCGTCACAACAATCACGGACGTCGATATAGTATGGGGACGTTTTGCTTTCGCATTCCTCCAATGCGCGTGGCCGCAATGATCTCAAAGTTTTTTACCGCTAATATGGTTATAGACTCCCTGATACCGCGACCAGAACTTGAAGAAAGCTTCATAGCTTGCCTCCGTAGCCGCATGGTGGGCTCATGTTGATCAGTTTGCGCCGCAGGTCATTACACTTAAACACGTTGGGTAAAACAGCCCATTATTTTCGACTCGCCAGACGAAAATGCCCCATTCTCCCGATCTGTCCGCAGCCATCGCAGCCCTGTTTCGGTTCCCCTGCGAGCGCTGCGCCGGCGCGAATCCTGAGCGCTGGGCTCCGCGCGTGCCGCACGAGGTGTTGTTCACGGTGGGCGGCTGGAGCTCTGGAAAGGAACGGGACGCCGTCGAGGTGTACGACCCGCGGGCCTACCGCTGGCTCATGCACACCATGCGGGGCACGACACCCAGGCAAGATGCACGATTCGCATTGAAGGGTTCTTTCGTGTACCACGAGCGAGCCGAGGTCGAAGCATACGCCCTCTCAATTTTTGGAATAGAACTAAAATAAACGCTTCCTTCACCCTTTCTGTGCCATCGTTGCTTCCCTCTGTCGTGACAGTGTTGAGAGGTCGCTACGCATTGTCTCCGTGTACCAAGTGGCCTCAGCTTACGCAGGACCGGGTTGACTGGAGATATATAGGAGAGTCATTTGTCCTGCAGTGGGCGTAGCCAGGCTGATGATGATGATGACGCCACCTGTCGAACCGTCCGCTGCAAATGATATGTGAACAAGTCAACTGAACCTCGAACACACCAAACACAACATTAGCTGCTAGCGAGAACAAGCAGTAGACCTCCATTAGCGCCTCCGACAACCGGGCTTACGCGCCTTTGAAATGAAGACCATCTGCTTTAGTAACTAATCTCCCCCAACTGAAATATTGTTTTACAGGACACATTTGGATAGTTTTGTCCACGTTGCATTTGTCACCTAAAGTAAAACGAGCCCA
The DNA here is from genome assembly GCF_055824585.1 of Amblyomma mixtum. Taxonomy (NCBI): domain Eukaryota; kingdom Metazoa; phylum Arthropoda; class Arachnida; order Ixodida; family Ixodidae; genus Amblyomma; species Amblyomma mixtum. The sequence continues at coordinate 197,974,762 of NC_143014.1, forward strand.
AGCAATGGCTGCAAGGCAGGGTGTGCAATGTGAGAGCGGTAAACTCCTGATCATTTCCAGGGCGTACCACGGCGCAGCGATGGTGGGCAAGTTTATCTACGTGGTGGGCGGAATGCGGGGAAGCTCGTACCTGCGCTCCTGCGAACGCTTCGACACCGAGCTGTGTGTGTGGGATCCCTGCTCGGCCATGCACACGGCCCGCGGCTATGTAGCCGTCGCGTCCCTGGACAACTACGTCTACGCCATCGGGGGACGCGACGGTATGCGTTCGCGCTGTCGAGCGTTTTTGCGTGAGCTCTAATTGGCTAGGCTTTGGGAGGAACCGGCACTGTTTATTCCATTCGTGCGTGCCCTAAGAACATGGTCGTGGGCTTGCCTTATATGGGAGCATTCGTCATTCCTGAACTCGATAAATCTTTAGTAATTTTGGTATTGAGCGAGTAGACTAACTATAGGGATCACATTTTTAATACAGCGTTTCTTCATTGTTTACATTTTTCTTAAATGTCATTGTCATTTGGGGCTCCTTGATGCAGACACCGGTTGCACTGCCAGTGTGGAGCGCTACAACCCCGTCTCCAACCAGTGGACTACGGTGTGTTCGATGAGCAGGGCGCGCAGCAGCGGTGCAGCCTGCGCATTCAGAGGTAGGTGTGAATCAATGTTACTGTGTGAACGACAGACTCCGCTCACACCTATTTTTCTCGCGCGCACCCTAAAGAACCTACTCGGGAAGTAACTCAATGCTTAAACGATATACGGTGTATCCCGGCGTTTCCGCTCTTTTGCGTCCATTCAAAGTGAAGGTGTGACTGTAGTAAGCTGTGGAAGTTATTTGCATGCCACGTATGGCTCTTGCTATCGAAGTTGTGTGCACAGGATTGAGGATTTGCATTATTTCAGAACATTTGTCAAAGTAAAGCTAAGAGTTTGCCGCGCTCTGCGTAGCACGACACAGCAGGCAAGGCCAACGACTTGCGCTAAATTTCGCTACGGTCGTAGCGGCTCTGAGAAATCCCGATCCATGTCCCACACTTAGTTGTAACTAAAATTCGTCGTGAGATATTGCTACCAGAAGCCATGACAGCCATATCAAGAATCTGTCACAAAATTTGGGGGCGTAATTGCTTGCCCACAGCTACATCTTCTTTCTGTCGACCACCACCGCATCCATCCTCTACACGTAATAAAGCTGCACAAGCCCTGAGGTTCATCTACTGCGGTATTCCTCTCGTCTAGCACGCCTTTCCCACGCCATCGATTGTAATGTTGTTATCGCTGTAAAAAAAAGTGATTTTTGAGGAAGAGAAATGGCGTAGTAACCGTGTTACTATTCTGTGGAGACCTCAACCGCGCCGTAAGGAAAGGGGTGAAGGTGGGAGTGAATGAAGTAAAAGAGAAAGGGGTGCCGTAGTGGATGGCTCTGCAATTATATCGACCGCCTGGGGATCTTTAACGTGCACTGACATTAAACGGCACACGGGCGCCTTTTCCGTTTCACATCCATCGAAACGCGGCTGCCGTGGTCGAGTTCGAAGTGGGGCACTCCGGGATAACTGTAAAACCCCAGCTTCCAGTTAGGCACATGGCTTCAAAGCATGCAGATTTCAAAATGTCACGCGTACCTCTGCACTTATCCAGTGTAGTCTGAGTCATCGCGAGAGCAAGTCTGAAGCGAAGCAGTCCTCACGCCCTCACTGTGTCGCTGCCCGTTCGACGCAGGGAAGCTGTACGCGAGCGGCGGCTTCGACGGCCTCGTGATTCTGAGCAGCGTGGAGGAGTACACGCCTTCGTCCAACTCGTGGTGCCTGGTGCAGCAGATGCCGGGACCCCGCTGCAACCACCAGATGGCGGCGATGGCGGGGCGCATCTACGTCGTCGGCGGATACAACGGCCTCTGCCGCCTCAGCACCAGTGAGGATAGAGAGGGAGCGCACGGGCGTGTTCTTCCCTCTCGGGAAACCACGAACGCTGTGCAAGTTCCCTAAAAGAGTCCACGAAAAACATCATCCTTTATTGCCCGCCCATTCATATTCAAGTTGTATTCCTGCCATCGGTGTAGATCGGCGAGTCTGACGTCTTTTTTTTGTCGGTATGTTAGCGGATGTTCTTAGAACGACAATATTTGATGTAATATGCTCTGTAATCCGTAACTTCTAAATTCTCTGAAAAACAGCCTAGAATAGTTGGATAGTTTATACTACTCGCCTTTATACCCGACAAAAGCGTTTGTTACAAGTTACCTTCCCTTTTTAACGCCTTCGAATCGAATAACTTCAATTTATTTATCTGTACCTTTATTTCTCATCATACGCACAACATCATTTTGAATGCTTCCTATATTCTCAAGATTTTATGTAACTGTCTGACTGTTTTTTTCATTGTAGTTTGTTTATGTTAAGGCATTATTAATACCCCTTGTATATTAAAGTTTGACGAATTCTGTATCGCTTTCCATGAATGTTTTTTATGTGCCGCTGGGTTCTTCCTACCAAAATAAACCCACCAGGGACAGTTGGCTGGGCAAGCTGTCTGGGAGAGGCTTGTTTCCCGTCAGCCTCCCATCTCTATTCGTATGATCTCTATCTCTGTTGATCTCTATCCATTGGTATGATTTCTATCTCATTTGGTAAGATAACATAATTATACGAGGGTAATAAATTCCAGCATAAAGGCCCTTAACACTTCATACCCTCTATATGCCCTTGCAAGGAAAGTGTGGTAAGCATCAGTGCATGTCCTTGAAAAGGTGGTGATGGTTTCCGAAGTAGCACAATCTTGCCGACTAAAAAACAAAGGCGCTTCGGGCAACGAGAACTTTGGAGTACCAAGGACAGATATTACTTTACAGAGTTCTGCAGACAGAAAAATGTACTCAACCGCTTCAAAACACAGTGAGCATCATGAATCTATCCGTGTCTTGCATGCGCCTCTGGCTCCTCAATCTGCGAATCCTGTTTACCGGTAGTTCGATGGTCTGTCTTGGAGAAATAGTCCCTCTTGAAAAAGTTCAGAGAAACATGAGAGACTTTGCTCAGCAACGGCCGCAGCAAGCTTGAAATTTTTATCTTTGTCCCGCGAAAATAGAACCCCGGTCATTTAATTCAAATATAGTGAAAAAAAACATTGTGTCCTTTCCCTCAGCCCTCGTCCCGTTGCATATGAGTCTCAGGCCGGCAGAAGAGCGCTGAATAGACCCCAGTATAGGCTCAAGAAACATATCCCAAGTGAATACCGAATTTCGTTTAATTTGCATCCTGGAAAGCAGCAGTAACGTTATTGCTGTAAATTCATATGTTACTACGGAAGAAAATCGAAACGCGACGCACTAATACGAATAAATTGCCTTCAGTGTTCGGCGTCGTGGTGGGAGCCAATACGAGAACATTTGAGAGGAAGGATGAAATGGCTGCAGTTTCAAGAGCTCTCTTACACTGCATTAACGCCTGTTAAATAGGGCCACTACACGGTAGCATCTCCCTTATGCCACCATTATTTTTTTTTCAACTACGCATCCAACGTCGAAGTATTAGATGCCTATCCATTGGTGAGTTTTTTCTGTCAATTTGAGGTCTCTCCAGTTGACGCAAGTCTCAAAGGGAGTAGAATTGTTTTGCACTCATTGCGTGCGCCAGCCAGGCAAGAAATTTATTTTCTCTCTTCGTCGCCTATGGGCTGTCGGTAGGCACAAGGCAATATCAATGTGTTTCTCCCCGCAGCCTAAACTTGTGGTCTGCTGACTTGCACGCCCTGCGCAGTGATCGCCAGCGAGAAGGACAAAGCCCCGTCCTCCTGGCAGACCATGGCGCCTATGTGCGTGGGCCGCAGCACTTTCGCTGTGGCACAGCTGTACGGAGACCTTTACGTCATCGGCGGATTCAATGGTGCACACCTCTCTCTCTCCGCGTCTCCTCAGCTTCTTTTACGAGCAAAGGAACTGCTTGAATCTGCGTTTTACCACTTAGATACTTGCCTGTCCAGTTGCATTTGCTCGGCAAATGTGGTTTCTGCAGAAAGCTTAAGTCCAGAGTGGAAGAATCCAATCTTTTCACGAAATAACACGTTTTGTTTTCCTTCGATCAATCAATCAATCAATCAATCAATCAATCAATCAATCGGCAGTTAATTACGACGCTTTGCTGCTGGACACTCAGATAGCAGGTGTAATGCATAGGCGCACGGCTGCACTCATTTTTAAGAAACCCAAGGACTGCTTAGCACAGATTTCAACGCCATATGCATATGGCTGCTACTAGAACACCCCCCCCCCCCACACACACACACACACGTTTATTTCAGAGGTCAGAATCGTCAGTAAGAATAAATATTAGCGAATAAAGAGGATGATGGTAACAAAAAGAAATAAATCAGCAATTAGAAGCCATAAACTTGATTTCAGAGGCACTAATTGCACGCAAAAATGCAGCTGGGAAAGTTTGCATAGTGGAATAACTACAGAAGCAGGCGCTAAGCGCAACGTCGAAAGATCACTTTTTTGTCTTTTGGCGGCGGGAATCTCTATTATTCCAGAGGTCTTCGTATGCAGTGCGGAAAGCTTTCTTCATATATCTTTTACAACAACATATATTTCCGGCTCTCAGGTTACTGAATTTTGGCTGTTGAAGTTTTAATAAATAAAACAACAGATTCAACTTCCTGCCTAAATGAACGGCTATGGAGCCGTAGTTCTCGACCTATTCAGCTGGCAAGAGAAACATGACCGCCAAGAAGTCATGACTGCTTTAAAAAACAGGGCTGAACACGGTCAGTACTCAGCCTCAATACTGCCCCCTATTAGTTTTCTACTTCACGCACATAAAAAGAATCAAGTGACGCACTGACTTGTATAACTTTCTACAGTTGAAGACTCTCTACAATGCCGTTTGATCATTACTTTTTACTGAACGCAGGAAGAACCACGACAGCCGAAGTTGAACATTACTCGCCCGAGACAAATACCTGGCGGTCCGCCGTTCCACTGAACGAGCCGGTCAGTGCCATGGCCGCCTGTTACGTGAAGGGCCTCGCACTTGCGAGGCGACTGGCCACTCGTGGTGAGTGTCGTTTTACAGGCAAAAGTACATTGCTTCGTCACACAAATTAATGATTAGAGATCGAAAGTTCAGCTCAGCTTGCGCGAGCGGCGCTTAAATTTGAGGGTAAGTTCAGTTACAACCTGCAAGCATGCATAACCTGCCTTGTCCTGGTTAATAGCTTTCTGATTTAATGGAAAGCATCTCTGCTGCTTAGCAAGTTCGATACATTTGGATGAAACTAACTAGTGAGACATGAAAGAGGATATTTCACGTGCACGTGCGCGTTCAGAAAAAAATTTTTGCAATACTCAATAATTGTTCCTTTATTTTGTTTGCAGGAGCGCTCGGGCAATCTGCGTGCGATTGTGATTGTGATTGACGATTGTGCGTCTGCGCACAATCGTCATGAAACTGGCCAGCTCAGAGAGCTCAGGAATTTATTGCCAACAGATCAAAATGCCACAACACGTTCAACAGCCAGGAGGCGTATCGACAAAATTTAAGACACTTCAGTCGTGCTCGAGGCTCACCGCAAAATACCGGATCGCTCAGCACGTCCTGTGCGAATAAATGAAGCACTCCTACCAAGGAAGAGATCAGCTAAGTGTGCATCTGCAGTGGTGGAATTCGGCGAGAGTTGATTGCGGTGTTGCTCGACCGTAACATGCGCGTCGTCATCGCAAGGCCTGGCCAACTCTGCAGTCAGGTTGTCGGAAAAGCCGACCTGAAGGAATGCCCATTTGTGTGTCTAATTGAAGCGGATTCAACTGTTGAAATATGAAGTGGTCTGTGAGTAGTTAATCACAAAGGAACCGCTAGGCACTGGCTCAATAGGCAGCCAGCCATGAACAACGAAATACGGCCCGACAATACGGCCCGACAGTATTCGCCGTTTTCCTCCGGAACACTAGAAATGCCCACTTCTCTCATTCTTGCGCATGCGCCTACTATAAGGGGAAACAGGCTTCGTGCTGTTGATTGTGGAGTAAGATGGCGGAATCATTGTTGTCGTAAGAATTAAATGTCATGGGCAAGCTTCTACTACCGGCAGTCAAGTGCAACTCTTGGCACGGCAGCAGCAGCACTGTGACCTGGGGCCATAAATGTGAGTGGTTCCGGCTTGCAGCAATGCGAACCCCTACTCTGTGATGCAGCCCGAGAGTTGGACATTAAAGGTGTGAAGCACGCGTAAACGTGTTCCCTGCGGTGGCCATGCCAAAGAGTAAGATCTCTTAAGCCGAGTAGGGCGCTCGCTCTCGTTGCATACCCTCTACAACTGTAAAACTTCTTGGCCTCATTAATGAAACTAACCATTTGCTGGCTCAAAAACTTGGTCCCTCGGTGAAGATGAAAGCAGCTTAAGGCCTTTAACAAGGACTGCTAACACGGCTATCAAATTTAGCAGTTTTTCGAAGAATCGTAGCTTCTGAGAACAGGAAAACCTCCCGCGAGAAGAAAATTATCTGGATCGTTAAAACGAACGCTGCCTACTGCGACAGTGCCCGCCAATTTCTGCTCAAAAAATTTCTTTTCCTGTAGTCTTAAGCATAAAAGCTGCCGTAGATACTACAATCAATAAAGTTAGGACTCTTAAGCTGCACCTTTAGTGACGCGATAGCGCCTTCTTTTTCCTCTTCTCATTCCTTGTCTTTCTCACTTCTCACCTAAGCTCAAGTTGCAGTCGTAGTTCGTCGGCACATCGTTCTCGACAAACCCAATGCCACGAACGTCAGCATAGCTTCCGCGCTGTACGAAGGGGCAGCAAGCCGCAAGCTTCGTGGTGAACGCGCCTGCGATGTGCGCTGCGTTGTTCGCCGCTCACCGCGTGATTCCTGCGTCCCCACACGGCCCCACTGCGCCCGAACGAGACGAGCGGGAGGCGCTGCCGTCGCGCGCTGTCTGTTGGGGCAGTGGCGTACATTGCGAGGAGGAGGTCTTAGTGGGCGCCGCCTGATGGCGATATGTGCGAACCAAGCGAAGAGGAAAAGTAGCGGAAACGTACTTTTGCTACTCGCATAACTGCGACTTCTGTAATTTCCATGCTCATAATTGCTAATATACACCACAGCACATGTCTCTAAAGCACCCTTCTAAAACACCATATTCACTAGACGTGCCTTTGTTTATTCCAAACCATACAGTTGGCGGAGTGATTAGCGCACTCCGAAGGCTTTGGTTCGATTTCCCAACTCGACCCATTTCCTACTCGGTATTATTTATTAATGCATCTGGGATTTCCCGCTCACGGCCAACGCCGCCGACGCCGACACCGGCGACACGAGGCCCTTAACGCTATTGTGTTAAAACAAAGCGCATGGCAGCCAATTTCTCATGTGTAGCGCACAGCTTGTTTGAGGAGAAGTCGAAATTGTAGCTGCCAGGCAAGCTGTGAGGTAATGCTGTCCTGAGGTTCTACCTTCCTGACAAGGTTTATTGCTCATCCATGTCAAAATAACTCGGAATCAGGCACGATAGCTTAAATGCACCAATTCCAAGTTTAGCCCCGCCGCGGTGGTTCAGTGGTTACGGCGCTTGGCTGCTGACCCGAAAGACGCGGGTTCTATCCCGGCCGCGGCGGCTGAATTTCTTGAAGGCGGAATTCTAGAGGCCCGTGTGCTGTGCGATGTCAGTGTAAGAACTCCAGGTGGTCGAAATTTCCGGAGCCCTTCACTACAGCGTCTCTCATAGCCTTAGTCGCTTTGGGACGTTAAACCCCAATAAACCAATAAACCAACCAATGCCAAGTTTACAAAGCCAGCTCAAGCTACCCACGCTGTCCTTAAACCGTGCGTGGCACGCACTTATTTCTTTCAATCTGCTTTTGCTCCTTCTCATCTTATTCCTCGCGGCGTAGTTCAGGTTTCTCACAGTCCGTTGTGAGACAGTTCTCTGGCCTTCATTTACCACAACGCAACCTAAAATAAACAGGCAAGGCGGTCTCTCATTGCAGCTATAATGCTCTCCTAGACTAAGGGGGTGTAGCGGAGTTTCAATACTCGGGCCTTCTTGCGCAGATCGCCGCCGCTAAACTAGAACGACACTCTCATGCTGCTCTGAGAAGGTCCTACAGTACCGCGAACAAAAGTGAAAACATATATATATATATATATATATATATATATATAGGCTGAAGAATGCAACCGGGAGCAAAGTCCGCTTTTCACCCTCACAGTTGTCACAGAGACGGCACTGCCTGCAATAGCGGGCGTAGTGCCTGTGCTGAGCAACCGTTCCCTTCACTGTGTTCTTTTTTTTAGTTCTGGCTCTCTGCGCTTATCCTAATATCGGACAGTTTTGCAAAACTTTGTCTGTAAATTTTGAAAAAAAAAATAAAATAAAATAATAGTGCAGCAATACACCCACGAAAAGGCTGGGAAAGACAATAGACAAAGTTTTGTTACTTTTGTAAAAGGAAAAATTACTGTTTTGAAGTTGGAATTCACGGTAGAGGGACAGCCAGAAATAGATTGGCACTCTCAAAGCTTTTTCATTTCTTCATACCTCCGGTAGTCATATTTACACTGCTTTTCTTTGATGTTCAGTGGTTTTGTCATCTGCTGCAATTCCCGCAGCTTCTAATGACAGACGACTGCGTTGCCAGGACTCGGGAATATATACTGAGAGCCCTTTTGGGAAAGCTTGAGTTTCACGCTAAAAAGATTAAATTGCGACGCTATAAACTGGGTGCCATGATGGATGACGTCCAAGAAGTGCTATAGCTGAGTGCCAACTCACAGTTATGGACATCCATTACTCGGCCTCGAGAAACATCTGCAGCTACGCTGGAACTCTTGGCGCGCTTAATGAATTCAAGATTAAAGTTCTACCTTCAGATGACAGTACTATTCAAGGACATTCATCTATCAAAGTGAAAACATTCAGTTTTCAGAGCGCTGGCAGTTGCTCGCTTTTTCAGTTTTGTCAACAGCGCGCCACCAGAATTAATAAGGCACGATGGGCGGTGACATGGTGTGATGCCGAACCCGTCGTGTGGAGGCAGAACTGCGGGTACTCACATAAAAAAAATTCTAACACCCATTACAACTCCATTATTCTTTTTCACTGGTGTCCACACTGTTCGCAATTAAAGCCTAACAGCACTATCCATTATATATAGGGTGTTTACCTAAGATTTTACACAATTTTTAAAAATAGTTTTTTTTAGATCAAAGAGCGCTTTTTTCAGCATAGCATTTTCAGCGTTGTACTACATCGGAATACAGCTAAGATGTGCTAACTAGTAGGCTAGTTAACTTATAATTCTTAGTTAAACTTTTTAACTGTTGCTGTTAGGCTACTTAACTATTGAAAGGCGTGTATAGCCCACCGTAAGCGATATACATATCAATTTTTAATTTTGAAAAGGCGCTCACTCTCGGCGGTGTGGCCCATTAAATAATACCTACATCGCGCCAAAATACATGCGCTTTCGACAACCCTGCAGGCAAAGCGATTTCTCCACTGGACACCCGGGCGCCGGGGATCCCATGGACAAGCCCACCGACGGAGCAGGCGGTCAGGGCTTACAAACGCACTGTCAACGAATACTACACGGAGCAAAAATTGGACTTAGCTGATTTACCACCGCCACACCCATATCGATCCGTGAAGCTCGCATTCTTAGCCGAATACAGTTTTATCTCCTGCATACGCCAGCCAAACTTTATCTATACCAGTACACTTCCACACCTCAGTGCCCAAACTGTCCACACACATATGCAGACATAGAACACTGCCTTGCACAGTGCCACGCAGATTTCCAGTCCCCCGCCTATCCCTTCCCCCTACCTCTACCGTGGCCTATCTGGCTCGCCTCCCTGGATCTGAAGCTGCAACGTGCCCTCGTCGCCTTGGCCCAGGACCTATTGAAAGCGTAATAGAAAGAAGGTTCTAATAAAAGTGTCACACCACCACCAGCAGTGGACGTAACTCGCCGAAACAGCTAAATTTTGTTGGGTCACAGCGGCGATGGTAGCCTCGTTTCTGAAATTCTAAAAACTGACATCGATACTATTTAAAGTAGGCTAGACTCGTCTCAGTAGTTAACGAGCCTAAAAGTAATATTTAAAAAGTTAACTATTCAGTATTGATCAACCAGCCTGCTAGTTAGCCCGTCTTAGCTTTATTTCGATGTACTATACGCTGACAATGCTTTGCCGAAAAAAGCGCTCCTCTAACTCAATAAGTCTCTATTCAGACACTGCGTAAAGGCTTAAGTGAAACGCCCTGTATATTCACCCGCATGTAAAAGCTATGACCGTTGCTCTTTACTCTGTTGTTAAAGGTTCCTGTCTAATTTTCAGTCCTGAGCTAATGGCTCATCACACACGGGCTCCCAGCGCGAAATTCTGGGAGAAAATGTGTTAAGGCCACTACTATGCGTGTCAGTCACCGCGTTTTCTTTTTCTTGAATGAACACGAACAACTACAGCGTTCCTCTTTAATATACTTCGGTTTCGGGGCTTCAGCTTGCGCTAAGAATCCACTGCCTTTTAAAGACAGCGCATTTCTCAGAAAATTGTGGTCCTAGTAGTTTGGAGCCCTCTACCACAGCACTCACCTTCCCATAATTATGCTGGTTTGAGACGGAAACGAATCATCTAAACATTTAGTAAAGAAGATAACCGTCGATTTGTTCTGTCCAGATATTTAGTGATGTTTTCCGATGTTTTCCGCGACGTTTTCCTCGGTGCCGATTAATCTTTCTCATGCGTTCCAGAGACCAATGCCAAAGAATTATTGAAATCGGAGCATCTAAACGAAAGTTCTTCTACTTTAAAAATTCAAGCAATAAATTAAGAATAGCTCATTTGCTAAAGACAGGACAAATAAATGAAGACAAATGAGCTAATCTTCCATGGCAAGTGAAACGTGCTGTACAATCTAAAGTTAGGAAGACCGGGATTTCACTAGTAAAATATCTTATATAAAAAATGAGAGAGACAGGAAACTGTACCAGGATAGATGAGAAACAGGTAAGTGCAGGTGATAAGATGAAGAAGCAGTGAAATTAAAATGTAATTAAATACGGTTGGTTTGGTTTATTGGGGTTTAACGTCCCAAAGCAACTAAGGCTATGAGGGACGCCGTAGTGAAGGGCTCCGGAAATTTCGACCACCTGGGGTTCTTTAACGTGCACTGACATCGCACAGCACACGGGCCTCTAGAATTTCGCCTTCATCGAAATTCAGCCACTGCGGCCGTGATCGAACCCGGCCGCGGTGGCTGAATTTCGATGAATTTCGATGAACCCCAATAAACCAAACCAATCGTATTTAATTACATTTTAATTTCACTGCTTCTTCATCTTATCACCTGCACCTACCTGTTTCTCATCTATCCTGGTACAGTTTCCTGTCTCCCTCATTTTTAAATACGTTTTAAAAAACGGACAGAATTACTGGGAGAAAAAAAAAAAGAAAAATATGACAGTGGCTTATCTCTGCTATGCCAGGATATACATAGCGTGAGCGCACGCGGCGGGGCGCGCCAGCTGTGCACAGTGACGTCACTCGCTCCTCGCGCATGCGCAGTATGGTCGACGGAGGGAGCACGCGAAATCACAAATCGCAAAAATCAAAAATCGAGTATTCTAAAGGTGTTTCTACGGTGACCAGCATATCAGTCACGCAAACTGCTCTTTCAAAGAATGTGGTTGCTACATTAAGAAGCAAAGTAAGTAAATAGAAAAGTACAACATTATCTCTACTAGATTTTCATGGTAAAGTGGCACTGCACACGCTATTGACACATCATTTACTTTCCGCGTGAGCTACATACTTGCGTCAAACTAAGCGGCAATGTTTCAACTTTTTTTTCAAAGGAATTACCACCCTTTGTTAAAAAAGATATTTCCGAAAATTCGATCACGAACAGCGCGTCCATTCTCCACCCTCCGCCCACAATACGTGGAGAATAAAAAATGGTTAGCTCTTAATGCACTTAAACTGAGTAGACGTGCGAAAGCATGTGTTTAGCCTGACTGGCTCCGTCAAACGTGGCAGCAGGCTTTAATAGTTTTAAGAGTTTAACGGTTTTGGAATGAACGCATATGTTTTACGAGCCTTACGAACGCAAAGAGCAAACACACGCAATAAACATCGCACTAAAATATTCGCGTTGCGTAAGTTTACAAGGTATGTGTCGAGATCAGCAATAAAAAAAGAGGTGTTAGAATTTGCGTTCTTTTTCCTTACCCGAAATAAATTCTTCACCGCTGTTCACCTCACTTCCCGCGTAGCTTTTAGTAAACATCCTGTGGTTTCGCCGCATGCTTACACGGCAGCTTCTCGCACTTTGACTAATTTGGTACACAGAGGAAGGCGCCCTATGAGTATAACCAAAACTGCCCAAGAGGTTCTCCCAAAGTGTAAAAGATAAATAAATACTTTCTTTCTTCCTAATCGTTATAAAGTTGTGATTGTTGCCAATTGCAGGCATCATGAGAGCCGCTGGCCAAAACATCGTCTCCGGTATGTGCAAGCAGATATACTGAGTTTCGCTACGTGTACGCTCATGTGGAGTTTGGCTACGTGTACGCTCATGTGGGACGAGTCTAGATGCAAATGGACCACATATCATATGGTTTGTTTATGCCAGGAGTGCGAATGGGCACCGTTTATCGTGGTGTCAGCCAGAAAGAGTGCTGGGGAATATAGAATTTGGAATAAATTCAAACGGCGTGTTACCTAGGGAAGTCCGCAATCCAAGATCCGCAAAAAAGCGGCGGTGAGAGGGCTTCACATACAAAGCTTCAGTATCTCTTTCACAACGAGTAAATTTTGGGTGCTTCGTGGTTACGACCGATGGCTGAAGCTGAAGAGGCGCGCTCGAGGACTGTAGTCCCAGAGTGCACTTCGCAGCACGCATGCGCAGTGCCCCCGGTGTCCCGCAGGTGCTGCACAAGTACGTGGTATGTGCGCCAGCCAGCGGATCCGCGACGGGTCGCCGCTGGACGCCCTGCGCCTGTACGCCGACTACGGAGCGCCGGCCCTGTCGCAGAACCTGAACATCTACCGGCACATCGCTGCCAGCGTGTTCGCGCTGCCGGGCCTCTACGGTGCGCAGGCCTACCGAACCTGGTCCGAGCTTAGGGACGTCCTCCATGACCTCGTAAGAAGGGAGGGGAACTGCGCTCCATAAACCTACTCGGGGACTGGAAAGCTCCAGCAATTGCCTATGCGCAGCGTATGAGTTCGATGGTGATGCTGGAAACTTTACTGTAGACACCCTTTATCCGGGGCTGTAAAGGGTAGAGGAGGTGAGACTGATGGGGCGAGACAGTGTCGGTAAGGCGCAGCTAGGAAGCCGGGCGCACTAGTGCTCGCATGGTGGCCGCAGAGGGCGAGAAGTACGTCAACCGCTCTTTGAGCCCAGTGCGATGTGCGTGCAGAGATGTTCATGTAGGCTATCGAAGTGAGGCACCATGCGGACAGCATCACAAGGTGTGTAGAGTGTTCGGTGCTAATGTACAACGCACGCAAAGGAAAGGTTTGTAGCCGACTCGAGACTCTGTGCTGGGTTTTTAACCAATGGTTTTGTGCCTGCGTCGCCCAGCTACAACCTAATCGGAACAAAAAATCGCAAGGTCGCTGCAGCGTAACAAAAGTGGTGATATTTTCTCTAGTCTGAGTTTTCGCTACAAATGGAAAGAAAATGATCAGGCGATGTTTGAACACAAAGGCCTGCGTGAAAGAAGACAAAAAAAAAAAGGTGCCCCGTTTTCGCATGTGTATACGCTCGCGATGTCCTCAGCAATTGTACCCACTCGTGCAGGTGAAGAACCTCGAGGCCAGCGGTCAGGACGTTGGCGACTTCGACAAGCTGCTGCTCATCAGCAACTATTACGCCACCCGATCTGCGTGCCAGGGTTAGGAGACCCTCGCCGAGCATGCCATGAAGATCTCCGTGTCGCTGCTGCGCTACACGGAGTACATCCCTCCGGACAAGGCCTTCTACGAGGCGGGGCTCGCCTGCAAGGCACGGTGTTCGCGCAATTTTCCACCGTGCATGTACCCGTGTAGGCGAGAAAACGTCTACACATGACAAAGAAACTTTAAAACCTCGCAAGTAGGGCTATGCAAATATTCTAAATTTTTGAATATTGTATCGGATATCGTCCTATTTGTTTCGCTGAACGAATGAAATAGTGCACATTCAAAAATATTCCAAACAAATCGAACGCAATCTAAAATGTTCGAATGGTTTTCGAACAGCAGGTGCAATTTTTGAATGGGGCACGTCATACTTCTCTTCAACGGCTGTTTCAAAAACAGGGCCCCCTTCGCTGATGTAGTACAGCTCTGCCTTGGTTGGTGTGCAGGTTCAGCGCCACGACGCGGTGCATTTGTGTGGCCGCGCTCGCGGTGCTGAAATACGTATATGGCCTTCAAGACTGGGTGACGTGTGACAGGGTTCAGCCAGGCCCAGCAAACCCTGCTTTCATGCCTGACATCGTAGGCCATGGCTCATAACTCTCGTTCCTGTCATCAAATGAGATGTGGCGCTAGTTCGTTCGCCGTCGTCGTCAGTAGCAAAGGGTAATTTCCTGAGGCGCATGAAGTGACGACCACAGAGTGAAAATGCTGACTTCGTACTGCGTGCCTCGCAGCTGAAATCACTGTTGCGTCCTTCGATAGCTACAGCTTTAACTCCAAGAGTTACAGCGCCGCCGCTAGCTCTTCTCTGTTTCGCATGGATATTCGTCTTCTTCGAATATTCGCACAAGTAGCGAATGACCATACAAATATTTGATTCATATCCAGTTCGGTTCTTTCATTATTCGATTCTAATTCGATATATAAACTATTCGTATTCGATTCGGTTTCGAAAAAAAAAGTATTCGCACACCCTTACTCATAAGACAGAAGCTCTACAGGAGAACATGCCGGTGGAACTTCTCATTCCTACTTGCGCGCTGCCACCTGCAGACAGAAGCAGAGCAAGAGGAATCGTGGCGAGGGAGACCACTGTGTGCTAGAACTGTCACCGAGAGCGGACAGCAGGACTCTTTGCTTCTTTTTTATCGCTTCGCTCTTTGTCACGCACTTTATAGATGATTGGCAGGCGGCAGTGTGGCCTCTGTTGCCAAACCCGCTGTGAGGCGGCGTGGAAGGTTACATATGCACTCTCTTCTCTTTCCAGGCAATGAACAGAGAGGGAATGGCCTTCGTTTTCTGGAACCATTACCTGGACATATGCGAAGTACGTTGCCCTCGGAGCATCACACGCGCAGTGCACGCCTGTTTCTTATAAGAGAGCCATACGCACGCATCTAGTAGGGATTCCCTATGAAATGGTATTGGGGAGGGGGGGGGGGGGGGGACTTCACTGCCAGCCGAACACGCAAAGTAGCATGCTGTATCTTCGGTAGCCTTCTGTTTTGTTTTGTTACTTTTCTAGTATTCGTTACTTCAGTGCGGGGCATTTTACCGTGTTCGCCAACGAATAATAAGTTTGGTTCGAAAACATTGAAGCGCGGCGTTCTATTTATCCTGAAGCTCAAAACTTAATTTGTATTGGCAATTGGTATTGCATGGGCTATTAGGGAGAGTCGTGGTGGAGGGCTCCGGATTAATTCAGAGCACCGGAGGCGCGCTGACAACGCACAACACACGGGAATTTTTGCAAATCGCCTTCATCGAAGTGCGGACGCCATGGCAGGGATTCGATCTCCCCACCTTGGAATCAGCAGCCGATCGTTAGAGCCACTCAGTCGCCGCGGCGAGTCTCAAAGCTTAATAAACGTCAGGACGCCACATTGAAGAGGAGGCTCCATTCGCGACAGCGAGGCACATGCTTTTTCGAGTGCGGTATTACGCTTACGTTCACGATATCGCGAATGCCACGCCACCCTGCGAGTATTTCGAGATGAAAACTTCAGTTTACATTGAAGTGCATGCGCTTTAGCTTACTGCTACTACGCCGTGGAAATGACTGTGCCAGCGCCCAACGGTAGTGGTACACGGTGTTGAGACGCGGGCTCTTAGTTGCCGTCGGGACGGGGGTCCGCTGTCGCCGACCGGGCGGAGCAATGAAGAGACGGAGGATTGATAAGGAGCAGCGTGAAAAAAAGATATATGTATTCACATATTTACAAGCAACGAGAAGCACGATACATGGCACGATGTAACACAACAGGAAAAGACACAAAGGAAACGGGAGCCCTTAAATAGAGTCGGCACAGACTCCCGCCCCTTTTCGTCCAATCAGAAGCGTCCTGGTGGGTGATTGGCATGCAAGGCTTGAACGCCAAACCCGGTAGCGTTCCGGTAGCTGTCCGGCCCGAACGCACAAAGCGCTCCACGATGACGACGCGCGGGCTCGGAGAGACGCAGTCTTGGACGCCGTCCTTGGGGAGCGTCTCGGTAGCTGACCGGCCGAACGCGCAACACTCTCCACGAAGACGACACGCAGGCTCGTTGAGACGCAGGCCTGGACGCCATCCTTGGGAGCGTTTCGGTGTTGGAAATTCACGTTCATAACAACGGTAACGTTACCTATGCTACAAAAGCTCTGAAAACGCCGCATACCGTTTCTTTCTACTTCGTGATTCCAAAAGCATTATCAATGCTTATACACCTACGAAAGACACCGCGTTAACACCGCATTTTTTTCGACTTGAGGTCGTATGTTCTGACGGCTGTTTTCTTGATCTATTCTTTTTCGTCGCCGCCGTTCATCGCTGCCGCCTGTGATGTCAGGGCCGACAGTTGCAGCAAGCAATGCCAGTCGCATGTTCTCGTATCGAAGGCAAGATTAAAAGCTGACATCGAGGCAGGAGAATGGATCGAGAAAAGATGACCTCCTCTCGCAACGCGTGTGGCGAGTCGAAGTGCCATTGAAGAGGCCTTGCAACGCTTCCTTCGCTTGAATCGTGCGCTTCATTCAACTCATCGCTGCACTGGCGACGCACATTGGCGCCAGGATGGCCTCTGCACGCCGTTGAAAACTAAACGACTTCACTGGCCGGTGTATTAGGTCAGAAGGACGTTAGAGCCTGTTGTTGAGCGTACAACCAAATAATGTGGCCACGTCTAACGCTGAACGGAAGGCTGAGGTGTATCCAGACGACGGACCACGGACCTGCTTTGGCCCGCGGTCTAGCGGTCACGTGGGGTCTAGCTTCCGGTCTACGAGGTCCGCGCATGGTCTGCCGACCGAATCGTGCGAGAAATGCGAGAACATTTTTTCTGGCGGTGGAACACGGACTTTTTAGCCCACTGGCTCACTTCAAATCTGGCAACCACGTCACACTTGTCTCTCCAGGCAGGCGATTCACCACTGCTATCATTCTGTGCGGCAAGGCGACACTGGCGAAAGTAGTAGTCTTGCGCGCACTGTCAACATGTCAGCGTAGTCGGGCGATGCTACGTTTTACTTTTTAGGTTCACTACAGCTTTGTGGCTCGTTTACACTTGGGCATGAAAGCGAGCGAAATCCGCCGCCTCCGGAGTGCTTCCAGTACGCGCTTCAAAGCCGCCACGACGTCGCTTACTGCGTACACAGATATGGTTAGGAAATAACATAAATTGACGCTGTCTACGCCCCGCTAAACTGAGTATTCTACGCACTGCTAAACCTACACACCGCTAAACTAATTTTCACATTTCCCACGTTTATTTCAGCGCATGAAAACATGGACACAGCGATAAGCTCAGCCTAGTGGCGCCATCTAGTTGTTAAGACGGGAACCATTTCTGTCAATAAACCTACGCTCCTCTTAAGCCTAGAAGCGGCAGAATCGTCACTCTAAATAAAAAATAAAGCAAATTTTTCACTCATAAGTTTTCTTCTAGGCGAGATGGCACCAAGCGAAAGATCGGTGCCCCCTTTATGGCCAGTGAAGGCAATGAAAAAGGCAGTAACAACGACGAATTGACTCCGAAGCGAGCGGTCCTGCTTCGAAGCGCGCCGCCATGTATGTTGACTGCAACTTCCTCCTCGTCGGAGCAGAAATCGGTCCCGGACTGATTGGGCTTTCCGCTAGGCATTCAGAGGGAATCGCTGCCGCGACGGCGAATTCCGCTTGCCCTCGGCGCCGAATGCCGAAGCTTGAATGCACCATGAAACGAGCGCTGCTGCAAGGGGATCCCAGAGCTTTTCGCTTGGCCCGCCTGATCGCCTGCTCCTTTGGGCCGTCATGTGAATGCTGTCGCCGGACGGGCCCGGCCGGGCCACGCACGGTGGACCCCACGTGACCGGTCCGCGGACCAGTCCGTGGCCCGCCCTGGCGGATGGCTACGCGCATTTCCCATGAGTCGCCAGTCTAGCGTGCATAGCTTCCAGTATGCCAGTGCTACCAATGGGACGAAAACGCGTCGGAGGCTGGAAACAGGGCTGTCAGCGAAGTGTTTTGCAGGACCTTTTTTAGGTTAAGCGCGGCAAACACTCCCCGTCATACTTTGGCAGTCAAAGGTCCGTGCGACGCGTTCCTTAGCGCTTAGGAGCCAACTTGTGCACTCTCTCATCCATGCATGGCTGGGCGAGTACTGAAAACAGCGCTCGCTCACGGTAAGGAAAACGGTATTGACACTTAAACCACATATCGCAATCATTCACGTTTCGCGCCCACCACACATCGCACTCATCGTGCCACAGTCGCGCCAGGTGAAATTTCATCGCCTGCAGAGCATCTCGGCTAACAAAACTAACAAAACGGTTGCGAGTGTGTACCGCGAAGGTTTGAGCGTTTGCTGTGATGTGAGAGCAAAGAACCTTTCAGAAACACGCTGTGCTGCTGCTGGCCCCGCAGATCCTTGGCGCGCTGCCAAGTCCGCCGGGTGAACCATCGCAGCCGGCGCTGGCCAGAACAAAATCACTGGACGGTAGCGAGTTCGTAATGCGAATGATCCATCTTGCGATGGCTTGTGACTGCGAAGAAATAGAGACATATTAGAGTTGATATACTGCTGCATCCGCCTCGTATTCGGCACCTGGTGAGGGCTGCAGGAGGTGCTGCTCATATGTCGAAGATTCATTTTTGCTATGGGTGCCCGAAGGCGGAGTTTTACCAGTGAGTGCTTGGCGGACGCCTATGGCAACGGCGCAAGACTAAAGAAAGGGCTAAGAACAGGTAACGGTGTCGCCACCAGACCACCACTCTGAAATAGAAATGCAGACGTCAGGTACAGAACAAATTTTACGTCACAGAATGAACCAAAGGTTTATTCGGAATTTTGATTTGAGGGGAAAGTTGTGGTAATTTCTGGCGGGGATGGGGGTTTAAAATTATAGTACGGGGTAGTTATGCCAACCACACCATATAATATACAAGGGGGCATGGTTGCGCGCGAAAAAAAAAAAAGATATGAGAAAATGGGTATAAACCTTTCGAACCAAGTGATACCTTTCCATTATTTATTTCTACTTTCCGACTTGCTTGCAATTTCAGGCCATTGAAGAGGGATCATTGGACACATTAGATCATTCCGACTTCCAAAACACCGACATCCCGTTCGAGGTACCTGTTCCGGAAAAAATGTTCCTCGATGTAAGAACCACCTTCGCTACACTGCGTCAAATGCGACTCTATCCGGTTTTTTTTTATGCTCTATTTGCATGACAATGAAGAATACTATGTGTTATATCATGCCCAAGCCCGAGGTACGCATGGTCATTGTACTGCATGCCTGGTGAAGCCGTGGACTGCCATGCAGGAACCTGTCTCTCTTTTACGGTGGGAGCCGTTGATGGGAGCCCACCATGAGTCGTCGTGTAATTGAAGCCCTTGTAGCTGTAGAAATACGCAAGCCAAAACGACGCAATCCGAAAGCCAAGCCAAGAGAGAGGCGAAGGTAGGAAATAACGAAAAAAAAAACGAAATGAGAATAATAAAGGCGGGAAAAAGAAGGGAGAGAAAGTGGAAGGACGTGACGGTTGTCGCCGAATGTTTTAACTAAACCGTAGCCTATTTTAACCAATATATATATTTTTTCTCCACAAACCTTGTTTACTGTTTTGAATTAGCGTCCGACACATGCCTCCTGATGCTGAACAACTATGAACAGAGATGTGAAAAAAACAGCAGGGAGGAATACATCCAAATGGGCTATTGGCGGGGTAGTTGGTCCTTGAAGTCGAGTGAAGGAAACAGCGCACAAGTCAAGGACGTGACACAACAACACAGGTGCCAAAATAAATTGCAGTAAAGAAGAACAAGGCTGACTCCATCTAAAATAGAGAATCGGCTATCTATATCTTGGTCATGACAACAACACACGACGGTTAAAAATGAAGGAAGGGATGGTAAAACTAGCTGGTACGTATATTCGCCACATATATATTCTATAGCTTTTCGCAACATATGTTACGAATAGCTATAGAATTAACATGCTGTCTATTTCTTGTACTCCTCATTCCAAAGCAGTCGACATCAGGTAAGATGTGCTTCAAACGACTGCGCCCCGTTCATTCGGAAGGAAGGATAGCGTATACGCGGCTTATACGGCTCTCAAATGCGTGCCCTCGCATGCTAGCGAAAAAGGTGTACCACTGTGGGCCCCAAGCATGTAAAATGTAAAAGCATGTAAAAGGCGATGTCGCAAAGGACTGCGTGTTTAAACGGTTGGATGGTAATGTCGTTCAAGTACATTGCAGCCTCCAGTTGGGCGAACCACCCGCCGACGCCTGCAGGCCGGAACGCTGGGAGCGGCGGGTCGAAACTTGGGCCCTGCCAGTACGCCATGCTAGGACGCCGCTGGGATAGAAGGCACGGTTCACCGGGTCACCACTGTTGAAGATTTGCGGGGTCGCAGCGGAGCACCAGAGCAAGATGACCAGCGTGGCAGGCTTCCAGTTGGGTCGAGGGTTGCACCTATGATTAGCAACATTTTTCTGAGCGACATGGATAGGAAGGTAGCTGCGGCCTCGGCGGGATTGTTCTTGAGGGCTTTCAGATACGTGGATGATTTTTTAGTCATCGTGGAAGGGTCTGACCCTGCAGCGGAAATGGCTGATGTTCTAAGGGTGTTCAGTCAGTTCGGCCGTGGTCTAAGTTTTACTACGGAGGTTTCTGTTGGCAACGAGCTACGCTTTCTTGAGATGTCTTTGAGAGCTACTCCGGGAGACCTTTGCTGTATGTATCGCCCGCGCACCGTCAAGCCACTCCTCGGTTATGAGTCAGGGCACTCAAAACTGATCAAGGACGGTATCGCTGTTTCGTGCCTTAAGGCCGCCACATCTAGGTCGTGCCACCACCGTGTTGCGGAAAGTGTGTTAGAGCAAGTGGTACGATTGAAAAGTAGTGGTTTTCCCGACCACGCCATCTCCAGGGCAGGAGAAAAAGTTCTGAGGTGGGTTAAGACAGGGGCCAATGGAAGAGGCCGTGTTGACAGTGAGCGCCGTAGGCCGGCTGTCATTCCGTACGCTCACAGGCTTTCCCATGGGTTAAAGAGCGTGGCCAAGAGGTACGATGTTAGGGTGGTGTTCTCTGCTCCTAAGAAGCTCGCTGCAATTTGCCCACAAGTGGACAAAAAACTAGCGGCGGGTATCCACAAGAATCGCAAGGCCTGTACAACAAAACATGTGGCGCCTTTCATTCCTTGCAAAAAGGGTATTGTATATCGTTTGCCACTGTCTTGCGGTAAAGAGTGTACAGTCAAACCCGAATATAACGAACTCAGATAGAGCGAATTATTCCTTATAACGAACACTCGAAATTGTGATATCGTTATCCATATGAAATGTATTTTTTATAACGAATTACACATTGGATACAGCGAACTCTCAGCGCGCGCGATCGCTCACCAAACGCCCGCCAACGCGCCTTTGTGCCCGCATCCAGTATCTCTAGGCAGCCATTTCCGGGCCGCACTCGGGGCCGCAATCGGTGCCGCAATCGCCGCTATCGCGTGCAATCGGTCGTCAAAGGACCGCCAACGCGGTACTGCGCCGGTTCCATGTCGCGAC
The DNA here is from genome assembly GCF_055824585.1 of Amblyomma mixtum. Lineage (NCBI taxonomy): Eukaryota > Metazoa > Arthropoda > Arachnida > Ixodida > Ixodidae > Amblyomma > Amblyomma mixtum. Next base: position 197,996,706 of record NC_143014.1, read on the forward strand.
GCCCCGCTGCCTGCCCCCGCGCCGCGCTTTCGTGAAATGCAGGACAAACGGGCCGGGAGGCTCTTTCTGCATTAGCTTAGGGCTCCCTCCACTGCGCATGCGCGGCCCCGCGACGCTTTCCCGCGTCTTCTCAGCTTTCTTTGCTCGCGTTTGCAAGTCGTGCTGCTCGCTTCCGGACGTCCCTACTTTGCTGCCGACACATTCCGCCGCTACATCCTGCAAGATTACGACGAAGCAGCGGCGTGCCGTGCCGCTTTCCTACAAACTTGAGATGATTAAAGGCTGACGTTGCCGCGCACTTCAAGATTCCGAGGAGCACGTTAAGCACCATCTTGAAAAACAATTCGGCCATCAGAGAAAATGCGCAGCAGCACCCAAACGCTGACGGCTGTCGTCTTCGCAAGCCGGCTTACGAACTCGTGTATAACGAATTTGGTACTGAGGTTTGTTAAAGGTTCGTTAAAAGCGGGTTCGGTTATAACGAAATACTTCATATAACGAACTATTCGCGTTGAATCATGCTATTCGTTATAAACGGGTTTGACTGTATCGGGCAAACGGGGCGCTGTGTAAATGTGAGGCTCTTTGAGCACCGCAACTTACTCGGCAGTGACTCGCGAGACAACCTTCCCGCACACTGCCGGGTTTGCAAATGCACACCCGTTTTCCCGAAAACTAATGTGCTTTTTTGCCACCAAGATAAGGTGACCCGGGAGCTGATGGCAGCGTTCTTTATTCGAAAAAACGGCAAACCATGCGTCAGTGATCATTCAGTGGCCTTGTCAGATTTGGAATTTAGGTACTTAAATAACCGGGTGCACACGCGCGCTGCTCCTGTTTAGATCATCTTTCACGCCTTGCACGTAATCTGTAAGGAAGGAGACTGCAGGGTCAGTAGAGCCATCAATAGAGCGAAGGCATATGATCGATAGAAACGAACCCAAATGAAAAAGTTGGGTTGCAGAACCACTTCTTGACCAAATCTGGATTGCAGTTCCCTAGAGCCCCTTTCCATCGTATGTTCCCGTCTTCTTGCCTGAGGTGCCGCTTTACCTATCATCATGTCTCTTCCATTAAAAAGGACCATTCCCCGTGCTGTCATGCGTCGCAAAGCAGGATCACTATTCTCGCTGTGCTTTGTCGGGATTCATTTACTTAACAACAAAATGAAAAAAAAAAAGCAGCCAGCAGCGGCATTAACTGTAGCAGGCATTCTTCCGCCACGTTTTCACAGCTTCAGCTAAACCTCGTGAGTGTTACTCATTGCATACTCTCAGACATTCGCATTAATTATGCGATGTTCTGTACCTTCCACGCATCCCCTCCCTAAGCGCGCGCTCCGTTTACACTTTCTGCGGTGCGTGATGTCGTTGACGGGGCTATGCCCCACTCGAGTTAAGTTGTTCTTCACACAGGCCTCAACGTGCCTTCTGCGAGGCGGTCCTCCGTGCATGATGTTCCTTTTTTACCTCAAGCCTGTGGTTGCGAATTCCGCAGGTCTTTAGTTCCAAGTATGCTTGCCCTCGCCTCTCCCTTCCCACCATTCCCTCCCTTTGTTTTATTTCCAAATATGTAGTTATTTCGAAGATCTGAAGTCTCTGTCCACATAGGTACCTTCATGTGTGCCTTGTCGATTTATTTGATAGCTGCACGACATTTTCGTCTTCAGCGGCACTCGCAGCTGAGCAATTAAGTCACACCCACTTGCTCTATTGTCTATGCCGTTGGCAGGGCTTTTTTATGGCGCTGTAAACCATCTCTCATATTAAATTTGCAATAATCTTGCTGCTCTGTCCCTCGCGGGATTATTTTTAACTAAATAATATACCAATGTGCTTAGGCCTCTTCCTTGACCCCGTGTGGTCAGTCTCTCCCGTCATTCATCCTGCTATGTTCCCTGCATTTGCGTATAACCTGTAGTGCTCGTAGAAATATTAGGTATCTATTATATGGTTGCACCAATTCGAGTTTTCTTGGGAAGCATGCCGTGAGTACGAACAATGCCCTTCTGAAGGATAACCCCATCGGTTAAATCCCGTTAGAAAAAGATTCGTTACTTTTTACTGCAGTAAATATATCAGTTACAGTCACTAGCACCAAGTGCTTAAACACCAAGCAAGAGAAAAAATAGCAAAAGCACAATGCTTGCCTGTACTACGCATGGAAACAAAGTTCGACGTTAGCTCTCGTGATTGTCCATAATCAAAAAAAAAAAAACGTGTTCACGTCGCTTCTATAATTTCCATCGCTAGGAATGCAACCTTCAATCTCCCTGCCAGCAATTTTGTTGCAGATAACGGAAGTGTGATTCCACGTAGTTTATTTCTATTTTGCCAAGCGTCTTCCCTAGCTATCGTCGCATGCACTCACTGATGTATTAGCACCAGCAAAGATGTTCGCTTAGCCTCAACGTTCTTAACAAGTCATAGGCGTTCTTAACTGGCCATTGTCGCCCGAAATATCTCTGCGAGTGGGATTTGTTAGTGATAACATTAGAGTAGCTTTGTCATCTTCATATTCGAAACGACCGTACGACGTTGAACTCGAGCTTGCTCGCTGGTAGAGCGCAGCTTATAAGTAAACTTCAATTTAGCCAGCTATGGTCCCGCCCACATTGTTTTCGACAGAGACCAACTTTAAACGACGCACGCCTTCTCCGCTGCTTCACAGTAGGCAAACTTTCGAGCAATGCGAACTTCTACGCCCACTTTTCTCGTTACCTTTTAGCCACCCTAGTTCAGTAAGGCAGGCTGCTCCGTTTATCCTCGTGCGCTAATTCCTCTTTCGCATTTTATACGCCAGTTTCCCATGGGTTGCCACCCGCTCTTTCATTTGGAACTGTCGCAACACGGACAACACAGAGCACTCGGCGTTCATTATGCGCCGCTCTACCGAGCCTCTAATTAGCCCCAATGGCCGGAAACGCCCAGCTTAAATTTTCTCCCCATAAGCTCCACTTTCGTACCTCTCAGTGCCGGTGTGCTTCCTTGGTAGCGCACACTGCGTGGGCTGATGACACCGCAGTTGGAGGAAGCTTGAATGCAGGTCCCCAGTTTTTGTATTTCTATTTTTTTAGAAACTTGAGCACATCCCGCCACATCGTCCCTTGTTACGGGAAGCCTCGAAGCCAGTGCTCCGACGGGTCGACTCGGAAACCCGCACACACACGACACTCGTGAAATGAGATTGGTTGAGGGCCGAAAACATCGCTCTAATCAAGTGCAACAAGCACGATCCTTGCTAGTGATGCGCGGCAAATAAATTGCGAGAGCTGCTCTTGACGTGTTTTTTTTTTCGTTAAGCTTGCGAACTAGAGCATGGTGAGAGATTTATAGAAATCAATCCAGATATAAATAGCCGCGTAACAAGGACTTAATAGTCTCCTAAAATACTGAACGTCTTTAAGGATTTCAGTAATGTACGTACTGGGCGTATCCAAAAACGCAGTTTTTCAACCAGACGTAGATGATCAGGCCACTGCCTCTATTTTCAAGCGAATTAACTAAATAAGCAATCAGCAACCAATCAGCAATAAGGAAGATATGTTGCAGATCAAGTTGATTGGTAATCATTGTGAGAAAGGCAGCGCTGTCCGGAGAAGGACAAGCACAACAAGTTTGCGTGTGAGATTGTGTCCTTGTTCTTGCCCTTGTCCTTCGTCCGCCAGCGCAATTTTTCAATGAATGGCCGTCAATAGTGTGCATACTGTGTCACTGTTTAACAAGTCCACCCTCTCCATTAATAGCGCAGTGAACGAGACATCTCTTCAACTCCATAACTTTACACTCCTCGTGCGACACCACACTATGGCTAACCCTCGATTCCCTACGCTTCTCTAGCGCGAGGAGTCTGCACCCAAACGAGGGTTCCTCACGCCACCGTGCGAAAGCTACTAGTACGAACAAAGCTCCACTCTTCATAGTCAAAATATTGTTTGTTTTTTAAGGCGGAAGCCTTTAATGTCTCATCGTTGTAAGCAGCAGTTGTCGACAGAAATGTCACGCTTTTCAATTGGTGGAAACGGTAGTGACGTCACAATGCGCGAATTTCAAACGGGGCCAATTGTACTTCGGCTAGTAACCATGCAACCAATTGAAGGGATCGTATAGTGATGCTCCAAGTGGGACTGAGCTTAGTTAATTGCTTAATTACACAATTAGCCTAATTAGCTTTACTAGTCAGGCCATATGAATATGGCACAATATATAAATAAATAAAACCGATTAAGAAATTGGTCTAGCTCAGGAATCGAACCCCGGTCTTCCGCGTGAGAGACGAGCATGCTATCCACTCCGCCATGCCAGCTGGATGGTTTGGAACGAACAAAGGCGTGTCCAGTGAATACGGTGTCTTCACTCACTCTCATCCTCCTCCATTCCCTTCCGGCGAGGTTGAGGTGTCCACCGACAAATGAGAGACAGATACATTTCCTTCCCTCAAAAACCAATTTACCGACGAGCGAGGCGTTGAACCGAATGGGCGATGGCGTTCTATGGACTCCTGGCAGCGTTGCAAGACGCTGTCGCGTTCCACTCTTAGGGGCGAAGCTGAACATCTTAACCACACATCAGTGACCACACTTTAGGTCAAAAAAGTGCCCCCCTGAATTTTGACGGGTGTCCACCGAGATATGTGAGACAGTTACTGCGTAATTTCCTTTCCTCAAATACAATTTTCATTTTCTTCATTACGGCTCCTCTTTATCTTCTTTCACTCCCACTTACTCCCTTCCTCTACGGTGCGGTTCAGGTGTCCACCGACATGACAGAGAATTACAGCGCCATTTCCTTTCCTCAAAAAGCGTTGCGTTCAAAGGGCAAGGCATCACCCCGAACGGGTGGTGGCGTTCCCGTGGACTCCCTGGCAGCGCTACAACGCGCTGTCGCGTTCCACTCCTAAAGGCGAAGCTTAAGCTTCATTAATTAGCAGTTAATTAGTATTCAGGCATTAATCAGTAATTAAACATTAATTAGTGATTTGTCATCACTTAGTAATTAGTACTCAATTATATGTGACGCCACCAGTGCCACAGAAACAGCGAAGGTGGTGCGGAAAACGCTTCCACCTCTACCCACTTTAGACAGTCAAAGTGCCCCAGGAGTTTTTGCCGTTCACTCAATTATCAGTATCTAGCTTCACCGCCGAAGCGATGTTTTTTCTGCCCGGTTACTTGAGCTAAGTGGGTAGAAGAAAACGAAATCATGGTTTCACGTGGGGCTCGCGAACAGCGCAGAAGGCTCTTAGTACAAGTCACCATCTCTTTCGGAAGCCATGTCTGTCTTCTTCAGGCAACTGCCGCTTCCCGGCGGCGACGGCTGCTACGACTGCCTGATTCGCACCGACGACGGCGGCGAGTTCAAGGCCCACCGGTCTTTCCTCTGCACCACGAGCCCCTTCTTCCGGGCGGCGTTCCGCGCCGAGTACGGTTCCCGCAAGGAGATGCTGCTCACGGGGGTCTCGGCGTCCGTGCTCGACATCCTCCTTGGCTACTACTACGCGGATGAGGCAAGCCTCGGGAAGGGGTTAACAGGTGGAGGAGTTGAGAAGCCAAGCATCGTAATAATGAGCCTGATGTCTCGCCAGTGGTTGCAATAGAAACCTAGAGATGGCGAGACAGTAGGGTGTTAAAGCATCCCTTTCTGAGAAGTCGCAGTAACGGTTTTGAAGTGCTGTGTCCGCAGCATGCAGGAAAATGCTAGAGCACTGCAACATCAGTTACACCTAAGAATCTCTGTGTTGCTCAGGAGGCAAGCGTCCTGGTGGTAGGGAAGCGATGTTCTGCCGTGGCAATGCTAAGTGGCACCTCGCATTGGCATCAGCATTAGTTTGAATAAAGAACGGAAGCATACATTTTTTTTTTTTGCAATGGTTAGTAGGTACCTGAAATCAGGCGGCTTTTTTTTACATATTCTGCCTAAACTCACGGCAGAATATGTAGAAGAAAAACAGGATAAGTTTTCTTTTTCAAGAGTTCTCCTGCTTATGATACAAATGTGTTTGTGAGCATCACTGCAGTTGCGCATCAACAACGGCAACGTGGCCGATGTGCTGGCGGCTGCCGACATGCTGCTGATGGAGGAGGCCCGTGACCTGTGCCTGGACCACCTGCTGCACAACATGGACGTCGACAACTGTCTCGGCTTAGCCGCACTGGCGCTGTGGCACCACTGGCCGAGATTCCGAGACACTGTGTTCTCTTTTGTGCGCGAACACTTCGGCGCGGTGAGTGAGAGCTTCTTTATTTTCGATGGAAGATGTACCCCCTTGGCCGAAAGCAACCGAGCAACAGGTTTTTGCTTCTCAACCATAAAACGAAGCCTCTAAGGCGCCTGTAAAGACCGAAAGGTGTCAAAATGTGACGATAAAGGTTCACCTTTAAATATATTCAGAGCCTAAGGGCTGCCAGAGTAAGTGCTTCGCTAAGTGGCTAAGAAAGAAACCACTGTTGCCCGGTTACTTTTGGCAAATACGGTATGTGGGTGAATAGTGATTCATAATCGAGGTACTGCGAGCATCACTGTCAATTGCTGCATTATCCGACATGTGAGCGTATTAAATAACACTGCGACGGATGTTTAACCAGGATGTTCGGCTACCGAGGCGTATGAGATCGCAGCGTGGTGCTTATAATATGAAAGTTACGCATGAAATGCTTATTGTCTTACATCTTCGTTTTGAAGCAGAAATTTCAGCCACCGATATCAGTGTGGCGAAGGTTGTGTGAAAATGGTTCGAGGTTGACAGCAATTTACCCTCATGCTGCAGGTCCATCGATTCCTTTTGGGCCCAGTTGGCTGCCTAGATGGCACTGCGACTGTTTGCCTTCGCCTCCTGAATTTTCTAGCTGTGTCTTCCAAACTAGCTGGGCCACACGGGATGCACACTTGCTTCCTCTACATTAGCATGCGTGCCACGTGATCTCGCCCGCGCCTGCCTCAGGAAGACTAACAGCCACGTGGTTCGAAAGTCCGTTCCGGCCCGGTAACTACAGGAAGCTTAGGCATATCGCAAGCCCTCGTTTTTCAGTGGTGCAAGAAACGTGTGCGATGGCACTAGAAGCATTGTGAAGCGTGAATTCATTAAATTTGCTTCAGTGTATGTACCCCACAGTTCGTCTAAGCAGGAGTTCACTTGCGAAAAAGAACGCTTATGTTTAAAAGTTTGCCTCGATAAATGTCTCCAAATTATTTGTTTCGTCTGCTTGTCGCAAATATATTTGCACAGAAACCTTTTCTTACATGTTACGGATACGCAAGTTAATAATTTCACGGGACTGGAAAATTAAACATTCATGAAGAAATGGCGGAAAAGGGTAGCTTCAAATCACGCAAAATATATCATGACAGAGATTAGACATTGGTTTTTGTGTTAGGAAATATTAGAGGCTGTTTATTTTTTCGAACACGTTTTTAATCTACCCTGCCTATTCAGCGCAATTGTTCCAGACGTAAACAACTCCTTGGCGCTGCCATCTACGCCAACACTGCATATTCATAGCAGCCGGTATCTTTGAGCAAGAGACTTCTTGGTTTGGTTTATTAGGGTTTAACGTCCCAACGCGACTGAGGCTATGAGGGACGCCGTAGTGGAGGGCTCCGGAAATTTCGACCACCTGGGGTTCTTTAACGTGCACTGACATCGCACGGTACACGGGCCTCTAGAATACCGCCTCCATCGAAATTCAGCTGCCACGGCCGGGACCGAACCCGCGTCTTCCGGGCCGGCAGCCGAACGCCATTACCACTTAGCCACCGCGGCGGGGCATGAGGCTTCTGTTAACACTTTGCGCTCAAGGATAAGAAATCGTTTCTAAAGTAGGAAGCGTATCATTAGTTGAAGTTCGTCGCAACATTCGGCTGATTAATATCACGTTTGCTTTCTGTTGCTCACTGTGTGCAGGTATGGCGAAGCAGTAGCGAGTTTTCGAGGGCTTCAACAGGGCTGCTCGTCGAGCTGCTTTCTTCGAGCGAGCTGAACGTGCGAGACGAGGTGGACGTGCTGCATGCCGTCCGTCACTGGTACACGCAAGGCCGTGCGCGCACAAAAGAACGGAATGCCGGCCTGTTCATGCTGCTACAGTGCGCGCGCATCGGCCTGTGCAGAGAATCGTGAGTGGGGCACTCTGTACCCAAGGGCTACTTAACGCATGCTACACTTGTTTTCGAGAGTGCACGCGGCTACACACATAATCTCCGCTTACCACTGCATAAGCAGCATTCCTCCTATTAAAGTCTGCGTGGCAGCACTGAAGCAAAGCTCATGGAAACGAATTCGCAAAACTGCACTTCCGCGGCTCTCAGAATATTACACCAGGTAGGTTTGCTTTAGTACGCGAGGAAAATTGTAACTGAAATTGAAATTATTCCCAAAGCCTACGCAACTAACGATAGCTTGGAAGCGGGGTGGCAGTCTCCAGCTTAACGTAACCTCTTCAAAGGGCCAGACAACGAAGCTTGAATGCTTGTGTTTCAAGAGACATGCAATTATCATTCAATGAGCATTCTTTTCCGGCAGCCCAATTTGGTAGAATTATTAAGCCAGTATATTATCTCTCTCTCTATTAGCCAATGGTCTGTTGCAGTACATTGGCCTTCTGACACTGGGTCTTGGTGCCTTTATCGAGACTGCCGTCAGAGCATCCATTAGTTTCATGCGCTCAAAAGTGCGCACTCAGAATGCTCTTGCTGGAATCTCGCTTCGTGATCGGCCCAAGTTAATGGCGCTAGTCGAAGAAACAAAAGCCGAGGTACCGACGAGCTCGCAACCGGTCGCAACATTTACAAGCTCAACGTCACCGCAACCAATCTCTCGGCCACCAGTACCAAACATCCTTTCACTCAAAGGAGATTTTATTGCGTGCGGGATTTTGTGATCCAAGCCGTAAAATCCAGTCCAAGAAAACTATGGTTTTGATACGCTCGTGTGGCGCAGGACTCTCATCGAGTTTCGGCAGGTGAACCCGACCTTTGCCAGTAGCAAAGAATACCACACGGCAGTGTGCGAGGCCGTACGGACGGGACCCTGCGTGTGCTCACCCAGCCCGCTGCGGCTGCTGCACTTGGAAGGCGTCGGGCTGGAGGCATGCAGAGCGCTTGCCGCTGCGAACCCCCGACACGGCGACGCAGGGTCGAGTGGAAGCGTTGCACCCAATGCGCCCAAGGGTGGTGAGTTGGCATCCGCAGTGACCACCTCTCAGTAGCTGAATTAGGAAAGCAGCGTTTACAGAAAAATGCTGCTTCCTATTTACGGTCAGTTGATCTGCTGCCGGTTTTGCAAGCTTCAATCGCCGAACTCTTTCTGGCTCCACTAAATCACGTGACCACGTTCTTGGGCATCTTGTTATTTAGTGATTAGTCCTCTCCTCGGCTACCTGATATACAGTGGATTCAATACAACCCGGTCACGGTGGGAGTATACGCGTCTGGTATACTCCCATTGCAACTCGTACTTTGCGCTCTTCGTTCGCGATACGCTGGCTGCTTATTGAAAGCACCAAGAGAGCAAGATCTGTTACGACCATTTTGAAACAGTTTCGAAGAACTAGACCAAAAAGAAAAAAATCCATCAAGGAAGTCCCGAAAAACAGAAACAAGAAAACAGTTCTTTCGTGCAGAGATATATGTGCGTACCTGACCACTCGACTGACATAGGTTGAAAGTTGGCCCTTGTGTACGTTACCTCCGTGTTTGCGCGCTCCTATAGCCTCAAGTTGTTTGGTTCACCACGAGGAATTACCCGCTTCACTTGCGGCCATGCCGAACAAAACTGGACTTTGGTGCACATGGGATACAAATTGAACATCAGGCGGGGTGTCAATAGCATAAGTGTTTTCTAGACCAGCAGCCTAAGATGTGCGTCTTAAAGAGGTCAACTTTAAATGAGCAGCTCTATACGTTAATATCGTTACGCGCCACCATGCGTGTGCTACTACCCCCGGCACTGACTAAATTGTTGGACACCAGACACCTCCGGCACAACTTGCGCTGAAGCAAGCCGGAGAACCCAACATCACCGAAAGTGAACCAAGCATTTGATCTCTGGCGGGCATAACGTGAGCGCTCAGCTCCGAGCTCCTGCCAGCGTCGTCATTTTCTGTATAAATATAATGAGCCGTTACGTTTTCATTTCATTCGTAACATGTACAGCATTAAAAGCTGGCAATAAAGCCCAACAAGGTTTGAGCGATCTCAGTGCTGTCGATAAGCTCTCTGTTTCAACTCGTCACTACGACAGTGAAATTTTTATCGTGACCCCTCGGTAAGGCGAAAGCCCTTTGGGTAAAGTAAATGAAATGAAATAAAATGCGCGCATATGTAGAGAGGTTGTCGTAAACGGCCGCAGTACCTGCTACCACAGAACGCCCACAGCTACTGCACTTGTGACAATATCTTACCATCTTGAGGTTAGAACCATAATGGTGGTTCAACAGCGCAAACACTCAGAGACCAAGAAAGAGACAAGACACACACGCCAGCGCTGATGTGTGTCTTGTCTCTTTCTTGGTCTGCATGTGTGTGCGCTGTTGAACCACCATTATGAATCTACACCAATTAGCCCAATGTGCAGTTCTTCTACAGTTTAGAGCCCTTTAGCAGTCATATTTCGTGAGAAATCTAAAACTAACCTGCACTCTTCAGTGAGTACCGTTCAGTCATGCACGTCTTCTGTCGCGCGAAATTGGTCTACTAGGCAGTGAAAAATGACAAAACTGCGAAAGGACAAGAGCTTGTCCGTCGTTTGTTATTTCGTCGCTATCGCTATCATTCATTTCTGTGCCCTCACATTTTGGCCAAGTTATATTCCTAACAGCACAAGTAGAGCAGGCCCTTTTCACGGTATTTATTTGCTTAGATGAGGAGCCACTGTCTGACTTGTTTAATCGCTTAGTAATCATCTCAATGCGAAAGAATTATATGGCTCTGTCGAGTCAGCAAAAAGTTTCCGCAAAACGTGTCCGCAAATTTTGTCCGCATGATCACGTCGTTCTCTGATAATAAATGTGTGAAAGTGTGATTGCGATAGATAGTGTGTGATAAAATGTTGCCGTGGGAAATAGTTGGTTAATGAGATGTAATCAGTTAATGAAATGCAAAAAGACGCGAAAAATACACTTAGACGTCAAAACAGCCATGGGCGTCGATATAGTACATGGGCGTCACAACAATCACGGACGTCGATATAGTATGGGGACGTTTTGCTTTCGCATTGCTCCAATGCGCGTGGCCGCAATGATCTCAAAGTTTTTTACCGCTAATATGGTTATAGACTCCCTGATACCGCGACCAGACATTGAAGAAAGCTTCATAGCTTCCCTCCATAGCCGCATGGTGGGCTCATGTTGATGAGTTTGCGCCGCAGGTCATTACACTTAAACACGTTGGGTAAAACAGCCCATTATTTTCTACTCGCCAGACGAAAATGCCCCATTCTCCCGATCTGTCCGCAGCCATCGCAGCCCTGTTTCGGTTCCCCTGCGAGCGCTGCGCCGGCGCGAATCCCGAGCGCTGGGCTCCGCGCGTTCCACACGAGGTGTTTTTCACGGTGGGCGGCTGGAGCTCTGGAGAGGAACGGGACGCCGTCGAGGTGTACGACCCCCGGGCCTACCGCTGGCTCATGCACACCATGCGGGGCACGACACCCAGGCAAGATGCACGATTCGCATTGAAGGGTTCTTTCGTGTACCACGAGCGAGCCGAGGTCGAAGCATACGCCCTCTCAATTTTTGGAATAGAACTAAAATAAACGCTTCCTTCACCCTTTCTGTGCCATCGTTGCTTCCCTCTGTCGTGACAGTGTTGAGAGGTCGCTACGCATTGTCTCCGTGTACCAAGTGGCCTCAGCTTACGCAGGACCGGGTTGACTGGTGATATATAGGAGAGTCATTTGTCCTGCAGTGGGCGTAGTCAGGCTGATGATGATGATGACGCCACCAGTCGAACCGTCCGCTGCAAATGATATGTGAACAGGTCAACTGAACCGCGAACACACCAAACACAACATTAGCCGCTAGAGAGAACAAGCAGTAGACCTCCATTAGCGCCTCCGACAACCGGGCCTACGCGCCTTTGAAATGAAGACCATCGGCTTTAGTAACTAATCTCCCACAACTGAAATATTGTTTTACAGGACACATTTGGATAGTTTTGTCCACCTTACATTTGTCACCTATAGTAAAAGGAGCCCAAGCAATGGCTGCAAGGCAGGGTGTGCAATGTGAGAGCGGTAAACTCCTGATCATTTCCAGGGCGTACCACGGCGCAGCGATGGTGGGCAAGTTTCTCTACGTGGTGGGCGGAATGCGGGGAAGCTCGTACCTGCGCTCCTGCGAACGCTTCGACACCGAGCTGTGTGTGTGGGGTCCCTGCTCGGCCATGCACACGGCCCGCGGCTATGTAGCCGTCGCGTCCCTGGACAACTACGTCTACGCCATCGGGGGACGCGACGGTATGCGTTCGCGCTGTCGAGCGTTTTTGCGTGAGCTCTAATTGGCTAGGCTTTGGGAGGAACCGGCAATGTTTATTCCATTCGTGCGTGCCCTAAGAACATGGTCGTGGGCTTGCCTTATATGGGAGCATTCGTCATTCCTGAACTCGATAAATCTTTAGTACTTTTGGTATTGAGCGAGTAGACTAACTATAGGGATTACATTTTTAATACAGCGTTTGTTCATTGTTTACATTTTTCTGAAATGTCATTGTCATTTGGGGCTCCTTGATGCAGACACCGGTCGCACTGCCAGTGTGGAGCGGTACAACCCCGTCTCCAACCAGTGGACTACGGTGTGTTCGATGAGCAGGGCGCGCAGCGGCGGTGCAGCCTGAGCATTCAGAGGTAGGTGTGAACCAATGTTACTGTGTGAACGACAGACTCCGCTCACACCTATTTTTCTCGCGCGCACCCTAAACAACCTACTCGAGAAGTACCTCAATGCTTAAACGATATACGGTATATCCCGGCGTTTCCGCTCTTTTGCGTCCTTTCTAAGTGAAGGTGTGACTGTAGTAAGCTGTGGAAGTTATTTGCATGCCACGTATGGCTCTTGCTATCGAAGTTGTCTGCACAGGATTGAGGATTTGCATTATTTCAGAACGTTTGTCAAAGTAAAGCTAAGAGTTTGCCGCGCTCTGCGTTGCACGACACAGCAGCCAAGGCCAGCGACTTGCGCTAAATTTCGCTACGGTCGTAGCGGCTCTGATAAATCCCGATCCATGTTCCACACTTAGTTGTAACTAAAATTCGTCGTGAGATATTGCTACCACAAGCCATGACAGCCATATCAAGAATCTGTCACAAAATTTGGGGGCGTAATTGCTTGCCCACAGCTACATCTTGTTTCTGTCGACCACCACCGCATCCATCCTCTACACATAATAAAGCTGCACAAGCCCTGAGGTTCATCTACTGCGGTATTCCTCTCGTCTAGCACGCCTTTCCCACGCCATCGATTGGAATGTTGTTATCGCTGTAAAAAAAGTGATTTTTGAGGAAGAGAAATGGCGAAGTAACCGTGTTACTATTCTGTGGAGACCTCAACCGCGCCGTAAGGAAAGGGGTGAAGGTGGGAGTGAATGAAGTAAAAGAGAAAGGGGTGCCGTAGTGGATGGCTCCGCAGTTATATCGAACGCCTGGGGATCTTTAACGTGCACTGACATTAAACGGCACACGGGCGCCTTTTCCGTTTCACATCCATCGAAACGCGGCTGCCGTGGTCGAGTTCGAAGTGGGGCACTCCGGGATAACTGTAGAACCCCAGCTTCCAGTTAGGCACATGGCTTCAAAGCATGCAGATTTAAAAATGTCTCGCGTACCTCTGCACTTATCCAGTGTAGTCTGAGTCGTCGCGAGAGTAAGTCTGAAGCGAAGCAGTCCTCACGCCCTCACTGTGTCGCTGCCCGTTCGACGCAGGGAAGCTGTACGCGAGCGGCGGCTTCGACGGCCTCGTGATTCTGAGCAGCGTGGAGGAGTACACGCCTTCGTCCAACTCGTGGTGCCAGGTGCAGCAGATGCCGGGACCCCGCTGCAACCACCAGATGGCGGCGATGGCGGGGCGCATCTACGTCGTCGGCGGATACAACGGCCTCTGCCGCCTCAGCACCAGTGAGGATAGAGAGGGAGCGCACGGGCGTGTTCTTCCCTCTCGGGAAACCACGAACGCTGTGCAAGTTCCCTAAAAGAGTCCACGAAAAACATCATCCTTTATTGCCCGCCCATTCATATTCACGTTGTATTCCTGCCATCGGTGTAGATCGGCGAGTCTGACGTCTTTTTGTTGTCGGTATGTTAGCGGATGTTCTTAGAACGACAATATTTGATGTAATATGCTCTGTAATCCGTAACTTCTAAATTCTCTGAAAAACAGCCTAGAATAGTTGGATAGTTTATACTACTCGCCTTTATACCCGACAAAAGCGTTTGTTACAAGTTACCTTCCCTTTTTAACGCCTTCGAATCGAATAACTTCAATTTATTTATCTGTACCTTTGTTTCTCATCATACGCACAACATCATTTTGAATGCTTCCTATATTCGCAAGATTTTATGTTACTGTCTGACTGTTTTTGTCATTGTAGTTTGTTTATGCTAAGGCATTATTAATACCCCTTGTATATTAAAGTTTGACGAATTCTGTATCGCTTTCCATGAATGTTTTTTATGTGCCGCTGGGTTCTTCCTACCAAAATAAACCCACCAGGGACAGTTGGCTGGGCAAGCTGTCTGGGAGAGGCTTGTTTCCCGTCAGCCTCCCATCTCTATTCGTATGATCTCTATCTTTGTTGATCTCTATCCATTGGTATGATTGTTATCTCTGTTGGCAAGATAACATAATTATACGAGGGTAATAACTTCCAGCATAAAGGCCCTTAAAACTTCATACCCTCTATATGCCCTTGCAAGGAAAGTGTGGTAAGCATCAGTGCATGTCCTTGAAAAGGTGGTGATGGTTTCCGAAGTAGCACAATCTTGCCGACTAAAAAACAAAGGCGCTTCGGGCAACGAGAACTTTGGAGTACCAAGGACAGATATTACTTTACAGAGTTCTGCAGACAGAAAAATGTACTCAACCGCTTCAAAACACAGTGAGCATCATGAGTCTATCCGTGTCTTGCATGCACCTCTGGCTCCTCAATCTGCGAATCCTGTTTACCGGTAGTTCGATGGTCTGTCTTGGAGAAATAGTCCCTCTTGACAAGTTCACAGAAACATGAGAGACTTTGCTCAGCAACGGCCGCAGCAAGCTGGACATTTTTATCTTTGTCCCGCGAAAATAGAAGCCCGGTCATTTAATTTAAGTATAGTGAAAAAGAAACATTGTGTCCTTTCCCTCAGCCCTCGTCCCGTTGCATATGAGTCTCAGGCCGGCGGAAGAGTGCTGAATAGACCCCAGTATAGGCTCAAGAAACATATCGCAAGTGAATACCGAATTTCGTTTAATTTGAATCCTGGAAAGCAGCAGTAACGTTATTGCTGTAAATTCATATGTTACTACGGAAGAAAATCGAAACGCGACGCACTAATACGAATAAATTGCCTTCATTGTTCGGCGTCGTGGTGGGAGCCAATACGAGAACATTTGAGAGGAAGGCTGAAATGGCTGCTGTTTCAAGAGCTCTCTTACACTGCATTAACGTCTGTTAAATAGGGCCACTACACGGTAGCATCTCCCTTATGCCACCATTATTTTTTTTTCAACTACGCATCCAACGTCGAAGTATTAGATGCCTATCCATTGGTGAGTTTTTTCTGTCAATTTGAGGTCTCTCCAGTTGACGCAAGTCTCAAAGGGAGTAGAATTGTTTTGCACTCATTGCGTGCGCCAGCCAGGCAAGAAATTTATTTTCTCTCTTCGTCGCCTATGGGCTGTCGGTAGGCACAAGGTAATATCAATGTGTTTCTCCCCGCAGCCTAAACTTGTGGTCTGCTGACTTGCACGCCCTGCGCAGTGATCGCCAGCGAGAAGGACAAAGCCCCGTCCTCCTGGCAGACCATGGCGCCTATGTGCATGGGCCGCAGCACTTTCGCTGTGGCACAGCTGTACGGAGACCTTTACGTCATCGGCGGATTCAATGGTGCACACCTCTCTCTCTCCGCGTCTCCTCAGCTTCTTTTACGAGCAAAGGAACTGCTTGAATCTGCGTTTTACCACTTAGATACTTGCCTGTCCAGTTGCATTTGCTCGGCAAATGTGGTTTCTGCAGAAAGCTTAAGTCCAGAGTGGAAGAATCCAATCTTTACACGAAATAAAACGTTTTGTTTTCCTTCGATCAATGAATCAATCAATCAATCAATGAATCAATCAATCAATCAATCAATCAATCGGCAGTTAATTACGACGCTTTGCTGCTGGACACTCAGATAGCAGGTGTAATGCATAGGCGCAGGGCTGCCCTCATTTTTAAGAAACCCAAGGACTGCTTAGCACAGATTTTAACGCCATATGCATATGGCTGCTACTAGAACACCCCCCCCCCCCCACACACACACACACACGTTTATTTCTGAGGTCAGAATCGTCAGTAAGAATAAATATTAGCGAATAAAGAGGATGAGGGTAACAAAAAGAAATAAATCAGCAATTAGAAGCCATAAACTTGATTTCAGAGGCACTAATTGCACGCAAAAATGTAGCTGGGAAAGTTTGCCTAGTGGAAAAACTACAGAAACAGGCGCTAAGCGCAGCGTCGAAAGATCACTTTTTTGTCTTTTGGCGGCGGGAATCTCTATTATTCCAGAGGTCTTCGTATGCAGTGCGGAAAGCTTTCTTCATATATCTTTTACAACAACATATATTTCCGGCTCTCAGGTTGCTGAAGTTTGGCTGTTGAAGTTTTAATAAATAAAACAACAGATTCAACTTCCTGCCTAAATGAACGGCTATGGAGCCGTAGTTCTCGACCTATTCAGCTGGCAAGAGAAACATGACCGCCAAGAAGTCATGACTGCTTTAAAAAACCGGGCTGAACACGGTCAGTACTCAGCCTCAATACTGCCCCCTATTAGTGTTCTACTTCACGCACATAAAAAAAAAAGAATCAAGTGACGCACTGACTTGTATAACTTTCTACAGTTGAAGACTCTCTACAATGCCGTTTGATCATTACTTTTTACTGAACGCAGGAAGAACCACGACAGCCGAAGTTGAACATTACTCGCCCGTGACAAATACCTGGCGGTCCGCCGTTCCACTGAACGAGCCGGTCAGTGCCATGGCCGCCTGTTACGTGAAGGGCCTCGCACTTGCGAGGCGACTGGCCACTCGTGGTGAGTGTCGTTTTACAGGCAAAAGTACAGGGCTTCGTCACACAAATTAATGATTAGAGATCGAAAGTTCAGCTCAGCTTGCGCGAGCGGCGCTTAAATTTGAGGGTAAGTTCAGTTACAACCTGCAAGCATGCATAACCTGCCTTGCCCTGGTTAATAGCTTTCTGATTCAATGGAAAGCATCTCTGCTGCTTAGCAAGTTCGATACATTTGGATGAAACTAACTAGTGAGACATGAAAGGGGATATTTCACGTGCACGTGCGCGTTCAGAAAAAATTTTTTGCAATACTCAATAATTGTTCCTTTATATTGTTTGCAGGAGCGCTCGGGCAATTTGCGTCCGCGCACAATCGTCATGAAACTGGCCAGCTCAGAGAGCTCAGGAATTTATTGCCAACAGATCAAAATGCCACAACACGTTCAACAGCCAGGAGGAGTATCGACAAAATTTAAGACACTTCAGTCGTGCTCGAGGCTCACCACAAAATATCGGATCGCTCAGCACGTCCTGTGCGAATAAATGAAGCACTCCTACCAAGGAAGAGATCAGCTATGTGTGCATCTGCAGTGGTGGAATTCGGCGAGAGTTGATTGCGGTGTTGCTCGACCGTAACATGCGCGTCGTCATCGCAAGGCCTGGCCAACTCTGCAGTCAGGTTGTCGGAAAAGCCGACCTGAAGGAAGGCCCATTTGTGTGTCTTAATTGAAGCGGATTCAACTGTTGAAATATGAAGTGGTCTGTGAGCAGTTAATCACAAAGGAACCGCTAGGCACTGGCTCAATAGGCAGCCAGCCATGAACAACGAAATACGGCCCGACAATACGGCCCGACAGTATTCGCCGTTTTCCTCCGGAACACTGGAAATGCCCAGTTCTCTCATTCTTGCGCATGCGCCTACTATAAGCGGAAACAGGCTTCGTGCTGTTGATTGTGAAGTAAGATGGCGGAATTATTGTTGTCGTAACAATTAAATGTCATGGGCAAGCTTCTACTACCGGCAGTCAAGTGCAACTCTTGGCACGGCAGCAGCAGCACTGTGACCTGGGGCCATAAATGTGAGTGGTTCCGGCTTGCAGCAATGCGAACCCCTACTCTGTGATGCAGCCCGAGAGTTGGACATTAAAGGTGTGAAGCACGCGTAAACGTGTTCCCTGCGGTGGCCATGCCAAAGAGTTAGATCTCTTAAGCCGAGTAGGGCGCTGCTTTAGGTCGGTCTCGTTGCATACGCTCTACAACTGTTAAACTTCTTGGCCTCATTAATGAAACTAACCATTTGCTGGCTCAAAAACTTGGTCCCTCGGTGAAGATGAAAGCAGCTTAAGGCCTTTAACAAGGACTGCTAACACGGCTATCAAATTTAGCAGTTTTTCGAAGAATCGTAGCTTCTGAGAACAGGAAAACCTCCCGCGAGAAGAACATTATCTGGATCGTTAAAACGAACGCTGCCTACTGCGACAGTGCCCGCCAATTTCTGCTCAAAAAATTTCTTTTCCTGTAGTCTTAAGCATAAAAGCTGCCGTAGATAATACAATCAATAAAGTTAGGACTCTTAAGCTGCACCTTTAGTGACGCGATAGCGCCTTCTTTTTCCTCTTCTCATTCCTTGTCTTTCTCACTTCTCACCTAAGCTCAAGTTGCAGTCGTAGTTCGTCGGCACATCGTTCTCGACAAACCCAATGCCACGAACGTCAGCATAGCTTCCGCGCTGTACGAACGGGCAGCAAGCCGCAAGTTTCGTGGTGAACGCGCCTGGAATGTGCGCTGCGTTGTTCGCCGCTCACCGCGTGATTCCTGCGCCCCCACACGGCCCCACTGCGCCCGAACGAGACGAGCGGGAGGCGCTGCCGTCGCGCGCTGTCTGTTGGGGCAGTGGCGTACATTGCGAGGAGGAGGTCTTAGTGGGCGCCGCCTGATGGCGATATGTGCCCACCAAGGGAAGAGGAAAAGTAGCGGAAACGTACTTTTGCTACTCGCATAACTGCGACTTCTGTAATTTCCATGCTCATAATTACTAATATACACCACAGCACATGTCTCTAAGCACCCTTCTAAAACACCATATTCACTAGACGTGCCTTTGTTTATTTCAAACCATACAGTTGGCGGAGTGATTAGCGCACTCGTCTCGCACTCCGAAGGCTTTGGTTCGATTTCCCAACTCGACCCATTTCCTACTCGGTTTTATTTATTAATGCTTCTGGGATTTCCCGCTCACGGCCAACGCCGCCGACGCCGACACCGGCGACACGAGGCCCTTAAGGCTATTGTGCTAAAACAAAGCGCATGGCAGCCAATTTCTCATGAGTTGCGCACAGCTTGTTTGAGGAGAAGTCAAAATTCTAGCTGCCAGGCAAGCTGTGAGGTAATGCTGTCCTGAGGTTCTACCTTCCTGACAAGGTTTATTGCTCATCCATGTCACAATAACTCGGAATCAGGCACGATAGCTTAAATGCACCAATGCCAAGTTTAGCCCCGCCGCGGTGGTTCAGTGGTTACGGCGCTCGGCTGCTGACCCGAAAGACGCGGGTTCGATCCCGGCCGCGGCGGCTGAATTTCTTGAAGGCGGAATTCTAGAGGCCCGTGTGCTGTGCGATGTCAGTGCACGTTAAAGAACTCCAGGTGGTCGAAATTTCCGGAGCCCTTCACTACAGCGTCTCTCATAGCCTTAGTCGCTTTGGGACGTTAAACCCCAATAAACCAATAAACCAACCAATGCCAAGTTTACAAAGCAAGCTCAAGCTACCCACGCTTTGCTTAAACCGTGCGTGGCACGCACTCATTTCTTTCAATCTGCTTTTGCTCCTTCTCATCTTATTCCTCGCGGCGTAATTCAGGTTTCTCACAGTCCGGTGTGAGGCAGTTCTCTGGCCTTCATTTACCACAACGCAACCTAAAATAAACAGGCAAGGCGGTCTCTCATTGCAGCTATAATGCTCTCCTAGACTAAGCGGGTGTAGCAGAGTTTCAATACTCGGGCCTTCTTGCGCAGATCGTCGCCGCTAAACTAGAACGACACTCTCATGCTGCTCTGAGAAGGTCCTGCAGTACCGCGAACAAAAGTGAAAACACACACACACATATATATATATATATATATATATATATATATATATATATATATATATATATATATATATATATATATAGGTTGAAGAATGCAACCGGGAGCAAAGTCCGCTTTTCACCCTCACAGTTGTCACAGAGACGGCGCTGCCTGCAATAACGGGCGTAGTGCCTGTGCTGAGCAACCGTTCCCTTCACTGTGTTCTTTTTTTTAGTTCTGGCTCTCTGCGCATATCCTAATATCGGACAGTTTTGCAAAACTTTGTCTGTAAATTTTGAAAAAAAAAAGTAATAGTGCAGCAATACACCCACGAAAAGGCTGGAAAGACAATAGACAAAGTTTTGTTACTTTTGTAAAAGGAAAAATTACTGTTTTGAAGTTGGAATTCACGGTAGAGGGACAGCCAGAAATAGATTGGCACTTCCAAAGCTTTTTCATTTCTTCATACCTCCGGTAGTCATATTTACACTGCTTTTCTGTGATGTTGAGTGGTTTTGTCATCTGCTGCAAGTCCCGCAGCTTCTAATGATAGAAGACTGCGTTGCCAGGACTCGGGAATATATACTGAGAGCCCTTTTGGGAAAGCTTGAGTTTCACGCTAGAAAGATTAAATTGCGACGCTATAAACTGGGTGCCATGATGGATGACGTCCAAGAAGTGCTAAAGGCTGAGCGCCAACTCACAGTTATGGACATCCATTACTCGGCCTCGAGAAACATCTGTAGCTACGCTGGAACTCTTGGCGCGCTTAATGAATTCAAGATTAAAGTTCTACCTTCAGATGACTGTACTATTCAAGGACATTCATCTATCAAAGTGAAAACATTCAGTTTTCAGAGCGCTGGCAGTTGCTCGCTTTTTCAGTTTTGTCAACAGCGCGTCTCCAGAATTAATAAGGTACGGTGGGCGGTGACATGGTGTGATGCCGAACCCGTCGTGTGGAGGGAGAACTGCGGCTACTCACATAAAAAAAATTCTAACACCCATTACAACTCCATTATTCTTTTTCACTGGTGTCCACACTGTTCGCAATTAAAGCCTAACAGCACTATCCATTATGTATAGGGTGTTTCACCTAAGATTTTACACAAGTTTTAAAAATATTTTTGTTTAGATAAAAGAGCGCTTTTTTCAGCATAGCATTTTCAGCGTTGTACTACATCGGAATACAGCTAAGATGTGCTAACTAGTAGGTTGGTTAACTTATAATTAATAGTTAAACTTTTAACTGTTGCTGTTAGGCTCCTTAACTATTGAAAGGCGTGTATAGCCCACCGTAAGCGATATACATATCAATTTTTAGTTTTGAAAAGGCGCTCACCCTCGGCGGTGTGGCCAATTAAATAATACCTACATCGCGCCAAAATACACGCGCTTTCGACAACCCTGCAGGCAAAGCGATTTCTCCACTGGACACCCGGGCGCCGGGGATCCCATGAACAAGCCCACCGACGGAGCAGGCGGTCAGGGCTTACAAACGCACTGTCGACGAATACTACACGGAGCAAAAATTGGACTTAGCTGATTTACCACCGCCACACCCATATCGATCCGTGAAGCTCGCATTCTTAGCCGAATACAGTTTTATCTCCTACATACGCCAGCCAAACTTTATCGATACCAGTACACTTCCACACCTCAGTGCCCAAACTGTCCACACACATATGCAGACATAGAACACTGCCTTGCACAGTGCCACGCAGCCTTCCAGTCCTCCGCCTATCCCTTCCCCCTACCCCCACCGTGGCCCATCTGGCTCGCCTCCCTGGATCTGAAGCTGCAACGTGCCCTCGTCGCCTTGGCCCAGGACCTATCGAAAGCGTAATAGAAAGAAGGTTCTAATAAAAGTGTCGCACCACCACCACCAGTGGACGTAACTCACCGAAACATCTAAATTTTGTTGGGTCACAGCGGCGATGGTAGCCGCGTTTCTGAAATTCTAAAAACTGACATAGATACTATTTAAAGTGGGCTAGATTCGTCTCAGTAGTTAAAGAGCCTAAAAGTAATGTTTAAAAAGGTAACCATTCAGTATTGATCAACCAGCCGGCTAGTTAGCCCGTCTTCGCTTTATTTCGATGTACTATACGCTGACAATGCTTTGCCGAAAAAAGCGCTCTTCTAACTCAATAAGTCTACATTCAGACACTGCGTAAAGGCTTAAGTGAAACGCCCTGTATATTCACCCGCATGTAAAAGCTACGACCGTTGCTCTTTACTCTGTCGTTAAAGGTTCCTGTCTAATTTTCAGTCCTGAGCTAATGGCTCGTCACACACGGGCTCCCAGCGCGAAATTCTGGGAGAAAATGTGTTAAGGCCACTACTATGCGTGTCAGTCACCGCGTTTTCTTTTTCTTGAACGAACACGAACAACTACAGTGTTCCTCTTCAATATAATTCGGTTTCGGGGCTTCAACTTGCGCTAAGAATCCACTCCCTTTTAAAGACAGCGCATTTCTCAGAAAATTGTGGTCCTAGTAGTTTGGAGCCCTTTACCACAGCACTCACCTTCGCATAATTATGCTCGTTTGAGACGGAAACGAATCATCTAAACATTTAGTAAAGAAGATAACCGTCGATTTGTTCTGTCCAGATATTTAGTGATGTTTTCCGATGTTTTGCGCGATGTTTTCCTCGGTGCCGATTAATCTTTCTCATGCGTTCCAGGGACCAATTCCAAAGAATTATTGAAATCG
This sequence comes from Amblyomma mixtum, assembly GCF_055824585.1. Lineage (NCBI taxonomy): Eukaryota > Metazoa > Arthropoda > Arachnida > Ixodida > Ixodidae > Amblyomma > Amblyomma mixtum. Next base: position 198,019,727 of record NC_143014.1, read on the forward strand.
GAGCATCTAAACGAAAGTTCTTCTACTTTAAAAATTCAAGCAATAAATTAAGAATAGTTAATTTGCTAAAGACAGGACAAATAAATGAAGACAAATGAGCTAATCTTCCATGGCAAGTGAAACGTGCTGTACAATCTAAAGTTAGGAAGACCGGGATTTCACTAGTAAAATATCTTGAAGCGAGGTTAAAATCTTCATATTATTCAATCCTACTACACGCTCAAGCCATCCACTCCAGGGACACTGCTGCGAACTATAAACATGTGTCGGGACTGTAATTTCCGTAAGATGACAATGACCTGCAACAGCTGATAATATGCCGCCGCAGTGCGTCGGAATAAACCATGCGCCTTAACTGCAACTGTCATTTCACAAAATTTTCTCTTCATTTTATAATAATTTTAAATACATTTTTCACATATTACGTTCAACCTAACAGTGCATCACTAGTTTAGCTTTGCTGCCTTTCCTTCAAGTCTCCACTGCACTCCCCCAGCGCAGCGACAGTTAACGAGCATGGGGCGCTGGAATCCTCGTGTTTAATAACAGTTATCTCTCTCTCTGCCATCCCCGACGTCTGCCACCGGTATCTAGATGGTCTCTCTTTCATCCTACGTCACACAAGCTCTACCTTCTTTTGGATTTTTGGTACTCCCTGCGCCTTAATAGCAAAGAGGCGTCGTCGAAATGCCGCATGCGTTTTGCTCGGGTCTTCTCGCGTGGACACGCCTTGGCTTCCCATTGGGCGCGCTGCGAAGCGACATAGCCCTCGTTTGCTTCCCCCGTCACAGCCCAACCTAAGGCGAGAGCCGGTGACAACGACGCCCGCTCTACGTGGAAGTCTCTTCCGGTGATGCAGCATCGCTGATTGCTGTCCGCGGCTTCCGTTTCTTATTTCCTAGCGCGCCGTTTCCTGTCCGCGAGGTTCTGACAACAGTTGTTGGTGCGCGTCTTCCGCGCCTTCCGCGCCACCGGCGCTTCCGCGCCTTCCTGTTCTTTGTCGTGAGTGTTTTGCCTACTCCTAATGGCGACTCTCTTCAGCAGGATGCGCCCTCTGAAGTCTTCTTCTTTCTTGCCTGCTTCTTTCCATCAGCGCAGTGGAGACATTAGATGACCCTGGCGCTCTTTTGCTTCGCTATCTTTTGTTGGCAAATGACTAGCTAAATGAATGATTCAAAGACGCCGTCGGGGCTTACACCAATGCCTCATGAAAACGACAACGCTCCTCATCAGATTCTTGTAAAAGCTTAGCCTCTCAATGGAAGGCACAGCTGAGCATGAAGGAAATTTACATGAGCGCGCATCGTTTCCGGTACGGTTAAAAGAGTGCACAAAGCAATTAACCTTTTTACAAGAGTGGCTTTTTCCTTCAGACACAGAGGAACAGGTCTACAACATCCGACCAAGGTGTAGTACCGGAAAGAAATTCGTAAAGGAACGGCAGGGTAGAGATTTGTGGAGCATGTGACAGGAACAGGGCACCGGGAGCAAGAGGGAGTGCGCGGCCAAGAATGATGCGTCAAGGGTGCTGGTATGCCGGGGCAAGTACGCCATGTAAAATGGAACTAAAAGTCGCACAATGGTTCACACAAGTCACACAGTAAATGATTCTTTTTTTTTATTCGAGATGCTTGTAAATGATTAATTACTCTGAACGCTAACATTCATTAGAATATAAGAAGTTATCTTGGTGATAAGTGTTTAATTTTGTTGTACAGATTTTCTTTTGTCATGCCCATTAACCTTACATAGAGATTGCAAATATCATCCTTGGCACCTAATGAGTTTTTTTTTTCTCTAGTAGAGTCTTTTCCGTAGTCATAACTTCCACAGAAAGGGTTTTAAAATTTGGTAGGAGTAAATGCACCAAAATGCCTTTGACAGAAAATGATACCAAAAGCAGGAAATAAATGGGCTTCAGGAAGAAGAGGGGGTATATAAAAAATGAGAGAGACAGGAAACTGTACCAGGATAGATGAGAAACAGGTAGGTGCAGGTGATAAGATGAAGAAGCAGTGAAATTAAAATGTAATTAAATACGGTTGGTTTGGTTTATTGGGGTTTAACGTCCCGAAGCAACTAAGGCTATGAGGGACGCCGTAGTGAAGGACTCCGGAAATTTCGACCACCTGGGGTTCTTTAACGTGCACTGACATCGCACAGCACACGGGCCTCTAGAATTTCGCCTTCATCGAAATTCAGCCACCGCGGCCGGGATCGAACCCGGCCGCGGTGGCTGAATTTCGATGAATTTCGATGAACCCCAATAAACCAAACCAATCGTATTTAATTACATTTAAATTTCACTGCTTCTTCATCTTATCACCTGCACCTACCTGTTTCTCATCTATCCTGGCACAGTTTCCTGTCTCCCTCATTTTTAAATACGTTTTAAAGAACGGACAGAATTACTGGGAGAAATAAAAAAAGAAAAATATGACAGTGGCTTATCTCTGCTATGCCAGGATATACATAGCGTGAGCGCGCGCGGCGGGGCGCGCCAGCTGTGCACAGTGGCGTCACTCGCTCCTCGCGCATGCGCAGTATGGTCGACGGAGGGAGCACGCGAAATCACAAATCGCAAAAATCAAAAATCGATTATTCTAAAGGTGTTTCTACCATGACCAGCATTTCAGTCACGCAAACTGCTCTTTCAAAGAATGTGGTTGCTATACATTAAGAAGCAAAGTAAGTAAATAGAAAAGTACAACATTATCTCTACTAGATTTTCATGGTAAAGTGGCACTGCACACGCCATTGACACATCATTTACTTTCTGCGTGACCTACATACTTGCGTCAAACTAAGCGGCAATGTTTCAACTTTTTTTTCAAAGGAATTACCACCCTTTGTTAAAAAAGATATTTCCGAAAATTCGATCACGAACAGCGTGTCCATTCTCCACCCTCCGCCCACAATACGTGGAGAATAAAAAATGGTTAGCTTTTAATGCACTCAAACTGAGTAGACGTGCGAAAGCATGTGTTTAGCCTGACTGGCTCCGTCAAACGTGGCAGCAGGCTTTAATAGTTTTAAGAGTTTAACGGTTTTGGAATGAACACATATGTTTTACGAGCCTTACGAACGCAAAGAGCAAACATACGCAATGAACATCGCACTAAAATATTCGCGTTGCGTAAGTTTACAAGGTATGTGTCGAGATCAGCAATAAAAAAGAGGTGTTAGAATTAGCGTTCTTTTTCCTTGCGCGAAATAAATTCTTCACCGCTGTTCACCTCACTTCCCGCGTAGCTTTTAGTAAACATCCTGTGGTTTCGCCGCATGCTTACACAGCAGCTTCTCGCACTTTGACTAATTTGGTAGACAGAGGAAGGCGCCCTATGAGTATAACCAAAACTGCCCAAGAGGTTGTCCCACCCAAAGTGTAAAAGATAAATAAATACTTTCTTTCTTCCTAATCGTTATAAAGTTGTGATTGTTGCCAATTGCAGGCATCATGGGAGCCGCTGGCCAAAACATCGTCTCCGGTATGTGCAAGCACATACACTGAGTTTGGCTACGTGTACGCTCATGTGGGACGAGTCTAGATGCAAATGGACCACATATCATATGGTTTGTTTATGCCAGGAGTGCGAATTGGCACCGTTTATCGTGGTGTCAGCCAGAAGGAGTTCTGGGGAATATAGAATTTGGAATAAATTCAAACGGCGTGTTACCTAGGGAAGTCCGCAATCCAAGATCCGCAAACAAGCGGTGGTGAGAGGGCTTCACATATAAAGCTTCTGTATCTCTTTCACAACGAGTAAATTTTGGCTGCTTCGTGGCTACGACCGATGGCTGATGCTGAAGAGGCGCGCTCGAGGACTGTAGTCCCAGAGTGCACTTCGCAGCACGCATGCGTAGTGCCCCCGGTGTCCCGCAGGTGCTGCACAAGTACGTGGTATGTGCGCCAGCCAGCGGATCCGCGACGGGTCGCCGCTGGACGCCCTGCGCCTGTACGCCGACTACGGAGCGCCGGCCCTGTCGCAGAACCTGAACATCAACCGGCACATCGCTGCCAGCGTGTTCGCGCTGCCGGGCCTCTACGGTGCGCAGGCCTACCGAACCTGGTCCGAGCTCAGGGACGTCCTCCATGACCCCGTAAGCAGCGAGGGGAACTGCGCTCCATAAACCTACTAGGGGACCGGAAAGCTCCAGCAATTGCCTATGCACAGCGTACGAGTTCGATGGTGATGCTGGAAACTTTACTGTAGACACCCTTTATCCGGGGCTGTAAAGGGTAGAGGAGGTGAGACTGATGGGGTGAGACAGTGCCGGTAAGGCCCAGCTAGGTAGCCGGGCGCACTAGTGCTCGCATGGTGGCCGCAGAGGGCGAGAAGTGCGTCAACCGCTCTTTGAGCCGAGTGCGATGTGCGTGCAGAGATGTTCATGTAGACTATCGAAGTGAGGCACCATGCGGACAGCATCACAAGGTGTGTAGAGTGTTCGGTGCTAATGTACAACGCACGCAAAGGAAAGGTTTGTAGCCGACTCGAGACTCTGTGCTGGGTTTTTAACCAATGGTTTTGTGCCTGCGTCGCCCAGCTACAACCTAATCGGAACAAAAAATCGCAAGGTCGGTGCAGCGTAACAAAAGTGGTGAATTTTCTCTAGTCTGAGTTCTCGCTACAAATGGAAAGAAAATGATCAGGCGATGTTTGAACACAAAGGCCTGCGTGACAGAAGACAAAAAAAAAAGGTGCCGCGTTTTCGCATGTGTATACGCTCGCGATGTCCTCAGCAATTGTACCCACTCCTGCAGGTGAAGAACCTCGAGGCCAGCGGTCAGGACGTTGGCGACTTCGACAAGCTGCTGCTCATCAGCAACTATTACGCCACCCGATCTGCGTGCCAGGGTCAGGAGACCCTCGCCGAGCATGCCATGAAGATCTCCGTGTCGCTGCTGCGCTACACGGAGTACATCCCTCCGGACAAGGCCTTCTACGAGGCGGGGCTCGCCTGCAAGGCACGCTGTTCGCGCAATTTTCCACCGTGCATGTACCCGTGCTGGCGAGAAAACGTCTGCACATGACAAAGAAACTTTAAAACCTCCCAAGTAGGGCTGTGCGAATATTCTAAATTTTTGAATATTGTATCGGATATCGTCCTATTTGTTTCGCTGAACGAATGAAATAGTGCACATTCAAAAATATTCCAAACAAATCGAACGCAATCTAAAGTGTTCGAATGGTTTTCGAACAGCAGGTGCAATTTTTGAATCGGGCACGTCATACTTCTCTTGAACGGCTGTTTCAAAAACAGGGCCCCCTTCGCTGATGTAGTACAGCTCTGCCTTGGTTGGTGTGCAGGTTTAGCGCCACGACGCGGTGCATTTGTGTGGCCGCGCTCGCGGTGCTGAAATATATGGCCTTCAAGACTGGGTGACGTGTGACAGGGTTCAGCCAGGCCCAGCAAACCCTGCTTTCATGCCTGACATCGTAGGCCATGGCTCATAACTCTCGTCCCTGTCATCAAATGAGATGTGGCGCTAGTTCGTTCGCCGTCGTCGTCAGTAGCAAAGGGTAATTTCCTGAGGCGCATGAAGTGACGACCACAGAGTGAAAATGCTGACTTCGTACTGCGTGCCTCGCAGTTGAAATCACTGTTGCGTCCTTCGATAGCTACAGCTTTAACTCCAAGAGTTACAGCGCCGCCGCTAGCTCTTCTCTGTTTCGCATGGATATTCGTCTTCTTCGAATATTCGCACAAGTAGCGAATGATCATACTGTAGGATGGGGGTTTGTTAAAGGCACTGGGACCTCAGGAGCAGGGCGGCAAGTCCGAGGTCGGCGAAGGCGAGAACACAGCACGCGCAGCGATGGCAGCGCCGCCGCTAAGCAGAACGGTCGTCTTCGTCTTCACAATTGCCCCCGGGGAAAAGAGGAGCCAACCTGGCGACTTAGGGCGCGGGCAGGACGGCTGGGTCGTAGAATGGCTTGAGGCGCTGGACATGAACAGTCTCGCGTCCACGGCAGCGGCGATCAGAAGACGGCACGAGAGGTTCGACTGTGTAATTAACTGGAGATGTACGCGCCAGGACACGGTATGGGCCATGGTATTTGGCGAGAAATTTTGACGACAGGCCCGGAGTATTTGTCGGAATCCAGAGCCACACAAGGGAGCCATTGGGGAAGTGTGGCGTTGTTTGATTGAGGTCGTGGCGGGATTTCTCTCTGCACTGGTTGTCAGTTGTGAGAGCACGGGCGATGCGGCGACAGTCTTCGGCGTGCTGGGCGGCTTCAGATAGAGGCGTATACTCGGAAGTGTCGGGTTGGTACGGCAGAATGGTGTCGATGGTAGCAGAAGGGTGACGGCCGTAAAGGATAAAAAAAGGAGAGAAGCCAGTAGTGGACTGCGTTGCGGTATTGTACGCATAGGTTACATACGGAAGCACAAGATCCCAGTTAGACTGGTTTGAAGAGAGGTACATAGATAACATGTCACCGAGGGTACGGTTAAAGCGCTCGGTGAGACCGTTGGTTTGCGGATGATATGCGGAGGTGGTGCGATGAATTACATTGCACTTGGTGAGCAGTGCCTTCACAACATCGGATAAGAAGGCGCGGCCTCTGTCGCTCAGCAATTCGCGAGGGGCGCCATGACGAAGGATGAATCGGTTTAAAATAAACGAGGCAACTTCGGAGGCTGTGGCAGCTGGAAGGGCGGCGGTTTCGGCATACCTTGTCAAATGGTCAACCGCGACGATAGCCCAACGGTTGCCGGCCGAAGTGTACGGAAGGGGGCCGTATAAATCAATGCCGACGCGGTCAAATGCGCGTGGCGGGCAGTGTAGCGGCTGCAATTCTCCAGCAGAACGTTGAGGTGGCGGCTTGCGACGTTGACAGGTAAGGCACGAGCGCACGTATTTGAGGATGAAGGTGTACATGCCACGCCAATAATATCGTAGCCGGATGCGAGCGTTGGTCTTGAACACTCCGACATGACCACACTCCGGGTCAGCGTGAAAATGGGCGCAAACTTCCGAGCGAAGGTGACGGGGAATAACTAGCAACCACTTGCGGCCATCTGAGCTGTAGTTGCGGCGATAAAGGAGGTTATCACGAATTGAGAAACGGGAAGCATGGCGGCGAAGAGCACGCGACGGAGAAGCAGCCGTAGGGTTTGTGAGGAAGTCAAGAAGAGAAGAGATCCATGGGTCGGCACGCTGCGCCGAAGGCATGGCGCTGATGTGAAGCATCGGTGAGGAGGCGTCTAAGGTTGAAAGGCTCGAAGTATTGGCTGGGAGTGGGCAGCGCGATAGAGCATCGGCGTCTTGATGTTTGCGGCCAGTACGATACACGACGCGGATGTCGTATTCCTGGAGGCGAAGGGCCCACCTCGCGAGGCGACCGGATGGGTCTTTCAGAGAGGACAGCCAGCACAGCGCGTGGTGGTCGGTCACGACTTCAAACGGGCGGCCGTAGAGGTAAGGGCGGAACTTGGTAAGGGCCCAAACTATCGCCAGACACTCTTTTTCAGTGACCGAGTAATTAGATTCAGCCTTTGTGATCGTGCGGCTGGCATAGGCAACGACGTATTCGGCGAAGCCAGGTTTACGTTGCGCGAGTACGGCGCCGAGGCCTACCCCACTGGCGTCAGTATGGACCTCGGTGGGTGCGGTCGGGTCGAAATGGCGAAGTATCGGTGGGGCAGTGAGCATACGGCGCAGGGAACCGAAGGCGTCGTCACACACTTGGGACCATTGCGAAAGATCGGAACTGCCGGACAGAAGTTGTGTCAAAGGTGCAGCGATTGAGGCAAAGTTGCGTATAAACCTACGGAAGTAGGAGCACAACCCTAGGAAGCTGCGCAGTTCTTTGATAGAAGTAGGTCGAGGGAACGCAGCCACAGCACGAAGTTTAGCCGGGTCCGGACGGACACCCTCCTTGGAAACAACGTGGCCTAAAATGGTGAGTTGGCGAGCGGCAAAATGGCGCTTCTTTAAGTTGAGCTGGAGGCCGGCGTCAGAGAGGCAGGTCAAAACGTGCTTCAGGCGGTAAAGGTGAGTGTCAAAGTCAGGCGAAAACACGACGATGTCGTCGAGGTAACAGAGGCAGGTTTTCCACTTGAGACCACGCAGAATGGTATCCGTCATCCGCTCAAACGTGGCGGGAGCGTTACAAAGACCGAAAGGCATCACAGTAAATTCATATAGGCCGTCAGGTGTTACAAAAGCTGTCTTGGGGCGATCGGCCTCATCCATGGGTACCTGCCAGTACCCGGAACGTAAATCTAAAGAGGAAAATATCTCGGCACCTTGCAAGCAGTCTAGCGCGTCATCGATGCGTGGCAGGGGATATACGTCCTTGCGCGTAATCTTGTTAAGGCGGCGGTAGTCTACACAGAAACGGATTGAGCCGTCTTTCTTTTTGACAAGCACAACTGGCGAAGCCCATGGACTGCTTGAGGGTTTAATCACGCCGCTCTTGAGCATTTGGTCGACTTGATCTTCAATAACTTGGCGCTCGGGTGCCGACACACGATAGGGGCGCTGCCGTAGAGGAGCGTGGGCACCTGTGTCTATGCGATGTGTGACAGTCTACGTTTGGCCCAGTGAGCTGTGATGACAGTCGAAGGAGGCGCGGAACTGGTTGAGCAAGTCGAGAAGCTGCGTGCGCTGCTGCGGTGGAAGATCTGCGTCGATGGAGCGGAGAAATAGGTCGGTAGATGAAGGAGTGGGTGTAGAAGATGGTGGGCTGAGCGCAGCGAGACCGATGTGCGATGAACCGGCAGTATTCTCATGGGTTAAAATAGCCGCGACAGGTTGGACACTGCCGACACATTCGCCACGGCGCAGAGCACTAGGGTAGGGAAACGGGTTACAGACCCACAGTACGGAAAGGCCAGCAGAAATAGTCAATACGGCGTAAGGCAGAGGAAGGCACTTGCGCCGGAGGAAAGTATGGGCTGGCGTGAAAAGAACAGTGTCATCACGAGAAGGGGCACAAGAGACGCGCACAAGGACGGAAGAGCATGGAGGCAGGTCGATGTCTTCGGTGACGAGGGCTTTAATACATGGCGGTGAAGGAGCAGCGTCCGGCAGGGATTGGGGCAGAGCACAGAACCCGACTTCAGCGCGAGCGCAATCGATGACAGCGGCATGACGAGAAAGGAAATCCCAGCCCAAAATAACAGAGTGAGAACAACACGGCAGTACGACGAACTCGATCGTGTAGAGGACATCCTGAATTAAAACTCGAGCGGTGCAAGCTGCCGACGGCTTGATGTACTGAGCGCTGGCCGTGCGCAGCGAGAGACCGGCAATTGGCGTCTTAACTTTCTTCAAGCGGCGACAAAGGTTTGCGTCTATTACTGAAATTGCGGCGCCAGTGTCTACAAGGGCCATGACAGAAATTCCCTCGACCGAAACGTCAATAAGGTTCGCAGGGGCCAGCTGAGGTCTTTGGTAGTTCGACGAGGACGCAGTTCTTGCCTCAGGAACTGCGACATCTAGTTTTCCTCCTGAGAATTACTTGGGCGGCGACGCATCGGAGAAATGGAGCGTCGTCGCGGCGAAGGGGAACGGCGGTCGGGAATCGCTGAACGGTCGGGGGAGAAAGGACGAGGGGACGCACGGGGCTCAGCAGACGCGGAGTACTGACGCGCTGGAGGCCAGTACCCGACCGGCGGTGCCGAAACTGGGAGACGGCGACGGCAATGGCGGGCTACGTGGCCAGGCAATCCGCAAGTGTAGCAAATAGGCCGGTTATCCGTCGTGCGCCAAGGATCTCGGTCTCGTGGAGATAGTCGCAGATAAGGGGCCGGCGCTTGTACGGGCACTGACATTATAGGGTACGTAGGCGGCCGAGGTTGTGCGACGACTTCAGCGTAAGTCATTGGACGGGCGACAGGTTTTGGGGCGACGTTGCCATAATTGAGAGGGGTGGCGACTGGTCTTGGGGCGGCGTCAGCGTACGCCAGCGGAGCTGCGACAGGTGGTGATGAATGCGCTGACGGAAGCACCTCAGCAACCTGCTCTCGAATTGCATGTTGGAGAGCCGGGGCCCAATAGGGTGGCGACCCTTGAGGGCTAGGCAAAAGCGAAAGCTGACGGGCCACCTCCTCACGTACAAAGTCCTTCATTTGCTGCAGCAGATAGGAGCTGTCAGCTGCGGGTGTCAGTCCAGAAAGGGACTCTGGCTGAGCTGAGTGCTGACGAGTCAGGACCCTCTGCTTACGCAGCTCCTCGAAGCTCTGGCACAGCGTGATGACTTCCGAAACGGTGCGCAAGTCCCGAGCGAGCAGCATTTGAAAGGCGTCATCATCAATGCCTTTCAAGATCTGCTTGATCTTGTCAGCTTCCGGCATGCTGACGTTCACTCGGTTGCAGAGGACGATTACATCTTCTATGTAGCTAGTGAAGCTTTCGCCGACCTGCTGCGACCGTTCACGCAAGCGTTGTTCGGCGCGAAGTTGTCTGACAGCTGGGCGACCAAACACTTCTGAGAACTTCGTCTTGAAGGCTGACCAAGTCGCAACGTCCCCTTCATGGTTGCGGTACCATAAGTTTGCGACGCCGGTAAGATAAAAAATTACATTGTTGAGCTTTGTCTCGTCATCCCACTTGTTATACAGGCTCACCCGTTCGTAGGAGGCGAGCCAGTCTTCCACATCATGGTCATCTGTGCCGCTGAAGATAGCCGGGTCCCTTTGGCGAAGGGAGCCGGCACAGATGACAGTCGGTGGGCCTGCTTGCACGGCTTGGTGTTGGATGTCTACAGGCATCGCAGGTGTCGGAAGAGTGCGGCTACGGAGCTCCAGAGCCGATATCGTTACCCGGCGACTCCACCAAATGTAGGATGGGGGTTTGTTAAAGGCACTGGGACCTCAGGAGCAGGGCGGCAAGTCCGAGGTCGGCGAAGGCGAGAACACAGCACGCGCAGCGATGGCAGCGCCGCCGCTAAGCAGAACGGTCGTCTTCGTCTTCACAATACAAATATTTGATTCGTATCCAGTTCGGTTCTTTCATTATTCGATTCTAATTCGATATATAAACTATTCGTATTCGATTCGGTTTCGAAAAAAAAAGTATTCGCACACCCCTACTCATAGGACAGAAGCTCTACAGGAGAACATGCCGGTGGAACTTCTCATTCCTACTTGCGCGCTGGCACCTGCAGACAGAAGCAGAGCAAGAGGAATCGTGGCGAGGGAGACCACAGTGTGCTAGAACTGTCACCGAGAGCGTACAGCAGGAACCCTTTGCTTCTTTTTTTATCGCTTCGCTCTTTGTCACGCACTTTATAGATGATTGGCAGGCGGCAGTGTGGCCTCTGTTGCCAAACCCGCTGTGAGGCGGCGTGGAAGGTGACATATGCACTCCCTTTTCTTTCCAGGCAATGAACAGAGAGGGAATGGCCTTCGTTTTCTGGAACCATTACCTGGACATATGCGAAGTACGTTGCCCTCGGAGCATCAGATGCGCAGTGCACGCCTGTTTCTTATAAGAGAGCCATACGCACGCGTCTAGTAGGGATTCCCTATGAAATGGTATTGGGGAGGGGGGGGGGGACTTCACTGCCACCCGAACACGCAAAGCAGCATGCTGTATCTTCGGTAGCCTTCTGTTTTGTTTTGCTACTTTTCTAGTATTCGTTACTTCAGTGCGGGGCATTTTACCGTGTTCGCCAACGAATAATAAGTTTGGTTCGAAAACATTGAAGCGCGGCGTTCTATTTATCCTTAAGCTCAAAACTTAATTGGTATGGGCAATTGGTATTGCATGGGCTATTAGGGAGAGTCGTGGTGGAGGGCTCCGGACTAATTCAGAGCACCGGAGGCGCGCTGACAACGCACACATACGGGAATTTTTGCAAATCGCCTCCATCGAAGTGCTGACGCCGTGGCAGGGATTCGATCTCCCGACAGTGGAATCAGCAGCCGAACGTTAGAGCCACTCAGTCGCCGCGGCGAGTCTCAAAGCTTAATAAACGTCAGGACGCCACATTGAAGAGGAGGCTCCATTCGCGACAGCGAGGCACATGCTTTTTCGAGTGCGGTATTAGGCTTACGTTCACGATATCGCGAATGCCACGACACCCTGCGAGTATTTCGAGATGAAAACTTGAGTTTACATTGAAGTGCATGCGCTTTAGCTTACTGCTACTACGGCGGGGAAATGACTGTGCCAGCGCCCAACGGTAGTGGTACACGGTGTTGAGACGCGGGCTCTCAGTTGCCGTCGAGACGGGGGTCCGCTGTCGCCGACCGGCCGGAGCAATGAAGAGACGGGGGATTGATAAGGAGCAGCGTGAAAAAAAAGGTATATGTATTCACATATTTACAAGCAACGAGAAGCACGATACATGGCACGATGTAACACAACAGGAAAAGACACAAAGGAAACGGGAGCCCTTAAAAAGAGTCGGCACAGACTCCCGCCCCTTTTCGTCCAATCAGGAGCGTCCTGGTGGGTGATTGGCATGCAAGGCTTGAACGCCAAAACCGGTAGCGTTCCGGTAGCTGTCCGGCCCGAACGCACAAAGCGCTCCACGATGACGACGCGCGGGCTCGGAGAGACGCAATCTTGGACGCCGTCCTTGGGGAGCGTCTCGGTAGCTGACCGGCCGAACTCGCAACACTCTCCACGAAGACGACGCGCAGGCTCGTTGAGACGCAGGCCTGGACGCCATCCTTGGGAGCGTTCCGGTGTTGGAAATTCACGTTCATGACAACGGTAACGTTATGCTAAAAAAAGCTCTGAAAACGCCGCATACCGTTTCTTTCTACTTCGTGATTCCAAAAGCATTATCAATGCTTATATACCTACGAAAGACACCACGTTAACACCGCATTTTTTTCGACTTGAGGTTGTATGTTGTGACGACTGTTTTCTTGATCTATTCTTTTTCGTCGCCGCCGTTCATCGCTGCCGCCTGTGATGTCAGGGCCGACAGTTGCAGCAAGCAGTGCCAGTCGCATGTGCTCGTATCGAAGGCAAGATTAAACGCTGACATCGAGGCAGGAGAATGGATCGAGAAAAGATGACCTCCTCTCGCAACGCGTGTGGCGAGTCGAAGTGCCATTGAAGAGGCCTTGCAACGCTTTCTTCGCTTGAATCGTGCGCTTCATTCAACTCATCGCTGCACTGGCGACGCACATTGGCGCCAGGATGGCCTCTGCACGCCGTTGAAAATTAAACGACTTCAATGGCCGGTGTTTTAGGTCAGAAGGACGTTAGAGCCTGTTGTCGAGCGTACAACCAAATAATGCGGCCACGTCTAACGCTGAACGGAAGGCTGCACAAAGGTGTATCCAGACGACGGACCACGGACCTGCTTTGGCCCGTGGACTAGCGGTCACGTGGGGTCTAGCTTCCGGTCTACGAGGTCCGCGCATGGTCCGCGGACCGAATCGTGCGAGAAATCCGAGAACATTTTTTCTGGCGGCGGAACACGGACTTTTTAGCCCACTGGCTCACTTCAAGTCTGGCAACCACGTCACACTTGTCTCTCCAGGCAGGCGATTCACCACTGCTATCATTCTGTGCGGCAAGGCGACACTAGCGAAAGTAGTAGTCTTGCGCGCACTGTCAACATGTCAGCGTAGTCGGGCGATGCTACGTTTTACTTTTTAGGCTCACTACAGCTTTGTGGCTCGTTTACACCTGGGCATGAAAGCGAGCGAAATCCGCCGCCTCCGGAGTGCTTCCTAGTAGGCGCTTCAAAGCCGCCACGACGTCGCTTACGGCGTACACATATATGGTTAGAAAATAACATAAATTGACGCTGTCTACGCACCGCTAAACTGAGTATTCTACGCACTGCTAAACCTACACACCGCTAAACCAATTCTCACATTCCCCACGTTTATTTCAGCGCATGAAAACATAGACATAGCGATAAGCTTAGCCTAGTGGCGCCACCTAGTTGTTAAGACGGGAACCATTTCTGTCAACAAACCTACGCTCCTCTTAAGCCTAGAAGGGGGAGAATCGTCACTCTAAATAAAAAATAAAGCAAATTTTTCACTCATAAGTTTTCTTATTGGCGAGATGGCACCAAGCGAAAGATAGGTGCCCCATTTATGGCCAGTGAAGGCAATGAAAAAGGCAGTAACAACGAAGAATTGACTCCGAAGCGAGCGGTCCTGCTTTGAAGCGCGCCGCCATGTATGTTGACTGCAACTTCCTCCTCGCCGCAGCAGAAATCGGTCCCGGACTGATCGGGCTTTCCGCTAGGCATTCAGAGGGAACCGCTGCCGCGACGGCGAATTCCGCTTGCCCTCGCCGCCGAATGCCGAAGCTTGAATGCGTCATGAAACGAGCGCTGCTGCAAGCGGATCCCACAGCTTTTCGCTTGGCCCGCCTGATCGCCTGCTCCTTTGGGCCGTCATGTGAATGCTGTCGCCGGAGGGGCCCGGCCGGGCCACGCACGGTGGACCCCACGTGACCGGTCCGCGGACCAGTCCGTGGCCCGCCGTCTGGATAGGCGGATGGCTGCGCGCGTTTCCCATGAGTCGCCAGTCTAGCGTGCATAGCTTCCAGTGTGCCAGTGCTACCAATAGAACGAAAACGCGTCAGAGGCTGAAAACAGGGCTGTCAGCGAAGTGTTTTGCAGGACCTTTTTTAGGTTAAGCGCGGCAAACACTCCCCGTCATACTTTGGCGGTCAAAGGTTCGTGCGACGCGTTCCTTAGCGCTTAGGAGCCAACTTGTGCACTCTCTCATCCATGCATGGCTGGGCGAGTACTGAAAACAGCGCTCGCTCACGGTAAGGAAAACGGTGTTTACACTTAAACCACATATCACACTCATTCACGTTTCGCGCCAACCACACATCGCACTCATCGTGCCACAGTCGCGCCAGGTGAAATTTCATCGCCTGCAGAGCATCTCGCCTGCGGGGGAAAAAAAAAAAAAAACGAAAACTAACAAAACGGTCGCGAGTGTGTACCGCGAAGGTTTGAGCGTTTGCTGTGATGTGAGAGCAAAGAACCTTTCAGAAACACGCTGTGCTGCTGCTGGCCCCGCAGATCCTTGGCGCGCTGCCAAGTCCGCCGGGTGAACCATCGCAGCCGGCGCTGGCCAGAACAAAATCACTGGACGGTAGCGAGTTCGTAATGCGAATGATCCATCTTGCGATGGCTTGTGACCGCGAAGAAATAGAGACATATTAGAGTTGATATACTGGTGCATCCGCCTCGTATTCGGCACCTGGTGAGGGCTGCAGGAGGTGCTGCTCATATGTCGAAGATGCATTTTTGCTATGGGTGCCCGAAGGCGGAGTTTTACCAGTGAGTGCTTGGCGGACGCCTATGCCAACGGCGCAAGACTAAAGAAAGGGCTAAGAACAGGTAACGGTGTCGCCACCAGACCACCACTCTGAAATAGAAATGCAGACGTCAGGTACAGAACGAATTAATTTTACGTCACAGAATGAACCAAAGGTTTATTCGGAATTTTGATTTGAGGGGAAAGTTGTGGTAATTTCTGGCGGGGATGGGGGTTTAAAATTATAGTACGGGGTAGTTATGCCAACCACACCATATAATATACAAGGGGGCATGGTTGCGCGCAAAAAAAAAAAGATATGAGAAAAGGGGTATAAACCTTTCGAACCAAGTGATACCTTTCCATTATTTATTTCTACTTTCCGACTTGCTTGCAATTTCAGGCCATTGAAGAGGGATCACTGGACACATTAGATCATTCCGACTTCCAAAACACCGACATCCCCTTCGAGGTACCTCTTCCGGAAAAAATGTTCCTCGATGTAAGTACCACCTTCGCTACACTGCGTCAAATACGACTCTATCCGGTTTTTTTTATGCTCTATTTGCATGACAATGAAGAATACTATGTGTTATATCTTGCCGAAGCCGGAGGTACGCATGGTCATTGTACTGCATGCCTGGTGAAGCAGTGGACTCCCATGCAGGAACCTGTCTCTCTTTTACGGTGGGAGCCGTTGATGGGAGCCCACCATGAGTCGTCGTGTAATTGAAGCCCTTGTAGCTGTAGAAATACGCAAGCCAAAACGACGCAATCCGAAAGCCAAGCCAAGAGAGAGGCGAAGGTAGGAAATAACGAAAAAAAAAACGAAAGGAGAATAATAAAGGCGGGAAAAAGAAGGGAGAGAAAGTGGAAGGACATGACGGTTGTCGCCGAATGTTTTAACTAAACCGTAGCCTATTTTAACCAATATATATATTTTTTTTTCTCCACAAACCTTGTTTTCTGTTTTGAATTAGCGTCCGACACATGCCTCCTGATGCTGAACAACTATGAAGAGAGATGTGAAAAAAAAACAGCAGGGAGGAATACATCCAAATGGGCTATTGGCGGGGTAGTTGGTCCTTGAAGTCGAGTGAAGGAAACAGCGCACAAGACAAGGACGTGACACAACAACACAGGTGCCAAAATAAATTGCAGTAAAGAAGAACAAGGCTGACTCCATCTAAAATAGAGAATCGGTTATCTATATCTTGGTCATGACAACAACACACGACGGTTAAAAATGAAGGAAGGGATGGTAAAACTAGCTGGTACATATATTCGCCACATATATATTCTATAGCTTTTCGCAACGTATGTTACGAATAGCTATAGGATTAACATGCTGTCTTATTTCTTGTACTCCTCATTCCAAAGCAGTCGACATCAGGTAAGACGTGCTTCAAACGACTGCGCCCCGTTCATTCGGAAGGAAGGATAGCGTATACGCGGCTTATATGGCTCTCAAATGCGTGCCCTCGCATGCTAGCGAAAAAGGTGTACCACTGTGGGCCCCAAGCATGTAAAATGCAAAAGCATGTAAAAGGCGATGTCGCAAAGGACTGCGCGTTTAAACGGTTGGATGATAATGCCGTTCAAGTACATTGCAGCCTCCAGTTGGGCGAACCACCCGCCGACGCCTGCAGGCCGGAACGCTGGGAGCGGCGGGTCGAAACTTGGGCCCTGCCAGTACGCCATGTTAGGACGCCGCTGGGATAGAAGGCACGGTTCACCGGGTCACCACTGTTGAAGATTTGCGGGGTCGCAGCGGAGCACCAGAGCAAGATGACCAGCGTGGTAGACTTCCAGTTGGGTCGAGGGTTGCACCTGTGATTAGCAATATTTTTCTGAGCGACATGGATAGGAAGGTAGCTGCGGCCTCGGCGGGATTGTTCTTGAGGGCTTTCAGATACGTGGATGATTTTCTAGTCATCGTGGAAGGGTCTGACCCTGCAGCGGAAATGGCTGATGTTCTAAGGGTGTTCGGTCAGTTCGGCCGTGGTCTAAGTTTTACTACGGAGGTTTCTGTTCGTAACGAGCTACGCTTTCTTGACATGTCTTTGAGAGCTACTCCGGGAGACCTTTGCTGTATGTATCGCCCGCGCACCGTCAAGCCACTCCTCGGTTATGAGTCAGGGCACTCAAAAGTGATCAAGGACGGTATCGCTGTTTCGTGCCTTAAGGCCGCCACATCTAGGTCGTGCCACCACCGTGTTGCGGAAAGTGTGTCAGAGTAAGTGGTACGATTGAAAAGTAGTGGTTTTCCCGACCACGCCATCTCCACGGCAGGAGAAAAAGTTCTGAGGTGGGTTAAGACAGGGGCCAATGGAAGAGGCCGTGTTGACAGTGAGCGCCGTAGGCCGGCTGTCATTCCGTACGCTCACAGGCTTTCCCATGGGTTAAAGAGCGTGGCCAAGAGGTACGATGTTAGGGTGGTGTTCTCGGCTCCTAAGAAGCTCGCTGCAATTTGCCCACAAGTGGACAAAAAACTAGCGGCGGGTATCCACAAGAATCGCAAGGCCTGTACAACAAAACATGTGGCGCCTTTCATTCCTTGCAAAAAGGGTATTGTATATCGTTTGCCACTGTCTTGCGGTAAAGAGTATATCGGGCAAACGGGGCGCTGTGTAAATGTGAGGCTCTTTGAGCACCGCAACTTACTCGGCAGTGACTCGCGAGACAACCTTCCCGCACACTGCCAGGTTTGCAAATGCACACTCCTTTTCCCGAAAACTAATGTGCTTTTTTGCCACCAAGATAAGGTGACCCGGGAGCTGATGGAAGCGTTCTTTATTCGAAAAAACGGCAAACGATGCGTCAGTGATCCTTCAGTGGCCTTGTCAGATTTGGAATTTAGGTACTTAAATAACCGGGTGCACACGCGCGCTGCTCCTGTTTAGATCATCTTTCACGCCTTGCACGTAATCTGTAAGGAAGGAGACTGCAGGGTCAGTAGACCCATCAATAGAGCGAAGGCATATGATCGATAGAAACCAACCCAAATGAAAAAGTTGGGTTGCAGAACCACTTCTTGACCAAATCTGGATTGCACTTCCCTAGAGCCCCTTTCCATCGTATGTTCCCGTCTTCTTGCCTGAGGTGCCGCTTTACCTATCATCATGTCTCTTCCATTAAAAAGGACCATTCCCCGTGCTGTCATGCGTCGCAAAGCAGGATCACTATTGTCGCTATGCTTTGTCGGGATTCATTTACTTAACAACAAAATGAAAAAAAGCAGCCAGCACACACACAGCTTCAGCTAACCCTCGTGAGTGTTACTCATTGCATACTCTCAGACATTCGCATTAATTATGCAATGTTCTGTACCTTCCACGCATCCCCTCCCTAGGCGCGCGCTCCGTTTACACTTTCTGCGGTGCGTGATGTCGTTGACGGGGCTATGCCCCACTCGAGTTAAGTTGCTCTTCACGCAGGCCTTAACGTGCCTTCTGCGAGGCGGTCCTCCGTGCATGATGTTCCTTTTTTACCTCAAGCCTGTGGTTGCGAATTCTGCAGGTCTTTAGTTCCAAGTATGCTTACCCTCGCCTCTCCCTTGCCACCATTCCCTCCCTTTGTTTTATTTCCAAAGATGTAGTTATTTCGAAGATCTGAAGTCTCTGTCCACATAGGTGACTTCATGTGTGCCTTGTAGATTTATTTGATAGCTGCACGACATTTTCGTCTTCAGCAGCACTCGCAGCTGAGCAATTAAGTCACACCCACTTTCTCTATTGTCTATGCCGTTGGCAGGGCTTTTTTATGGCGCTGTAAACCATCTCTCATATTAAATTTGCAATATTCTTGCTGCTCTGTCCTTCGCGGGATTATTTTTAACTAAAGAATATACCAATGTGCTTAGGCCTCTTCCTTGACCCCGTGTGGTCAGTCTCTCCAGTCATTCATCCTGCTATGTTCCCTGCATTTGCGTATAACCTGCAGTGCTCGTAGAAATATTAGGTATCTATTATATGGTTGCACGAATTCGAGTTTTCTTGGGAAGCATGCCGTGAGTACGAACAATGCCCTTCTGAAGGATAACCCCATCAGTTAAAGCCCGTTAGAAAAGGATTGGTTACTTTTTACTGCAGTATATATATCAGTTACAGTCACTAGCGCCAAGTGCTTAAACACCAAGCAAGAGAAAAAATAGCGAACAGCACAATGTTTGCCTGTACTACGCATGGAAAAAAAGTTCGACGTTAGCTCTCATGAATGTCCATCATCAAAAAAAAAAAAAACGTGTTCACGCCGCTTCTATAATTTCCATCGCTAGGAATGCAACCTTCAATCCCCCTGCCAGCAGTTTTGTTGCAGATAACGGAAGTGTGATTCCACGTAGTTTATTTCTATTTTGCCAAGCGTCTTCCCTAGCTATCGTCGCATGCACTCACTGATGTATTAGCACCAGCAAAGATGTTCGCTTAGCCTCAACGTTCTTAACAAGTCATAGGTGTTCTTAACTGGCCCATTGTCGCCCGAAATATCTCTGCGAGTGGGATTTGTTAGTGATAACATTAGAGTAGCTTTGTCATCTTCATATTCGAAACGACCGTATGACGTTGAACTCGAGCTTGCTCGCTGGTAGAGCGCAGCATATAAGTAAACTTCAATTTAGCCAGCTATGGTCCCGCCCACATTGTTTTCGACAGAGAGAAACTTTAAACGACGCACGCCTTCTCCGCTGCTTCACAGTAGGCAAACTTTCGAGCAATGCGAACTTCTACGCCCACTTTTCTCGTTACCTTTTAGCCACCCTAGTTCAGTAGGGCTGGCTGCTCCGCTTATCCTCGTGCGCTATTTCCTCTTTTGCATTTTCTACGCCAGTTGGCCATGGGTTGCCACCCGCTCTTTCATTTGGAACTGTCGCAACACGGACAACACAGAGCACTCGGCGTTCATTATGCGCCGCTCTACCAAGCCTCTAATTAGCCCCAATGGCCGCAAACGCCCAGCTTAAATTTTCTCCCCATAAGCTCCACTTTCGTACCTCTCAGTGCCGGTGTGCTTCCTTGGTAGCGCACACTGCGTGGGCTGATGACACCGCAGTTGGAGGAAGCTTGAATGCAGGTCCCGAGTTTTTGTATTTCTATTTTTTTAGAAACTTGAGCACATCCCGCCACATCGTTCCTCGTTACGGGAAGCCTCGAAGCCAGTGCTCCGACGGGTCGACTCGGAAACCCGCACAAACACGACACTCGTGAAATGAGATTGGTTGAGGGCCGAAAACATCGCTCTAATCAACTGCAACAAGCACGATCCTTGCTAGTGATGCGCGGCAAATAAATTGCGAGAGCTGCTCTTGACGTGTTTTTTTTTTCGTTAAGGTTGCGAACTAGAGCATGGTAAGAGATGCATAGAAATCAATCCAGATATAAATAGCCGCGTAACAAGGACTTAAAAGTCTCCTAAAATACTGAACGTCTTTAAGTATTTCAGTAATATGCGTATTGGGCGTATTCAAAAACGCAGTTTTTCAACCAGGCGTAGATGAGAAGGCCACTGCCTCTATTTTCAAGCGAATTAACTAAATAAGCAATCAGCAACCAATCAGCAATAAGTAAGATATGTTGCAGATCAAGTTGATTGGTAATCATTGTGAGAAAGGCAGCGCTGTCCGGAGAAGGACAAGCACAACAAGTTTGCGTGTGAAATTGCGTCCTTGTTCTTGCCCTTGTCCTTCGTCCGTCAGCGCAATTTTTCAATGAATGGCCGTCAATAGTGTGCATACTGTGTCACTGTTTAACAAGTCCACCCTCTCCATTAATAGCGTACTGAAGGAGACATCTCTTCAACTCCATAACTTTACACTCCTTGTGCGACACCACACTATGGCTAACCCTCGATTCCCTACGCTTCTCTAGCGCGAGGAGTCTGCACCCAAACGAGGGTTCCTCACGCCACCGTGCGAAAGCTACTAGTACGAACAAAGCTACACTCTTCATAGTCAAAATATTGTTTGTTTTTTTTGCCGTTCACTCAATTATCAGTATCTAGCTTCACCGCCGAAGCGATGTTTTTTCTGCCCGGTTACTTGAGCTAAGTGGGTAGAAGAAAACGAAATCATGGTTTCGCGTGGGGCTCGCGGACAGCGCAGAAGGCTCTTAGTACAAGTCACCATCTCTTTCGGAAGCCATGTCTGTCTTCTTCAGGCAACTGCTGCTTCCCGGCGGCGACGGCTGCTACGACTGCCTGATTCGCACCGACGACGGCGGCGAGTTCAAGGCCCACCGGTCTTTCCTGTGCACCACGAGCCCCTTCTTCCAGGCGGCGTTCCGCGCCGAGTACGGTTCCCGCAGGGAGATGCTGCTCACGGGGGTCTCGGCGTCCGTGCTTGACATCCTCCTTGGCTACTACTACGCGGATGAGGCAAGCCTTGGGAAGGGGTTAACAGGTGGAGGAGTTGAGAAGCCAAGATCGTAATAACGAGCCTGATGTCTCGCCAGTGGTTGCAATAGAAACCTAGAGATGGCGAGACAGTAGGGGGTTAAAGCATCCCTTTCTGAGAAGTCGCAGTAACGGTTTTGAAGTGCTGTGTCCGCAGCATGCAGGAAAATGCTAGAGCACTGCCACTTCAGTTACACCTAAGAATCTCCGTGTTGCTCAGGAGGCAAGCGTCCTGGTGGTAGGGAAGTGATGTTCTGCCGTGGCAAAGCTAAGTGGCACCTCGCATTGGCATCAGCATTAGTTTGAATAAAGAACGGAAGCATACTTTTTTTTTTTTGCAATGGTTACTAGGTACCTGAAATCAGGCGGCTTTTTTTACATATTCTGCCTAAACTCACGGCAGAATATGTAGAAGAAAAACAGGATAAGTTTTCTTTTTCAAGAGTTCTCCTGCTTATGATACAAATGTGTTTGTGACCATCACTGCAGTTGCGCATCAACAACGGCAACGTGGCCGATGTGCTGGCGGCTGCCGACATGCTGCTGATGGAGGAGGCCCGTGACCTGTGCCTGGACCACCTGCTGCACAACATGGACGTCGACAACTGTCTCGGCTTAGCCGCACTGGCGCTGTGGCACCACTGGCCGAGATTCCGAGACACTGTGTTCTCTTTTGTGCGCGAACACTTCGGCGCGGTGAGTGAGAGCTTCTTTATTTTCGATGGAAGATGTACCCCCTTGGCCGAAAGCAACCGAGCAACAGGTTTTTGCTTCTCAACCATAAAACGAAGCCTCTAAGGCGCCTGTAAAAGACCGAAAGGTGTCAAAATGTGACGATAAAGGTTCACCTTTAAATATATTCAGAGCCTAAGGGCTGCCAGAGTAAGTGCTTCGCTAAGTGGCTAAGAAAGAAACCACTGTTGCCCGGTTACTTTTGGCAAATACGGTATGTGGGTGAATAGTGATTCATAATCGAGGTACTGCGAGCATCACTGTCAATTGCTGCACTATCCGACATGTGAGCGTATTAAATAACACTGCGACGGATGTTTAACCAGGATGTTCGGCTACCGAGGCGTATGAGATCGCAGCGTGGTGCTTATAATTTGAAAGTTACGCATGAAATGCTTATTGTCTTACATCTTCGTTTTCGAGCAGAAATTTCAGCCACCGATATCAGTGTGGCGAAGGTCGTGTGAAAATGGTTCGAGGTTGACAGCAATTTAGTCCTCATGCTACAGGTCCATCGATTCCTTTTGGGCCCAGTTGGCTGCCTAGATGGCACTGCGACTGTTTGCCTTCGCCTCCTGAATTTTCTAGCTGCGTCTTCCAAACTAGCCGGGCCACACGGGATGCACACTTGCTTCCTATACATTAGCATGCGTGCCACGTGATGTCGCCCGCGCCTGCCTCAGGAAGACTAAAAGCCACGTGGTTCGAAAGTCCGTTCCGGCCCGGTAACTACAGGAAGCTTAGGCATATCGCAAACCCTCGTTTTTCAATGGTGCAATAAACGTGTGCGATGGCACTAGAAGCATTGTGAAGCGTGAATTCATTAAATTTGCTTCAGTGTATGTACCGCACAGTTCGTCTAAGCAGGAGTTCACTTGCGAAAAAGAAAGCTTATGTTTAAAAGTTTGCCTCGATAAATGTCTCCAAATTACTTGTTTCGTCTGTTTGTAGCAAATAAATTTCCACAGAAACCTTCTCTTACATGTCACGGATGCGCAAGTTAATAGTTTCACGGGACTGGAAAATTAAACATTCATGAAGAAATGGCGGAAAAGGGTAGCTTCAAATGACGCAAAATATATCATGACAGAGATTAGACATCGGTTTTTGTGTTAGAAAATATTAGAGGCTGTTTATTTTAAGCATGAAATGCTTTTAGCTCCCGTTGTCGGCAGTGTGGTGACGTCACGCCGAGACCGAGAGCCACTCATCCGGGCTCTGAAACGAGAACATCCGGGCACCGTACGAGACTTAACGAGATTTAACGAGACTCTCTAAGCCCTTCTACGCGACCGGCATGCAAGCGCCGGTTGGTCTCCAAACGAGTCACAAAAAATAACTGCTGCCAGTGCCTTCTCAATGTTTATCAAAATATCAGTCGGGCTGTGCGTTTGATAATGCAGGGAATTATAATTTCCGATTTCTAATAACGCGTGCAAAAAGCACATACATGCCACATCCGGGCACCGTACGAGATTTAACGAGACTCTCTAAGCCCTCCTACAGGACCGGCATACAAGCGCCGGTAGCTTCGCGCCGAACGGGTGGTGGCGTTCCTACCTTCCTGTAAGGTGCGGCTCGGGTGTCCACCGAGATGGCAGAGAATTACCTTTCCTTTCCTCAAAAAGCGTCGCGTTCAAAGGACGAAGCATCACGCCGAACGGGTGGTGGCGTTCCGCGAACTGCCTGGCAGCGCTACAACACGCTGTCGCGTTCCACTCCTAAAGGCGAAGCTTAATCGTCATTAATTAGCAGTTTATTAGTATTTAGTCATTAATCAGTCATTACACACTAATCAGTAATTTGTCATTACTTCGTCATGAATTATGTGTGACGTAATCTAGTGGTAACATCACCAGTGTCACATACGCAAAGTGGTGCTGAAAACGCTTTCGCCTCTACGCACTTCGGACAGTTTCGAACGCGCTGCATATACGTTCTTGTCAGGCCTGCGTCTCGTCGTGTCCGCGCGCGCTTCGCATTATGCCCGTAATCATTTCATGCTTACTCTACTCTCGGTTACGGGAGAGGCAGAGATTTTTTTTTCGAACACGTTTTTAATCTACCCTGCCTGTTCAGCGCAACTGTCCCAGACGTAAACAACTGCTTGGCGCTGCCATCTACGCCAACACTGCATATTCATAGCAGCCGGTATCTTTGCGCAAGAGACTTCTTGGTTTACAAGTGTAGACGTGCAGGCTAGTTAGTGAACCATGATTTCTTTAAAACAGCGCGAAAGAGAGGGACACAGATAGAAAAGACACACACAGCGCTGACTTACAACTAAATTTATTCATGGAAAATACATGTATATATACAAAAGGCAAGATGCGCGAAGGCGGCAAACTGGTAAAATGCGCCAAAAAATTGAAAAAAACCTAATGACGTGTCACGCGCTTTGCCCGTTCTTTATCAGATAGCGAATTGTTCCATCTTCCGGAAGTTCGTGCGTCAGAGTTAGTGGTTTAAGACCCTCACGATCTAAAGCTTTTTAGATCTAAAGATAGTATTTACTGACAACCACGTGTGTTGGGCATATGAACCCCGATCTAACAAGCCACTACTTCAATTTCAATCAGCGCATTCCAAACTGGTTAAGAGAGCTATTGTTAATTCATGTTTCAAGAACGCCCTGAAAAAATCTTGTGAGCACTTACAAGACTACAGTTTCGCTCGGCAGTCGTCCAGGCTAACGTCAGCAGGCTACCCGAAGCATCTACAGATATCTGTCGCAGAGGCCTTGCTCAAGCACGAACAAAAAGGCGAACATAGCCCCGACACAGTGTCATCACGGAAGCAGAAAAAAACGGCAGTAATTCCGTATATGCATACATTCTCGCACAACTTAAAGAAGCTAGCGCGGCGTTCAGACGTTCGCGTAGCCTTTTCCGCCCCGTGTAAGCTCTCCAGCCTTAGTCGCATGAGTTGTCCCGTGACAAAGCCTATGGTTGCATGCAAGAAAAAGCATCAAAACAGGTATGTTGATTGTACTGAAGGGATAGTTTATGAACTTCCCCTATCTTGTGGAAAAATATACGTCGGACAAACAGGGCGTTGCCTCAACGACAGATTAAGTGAACATAAAAATGATTTGGCTACCTCCAATGACCGCAACCTGCCGCTTCACTGCTCTGAATGCACAAAGAAAAATCAGGAAGTGTGTAAACCCATGTTTCATAGGTGCCGAACTTTCAAAAGAAGCAAGGACCGAACCACGAGGGAAATAATTGAGGCCCAAAGGATATCAGCTCGGGGTGACCTTTGTGTCAGCACCCCTTCTCTTGCGCTATCTAATAAAGAACGGGCATAGTTGGCAAAGCGCGCGACACGTCATTATGTTTCTTTCAATTTTTTGGCGCATTTTACCAGTTTGCCGCCTTCGCGCATCTTGCATTTTGTATATATACATGTATTTTCCATGAATAAATTTAGTTATAAGTCAGCGCTGTGTGTGTCTTTTCTATCTGTGTCCCTGTCTTTCGCGCTGTTTTAAAGAAATCAGAATTCTTGGTTTGGTTTATTAGGGTTTAACGTCCCAAAGCGACTGAGGCTATGAGGGACGCCGTAGTGAAGGGCTCCGGAAATTTCGACCACCTGGGGTTCTTAAACGTGCACTGACATCGCACGGTACACGGGCCTCTAGAATACCGCCTCCATCGAAATTCAGCTGCCACGGCCGGGACCGAACCCGCGTCTTCCGGGCCGGCAGCCGAACGCCATTAGCACTTAGCCACCGCGGCGGGGCATGAGACTTCTGTTAACACTTTGCGCTCAAGGCTAAGAAATCGTTTCTAAAGTAGGAAGCGTATCATTAGTTGAAGTTCGTCGCAACATTCGGCTGATTAATATCACGTTTGCTTTCTGTTGCTCAATGTGTGCAGCTATGGCGAAGCAGTAGCGAGTTTTCGAGGGCTTCAACAGGGCTGCTCGTCGAGCTGCTTTCTTCGAGCGAGCTGAAGGTGCGAGACGAGGTGGGCGTGCTGCATGCCGTCCGTCGCTGGTACATGCAAGGCCGTGCGCGCACAAAGGAACGGAATGCCGGCCTGTTCATGCTGCTACAGTGCGCGCGCATCGGCCTGTGCAGAGAATCGTGAGTGGGGCACTCTGTACCCATGGGCTACTTAACGCATGCTGCACTTGTTTTCGAGAGTGCGCGCGGCTACACACATAATCTCCGCTTACCACTGTATAAGCAGCATTCCTCCTATCAAAAGTCTGCGTGGCAGCACTGAAGCAAAGCTCATGGAAACGAATTCGCAAAACTGCACTTCCGCGCCTCTCAGATTATTACAGCAGGTAGGTTTGCTTTAGTACGCGCGGAAAATTGTAACTGAAATTGAAATTATTCCCAAAGCCTACGCAACTAACGATAGCTTGGAAGCGGGGTGGCAGTCTCCAGCTTAACGTAACCTCTTCAAAGGGCCAGACAACGAAGCTTGAATGCTTGTGTTTCAAGAGACATGCAATTATCATTCAATGAGCATTCTTTTCCGGCAGCCCAATTTGGTAGAATTATTAAGCCAGTATATTATCTCTCTCTCTATTAGCCAAAGGTCTGTTGCAGTACATTGGCCTTCTGACACCGAGTCTTGGTGCCTTTATCGAGACTGCCGTCACAGCAGCCATTAGTTTCATGCGCGCAAAAGTGCGCACTCAGAATGCTCTTGCTGGAATCTGGGTTCGTGATCGGCCCAAGCTAATGGCGCTAGTCGAAGAAACAAAAGCCGAGGTACCGACCAGCTCGCAACCGGTCGCAACATTTACAAGCTCAACGTCACCGCAACCAATCTCTCGGCCACCAGTACCAAACATCCTTTCACTCAAATTAGATTTTATTGCGTGCGGGATTTTGTGATCCAAGCCTTAAAATCCAGTCCAAGAAAACTATGGTTTTGATACGCTCGTGTGGCGCAGGACTCTCATCGAGTTTCGGCAGGTGAACCCGACCTTTGCCAGTAGCAAAGCATACCACACGGCAGTGTGCGAGGCCGTACGGACGGGACCCTGCGTGTGCTCACCCAGCCCGCTGCGGCTGCTGCACTTGGAAGGCGTCGGGCTGGAGGCATGCAGAGCGCTTGCCGCTGCGAACCCCCGACACGGCGACGCAGGGTCGAGTGGAAGCGTTGCACCCAATGCGCCCAAGGGTGGTGAGTTGGCATCCGCAGTGACCACCTCTCAGTAGGTGAATTAGGAAAGCAGCGTTTACAGAAAAATGCTGCTTCTCATTTACGGTCAGTTGATCTGCTGCCGGTTTTGCAAGCTTCAATCGCCGAACAATTTCTGGCTCCACTAAATCACGTGACCACGTTCTTGGGGGATCTTGTTATTTAGTGATTAGTCCTCTCCTCGGCTACCTGATATACAGTGGATTCAATACAACCCGGTCACGGTGGGAGTATACGCGTCTGGTATACTCCCATTGCAACTCGTACTTTGCGCTCTTCGTTCGCGATACGCTGGCTGCTTATCGAAAGCCCCAAGAGAGCAAGATCTGTTACGACCATTTTGAAACAGTTTCGAAGAACTAGACCAAAAAGAAAAAAATCCATCAAGGAAGTCCCGAAAAACAGAAACAAGAAAACAGTTATTTCGTGCACAGATATATATGCGTAAATGACCACTCGACTGACATAGGTTGAAAGTTGGCCCTTGTGTACGTTACCTCCGTGTTTGCGCGCTCCTATAGCCTCAAGTTGTTTGGTTCACCACGAGGAATTACCCGCTTCACTTGCGGCCATGCCGAACAAAACTGGACTCTGGTGCACATGGGATACAAATTGAACATCAGGCGTGGTGTCAATAGCATAAGTGTTTTCTAGACCAGCAGCCTAAGATGTGCGTCTTAAAGAGGTCAACTTTAAATGAGCAGCTCTATACGTTAATATCGTTACGCGCCACCATGCGTGTGCTACTACCCCCGGCACTGACTAAATTGTTTGACACCAGAGACCTCCGGCACAACTTGCGCTGAAGCAAGCCGGAGAACCCAACATGACCGAAAGGGAACCAAGCATTTGATCTCTGGCGGGCATAACGTGAGCGCTCAGCTCCGAGCTCCTGCCAGCGTCGTCATTTTCTGTATAAATATAATGAGCCGTTACGTTTTCATTTCATTCGTAACATGTACAGCATTAAAAGCTGGCAATAAAGCCCAACAAGGTTTGAGCGAACTCAGTGGTGTCGATAAGCTCTCTGTTTCAACTCCTCACTACGACAGTGAAATTTTTATCGTGACCCCTCGGAAAGGCGAAAGCCCTTTGGGTAAAGTAAATGAAATGAAATAAAATGCGCGCAGATGTACAGAGGTTGTCGTAAACGGCCGCAGTACCTGCTACCACAGAACGCCCAGAGCTACTGCACTTGAGACAATCTCTTACCATCTTGAGGTTAGAACCATAATGGTGGTTCAACAGCGCAAACACACAGAGACCAAGAAAGAGACAAGACACACACGCCAGCGCTGATGTGTGTCTTGTCTCTTTCTTGGTCTGCATGTGTGTGCGCTGTTGAACCACGATTATGAATCTACACCAATTAGCCCAATGTGCAGTTCTTCTACAGGTTAGAGCCCTTTAGCAGTCATATTTCGTCAGAAATCTAAAACTAACCTGCACTCTTCAGTGAGTACCGTTCAGTCATGCACGTCTTCTGTCGCGCGAAATTGGTCTACTAGGCAGTGAAAAATGACAAAACTGCGAAAGGACAAGAGCTTGTCCGTCGTTTGTTATTTCGTCGCTATCGCTATCATTCATTTCTGTGCCCTCACATTTTGGCCAAGTTATATTCCTAACAGCACAAGTAGAGCAGGCCCTTTTCACGGTATTTATTTGCTTAGATGAGGAGCCACTGTCTGACTTGCTTAATCACTTTGTAATCATCTCAATGCGAAAGAATTATATGGCTCTGTCGAGTCAGCAAAAAGTTTCCGCAAAACGTGTCCGCAAATTTTGTCCGCATGATCACGTCGTTCTCTGATAATAAGTGTGTGAAAGTGTGATTGCGATAGATAGTGTGTGATGAAATGTTGCCGTGGGAAATAGTTGGTTAATGAGTTGTAATTAGTTAATTAAATGCAAAAAGACGCGAAAAATACACTTAGACGTCAAAACAGCCATGGGTGTCGATATAGTACATGGGCGTCACAACAATCACGGACGACGATATAGTATGGGGACGTTTTGCTTTCGCATTGCTCCAATGCGCGTGGCCGCAATGATCTGAAAGTTTTTACCGCTAATATGGTTATAGACTCCCTGATACCGCGACCAGACATTGAAGAAAGCTTCATAGCTTCCCTCCGTAGCCGCATGGTGGGCTCATGTTGATGATATCATTTCGATAATCCCTTTCTTCAATCTGTTTGCGCCGCAGGTCATTACACTTAAACACGTTGGGTAAAACAGCCCATTATTTTCGACTCGCCAGACGAAAATGCCCCATTCTCCCGATCTGTCCGCAGCCATCGCAGCCCTCTTTCGGTTCCCCTGCGAGCGCTGCGCCGGCGCGAATCCCGAGCGCTGGGCTCCGCGCGTGCCGCACGAGGTGTTTTTCTCGGTGGGCGGCTGGAGCTCTGGAGAAGAACGGGACGCCGTCGAGGTGTACGATCCGCGGGCCTACCGCTGGCTCATGCACACCATGCGGGGCACGTCACCCAGGCAAGATGCACGATTCGCATTGAAGGGTTCTGGAGTCGCAGTTCAAGAAAGCAGCCTGATGGAACGCAGCGTCGCGGTATTCGAGGCGGTGAACGCGCACTCCGACGATCCAGCTGCACAAGTTAGCTCAACCCCTAATGAGACCAGGGACGCGGACGCGAGTTCAGGATTGTTGGAAGTCACTCTGACAATTCCGAAAACGCAGTCCCAAGCAAGCTGTGAAAAAGAGCATTTCGTGCAGCAGGAAACGGTCGGTGAGAACAGACGTCAGATCGGCGAGCGAGTGAAAGGAGGAAGTCTGGCGACGCCGCAACCGCACACTGTGTCGGGCATAGGGTATGAAGTGCCCCATAGCGTTGATAGCGACTGGAGCGTTCACAGCACTCGCCCAATGCCCACGTGAGCCTCCTTAGTCGCACCGAGCGTCCCTGTGTAGTAACATTCGAGCCACCACGTGTTGTCAGTAACACAATTAACGCCTAAACGGTAACTCACTCATTAGGCTGGCGCCACAACGGGGCGCGAACTGAAAAGATGGTGCCCTCCAGGATCAAAAACGTCCCGGGTTTTGATGGGTCCAAACCCCTCACTACACGACGCACCTGAGGGCCCGCTCTCTCTGGCGCGCCGGTACGAACCTCGTGGTGCGTAAAGAGCATAGCCCCTGGCCCGTCCAAATATAGCAGTACAGTCAGTCTTGCTACATTTGATGTTGCGACCTGTAGCACGGTGCGTACTGTTCCTGCAAGGGCAAACATTTAAATTGCCGCTCCCTACTTTATAGGAGCTTGCCGGCTCCGTAGCATTGTTTAACTCTGGGGCTGCATGAGCCCCCTCACAGTCATTCGGCCTGAATTTGTCTTGTGGCAAGCCGCCACACATTTCCCTGTCATCAGATGACCTGATCGGACGCACATCGGGCGCGTTCGACAACTGGACGGCGCTGCGTTCCATCCCGATACTTTTTCCACCAGAGATTCCAGTTTCGCGGAAAGCTGGCTCTCTTTTTACTTCTTCCTGGCTATTTTTCGTTCGCTCTTTTGACGTGTCGGAGGTCACAACCTCCGTCACCGAGCCTGCAGGAATTTGACCGTTGTCCTGTTGGTTACCGGACACCTTGGTCTCAATTGGGCCTGGATCATGAGAATTGGGCTGCTGCTGTTCTTTGCTAGCCGCCCGCGGTGGCGGAAAAGCTTTGATATTTCCGCGCCTTTCAGGAATCCTGTTTTCATTTTCTGAGCCTTTTGCGGCCTTTCCTAACAAAGATGCGTTCCCGCATACCGGCTGATTGCTTTCAGCGTCCTGACTGCTCTTTCCTCCACCTGTGCTTGAGCAGGATAAGTCTTTGTCTTCCAGCACAGGCGGCCTCATCTCTCGGGACTCGGAGCAGTTCTCCGTGGCTGATTGACTGGCTCTTCTGCTCTCCTTGATCTTAGAGATCTCCAGCTCTACCTGCTGGCGTCTCGCTTCTAATACCCCCAAGACATACTTAACATCCTGAGGTTCTTCGTCGCGAAGCACCGCCTTTCCGCCATTCACTTTCGCGAGTTGAGCCTGAAGGTCCGCTAAGCGCGCCTTCGCTAACTCAACCTGGTACCTCACATCGAGTGAGGGCCGGCATGGATAGCCCTCCATACCGCCGTCTGTACTCCTCAACTGTCCTACCGGCTCGAACACATGCACAGGGACGCTAACAATGCGACGAAGGAAACTCACAGTTTCGATGCGTCGATCCGCATTGCCAGCTCCTTGGCGTCGCAGTCCACCGCCACTTGCACCGGACGCTGCGATGAGCTGTCGCACGCCGCTGGTCCTGTGCACGTTGTCACTTGCTGCGACCCGCCGGTGACCGTCGAGTTCTCGACGCTCTGCCTTCCTTGACCGGACGCAGTCCCGCGTCGCTGGACTACTGCCGTGGTCCTTACGTCCTTGCCGCCGTCTCTCCGCAGGTCCTTTCTCGAACCCTGCTGTTGCCTGACCGTCGCCTTTCTCCTTGCGTTCAGTCTTCTTCCTGCGCCGTCTTCCGATGGCCGCAGGATCCTGTCGACTGCGCCAGTAAATTTTCACAGGTTCTTTGTCTTCCTCTTCTTTGCACCAGCGGTGCCCCGCCAGAGACGGTTGATAACTCTAAGACTGAAGCTCGATCTTCGCACCAGGGGTGCCCCGTCAGAGACGGTCTCAAGATGTGTTGACACGCAGGGATAAAGAAAGGCAATAACTGAGGTTTATGTACAGATATTTACAGGCTGTACATGTTAGATACGACGGCACAAATTAAACGGCAAAAGGAGAAACAACAAAAAGGTGGATCTGGCTAATACTAGGGGAGGCCCCTACTCGGCGTTGCCGAAGATGCGTTGCATCTCACCTTAGCCCAGAACCCCGCTTCCAGCTCCGGGGCCCGGTTTTAAAGCCCGAAAGGCCCGGCCCACATTTCGTAGCTTCCAATCATATTGTGCTCTCAACATGATTGGTTCTTCAAGAGCCTGGCCAGCCCTCCAGCTGCCGTAAAGTAGAACACTCTCTCCACCACAAAATAAAAACAAACACAAATAGACATCCGTGCCAGCACGTGTGCGAATCAGTACCGCGGGTGGGGGGACACCCGTATACCTGCCGGCGCGTTTGCGAGCGGCCGCGTTCCAAAAAAGGAGACGCTTCGCATTGATCACCCCTAGCCGCGTTCCGATGACCCCCGCGAACACTACCGAACCCTTACATACGCCCTCTCAATTTTTGGAATAGAACTAAAATAAACGCTTCCTTCACCCTTTCTGTGCCATCGTTGCTTCCCTCTGTCGTGACAGTGTTGAGAGGTCGCTGCGCATTGTTTCCGTGTACCAAGTGGCCTCAGCTTGCGTAGGACCGGGTTGACTGGAGATATATAGGAGAGTCATTTGTCCTGCAGTGGGCGTAGTCAGGCTGATGATGATGATGACGCCACCAGTCGAACCGTCCGCTGCAAATGATATGTGAACAAGTCAACTGAACCGCGAACACACCAAACACAACATTAGCTGCTAGCGAGAACAAGCAGTAGACCTCCATTAGCGCCTCCGACAACCGGGCTTACGCGCCTTTCAAATGAAGACCATCTGCTTTAGTAACTTACCTCCCCCAACTGAAATATTGTTTTACAGGACACATTTGGATAGTTTTGTCCACGTTGCATTTGTCACCTATAGTAAAACGAGCCCAAGCAATGGCTGCAAGGCAGCGTGTGCAATGTGAGAGCGGTAAACTCCTGATCATTTCCAGGGCGTACCGCGGCGCAGCGATGGTGGGCAAGTTTATCTACGTGGTGGGCGGAATGCGGGGAAGCTCGTACCTGCGCTCCTGCGAACGCTTCGACACCGAGCTGTGTGTGTGGGATCCCTGCTCGGCCATGCACACGGCCCGCGGCTATGTAGCCGTCGCGTCCCTGGACAACTACGTCTACGCCATCGGGGGACGCGACGGTATGCGTTCGCGCTGTCGAGCGTTTTTGCGTGAGCTCTAATTGGCTAGGCTTTGGGAGGAACCGGCAATGTTTATTGCATTCGTGCGTGCCCTAAGAGCATGGTCGTGGACTTGCCTTATATGGGAGCATTCGTCATTCCTGAACTCGATAAATCTTTAGTAATTTTGGTATTGAGCGAGTAGACTAACTATAGGGATCACATTTTTAATACAGCGTTTGTTCATTGTTTACATTTTTCTGAAATGTCATTGTCATTTGGGGCTCCTTGATGCAGACACCGGTCGCACTGCCAGTGTGGAGCGGTACAACCCCGTCTCCACCCAGTGGACTACGGTGTGTTCGATGAGCAGGGCGCGCAGCGGCGGTGCAGCCTGCGCATTTAGAGGTAGGTGTGAACCAGTGTTACTGTGTGAACGACAGACTCCGCTCACACCTATTTTTCTCGCGGGCACCCTAAAGAACCTACTCGAGAAGTAACTCAATGCTTAAACGATATACGGTATATCCCGGCGTTTCCGCTCTTCTGCGTCCTTCCTAAGTGAAGGTGTGACTGTAGTAAGCTGTGGAAGTTATTTGCATGCCACGTATGGCTCTTGCTATCGATGTTGTGTGCACAGTATTGAGGATTTGCATTATTTCAGAACGTTTGTCAAAGTAAAGCTAAGAGTTTGCCGCGCTCTGCGTTGGACGACACTGCAGCCAAGGCCAACGACTTGCGCTAAATTTCGCTACGGTCGTAGCGGCTCTGATAAATCCCGATCCATGTTCCACACTTAGTTGTAACTAAAATTCGTCGTGAGATATTGCTACCACAAGCCATGACAGCCATATCAAGGATCTGTCACAAAATTTGGGGGCGTAATTGCTTGCCCACAGCTACATCTTGTTTCTATCGACCACCACCGCATCCATCCTCTACACGTAATAAAGCTGCACAAGCCCTTAGGTTCACCTACTGCGGTATTCCTCTCGTCTAGCACGCCTTTCGCACGCCATCGATTGGAATGTTGTTATCGCTGTAAAAAAAAAAGTGATTTTTGAAGAAGAGAAATGGCGTAGTAACCGTGTTATGATTCTGTGGAGACCTCAACCGCGCCGTAAGGAAAGGGGTGAAAGTGGGAGTGAATGAAGTAAAAGAGAAAGGGGTGCCGTAGTGGATGGCTCCGCAATTATATCGACCGCCTGGGGATCTTTAACGTGCACTGACATAAAACGGCACACGGGCGCCTTTTCCGTTTCACATCCATCGAAACGCGGCTGCCGTGGTCGAGTTCGAAGTGGGGCACTCCGGGATAACTGTAAAACCCCAGCTTCCAGTTAGGCACATGGCTTCAAAGCATGCAGATTTCAAAATGTCACGCGTACCTCTGCACTTATCCAGTGTAGTCTGAGTCATCGCGAGAGCAAGTCTGAAGCGAAGCAGTTCTCACGCCCTCACTGTGTCGCTGCCCGTTCGAGGCAGGGAAGCTGTACGCGAGCGGCGGC